>NC_052319.1:21907771-22209438 GCF_016432855.1 Salvelinus namaycush | reverse complement strand
GTGGAGTGTCTCCGGCTGCTCAACGAGATCATTGCAGACTTTGACGAGGTGACAGGGGAGGAGAGAGTAATGAGGATAAGCTGACGATGTGTGTGTGTGTGTGTGTGTGTGTGTGCATCTATTTTCTGTCATATTACTCCTTATATAAACTACCGTTATGGGTACTAGTGACTATTCTTGGACCCTGTTATGTTGAAAGAGAGCTAACAATTTCAATGCTATTAACCCAAGTAAACCAACTAGTAAACTTATTTCTCTCACCACTCACTTCCCCATTCCCCTCCTCTTGCCCCAGATCATCAGTGAGGACCAGTTCCGCCAGCTGGAGAAGATAAAGACCATCGGCAGTACCTACATGGCTGCCTCTGGCCTCAACGACTCTACCTACGACAAGGAAGGCCGCTCACACATCAGAGCCCTAGCAGACTACGCCATGAGACTCATGGATCAGATGAAGTACATCAATGAACACTCCTTCAATAACTTCAAGATGAAGATAGGTAAGGCTGCCTACAGGAAAGATCATTTTGTTGCCTTGTTATTAATTTTGATGTGTATTCATGAGAATAATGGTATGCTTAAGCGATGCCTCACAAAATGTATAATGAGTAATGGCCCATAACTCTGAAAACCCCAAAAATGTATATTAAACATACTGTGTATATTGTTAAAAACTGCTGGCCCATAACACTGAAATCCTCAAATTTATATTAAACATACTGTGTATATTGTTAAAAACTGCTGGCCCATAACACTGAAATCCTCAAAAATGTATATTAAACATACTGTGTATATTGTTAAAAACATGCTGAACCATATCCCTGTCCACCTGCTCCAGGTCTGAACATGGGTCCAGTGGTGGCTGGGGTGATCGGGGCCAGGAAGCCCCAGTATGATATCTGGGGGAATACCGTCAACGTTGCCAGCCGCATGGACAGCACTGGTGTACCTGACAGGATCCAGGTAACTCAGAGAAACAGCATGGTAGAAACTGATGTCTTCTGTGACCTTTTTCTGACTATGATGAAGACCTAAGGCTCAAATTGTGGGAGCATAGCTTTTTCTAACCTTATGTATATCTTGAATATATACAGTTGAAGTCAGAAGTTTACATACACCTTAGCCAAATACATTTAAACTCTGATTTTCACAATTCCTGACATTTAATCCTAGTAAAAATTCCGTTCAGTTAGGATCACCACTTTATTTTAAGAATGTGAAATGTCAGAATAATAGTAGAGAGGATTATTTATTTCAGCTTTTATTTCTTTCATCACATTCCCAGTGGGTCAGAAGTTTACATACACTCAATTAGTATTTGATAGTATTGTCTTTAAATTGTTTAACTTGGGGCAAATATTTTGGGTAGCCTTCCACAAGCTTCCCACAATACGTTGGGTGAATTTTGGCCCATTACTCCTGACAGAGCTGGTGTAACTGAGTCAGGTTTGTAGGCTTCCTTGCTCGCACACGCTTTTTCAGTTCTGCCCACACATTTTCTATAGGATTGAGGTCAGGGCTTTGTGATGGCCACTCCAATACCTGGACTTGGTTGTCCTTAAGCCATTTTGCCACAACTTTGGAAGTATGCTTGGGGTCATTGTCCATTTGGAAGACCCATTTGCGACCAAGCTTTAACTTCCTGACTGATGTCTTAAGATGTTGCTTCAATATATCCACATAATTTTCCTCCCTCATGATGCCATCCATTTTGTGAAGTGTATCAGTCCCTCCTGCAGCAAAGCACCCCCACAACATGATGCTGCCACCCCCGTGCTTCACGGTTGGGATGGTCTTCTTCGGCTTGCCTCCCCCTTTTTCCTCCAAACATAACGATGGTTCTATTTTTGTTTCATCAGACCAGAGGACATTTCTCCAAAAAGTACGATCTTTGTCCCCATGTGCAGTTGCAAACCGTAGTCTGGCTTTTTTATGGCGGTTTTGGAGCAGTGGCTTCTTCCTTGCTGAGCGGCCTTTCAGGTTATGTCGATATAGGACCCAGTTTACTGTGGATATAGATACGTTTGTACCCGTTTCCTCCAGCATCTTCACAAGGTCCTTTGCTGTTGTTCTGGGATTGATTTGCACTTTTCGCACCAAAGTACGTTCATCTCTAGGAGACAGAACGCGTCTCCTTCCTGAGAGGTATGACGGCTGTGTGGTCCCATGGTGTTTATACTTGCGTACTATTGTTTGTACAGATGAACGTGGTACCTTCAGGCGTTTGGAAATTGCTCCCAATGATTAACCAGACTTGTGGAGGTCTACAATTTTCTTGGCTGGCTGGTCTTGGCTGATTTCTTTTGATTTTCCCATGATGCCAAGCAAAGAGGCACTGAGTTTGAAGGTAGGCCTTGAAAAACATCCACAGGTACACCTCCAATTGACTCAAATGTTGTCAATTAGCCTATCAGAAGCTTCTAAAGCCATGACATAATTTTCTGGAATTTTCCAAGCTGTTTAAAGGCACAGTCAACTTAGTGTATATTGACTTCTGACCCACTGGAATTGTGATACAGTGAATTATAAGTGAAATAATCTGTATGTAAACAATTGTTGGAAAAATTACTTGTGCCATGCACAAAGTAGATGTCCTAACCGACTTGCCAAAACTATAGTTTGTTAACAAGAAATTTGTGGAGTGGTTGAAAAACGGGTGTATGTAAACTTCCGACTTCAACTGTATATACTACCGTTCAAAAGTTTGGGGTCACTTAGAAATGTCTTTGTTTTTGAAAGAAAAGCACATTTTTTGTAAATTAAAATAACATCAAATTGATCAGAAATTGTAAATGACTATTGTAGCTGGAAATGGCAGATTTTTTTATGGAATATCTACATAGGCGTACAGAGGCCCATTATTAGCAACCATCACTCCTGTGTTCCAATGACACGTTGTGTTAGCTAATCCAAGTTTATCAAGGCTAATTGATCATTAGAAAATTGCAAAAGGTTATGTTAGCACAGCTGAAAACTGTTGTCCTGATTAAAGAAGCAATAAAACTGGCCTTTAGACTAGTTGAGTATCTGGAGCATCAGCATTTGTGGGTTTGATTACAGGCTCAAAATGGACAGAAACAAATAACTTTCTTCTGAAACTCGTCAGTCTATTCTTGTTCTGAGAAATGAAGGCTATTCCATGTGAGAAATTGCCAAGAAACTGAAGATCTCATACAACGCAGTGTACTACTCCCTTCACAGAACAGTGCAAACTGGCTCTAACCAGAATAGAAAGAGGAGTGGGAGGCCCCGGTGCACAACTAAGCAAGAGGACAAGTACATTAGAGTGTCTAGTATGAGAAACAGACGTCTCACAAGTCCTCAACTGGCAGCTTCATTAAATAGCACCCGCAAAACATCAGTCTCAACGTCAACAGTGAAGAGGCGACTCCGGGATGCTGGCCTTCTAAGCAGAATTGCAAAGAAAAAGCCAAATCTCAGACTGGCCAATAAAAATAAAATATTAAGATTGGCAAAAGAGCACAGACACTGGAAGATTGGAAAAAAGTGTTATGGACAGACTAATCTAAGTTTGAGGTGTTCGGATCATAAAGAAGAGCATTTGTGAGATGCAGAAAAGATACTGGAGCAGTGCTTGATGCCATCTGTCAAGCATGGTGGAGGCAATGTGATGGTCTGGGGGTGCTTTGGTGGTGGTAAAGTGGGAGATTTGTAGAGGGTGAAAGGGATCTTGAAGAAGGAAGGCTATCACTCCATTTTGCAACGCCATGCCATACCCTGTGGACGACGCTTTATTGGAGCCAATTTCCTCCTACAACAATACAATGACCCAAAGCACAGCTCCAAACTATGCAAGAACTATTTAGGGAAGAAACAGACAGCTGGAATTCTGTCTATAATGGAGTGGCCTGCACAGTCACCGGATCTCAACCCTATTAAGCTGTTGTGGGAGCAGCTTGACCGTATGGAACGTAAGAAGTGCCCATCAAGCCAATCCAACTTGTGGGAGGTGCTTCAGGAAACATGGGGTGAAATCTCTTCAGATTACCTCAACAAATTGACAACTAGAAAGCCAGAGGTCTGCAAGGCTGTAATTGCTGCAAATGGAGGATTCTTTGAGGAAAGCAAAGTTTGAAGGACACAATTATTATTTCTATTATAACCTTGTCAATGTCTTGACTATATTTCCTATTCATTTTGCAACTCATTTCATGTATGTTTTCATGGAAAACAAGGATTTTTCTAAGTGACCCCAAACTTTTGAACGGTAGTTTACTTTTATTTATATTATTATGTGGTAGTGTGAAAGGGGAGGCAGTGTGCCTAAGATCAAGATACGTGGAGACGTATCCTCTCAGTGTCAGTTTATGACTACAACTTCTTACTTTCTACCCTTCATTCCCTCTCTTATTTCTCTCCTTTCTCCCACCAGGTGACCTCTGA
This sequence comes from Salvelinus namaycush, assembly GCF_016432855.1. Lineage (NCBI taxonomy): Eukaryota > Metazoa > Chordata > Actinopteri > Salmoniformes > Salmonidae > Salvelinus > Salvelinus namaycush. The sequence goes on along the minus strand of NC_052319.1, from coordinate 22,205,034 downwards.
CCTGTACAATGTGCTGAACTCCTATAACTACACACTAGAGTGCCGAGGCCTGGTCAAGGTGAAGGGTAAAGGAGAGATGCAGACCTACTTCCTCACTGGAGGACCTCCCAGCAGTTAACACCCAGGGTGTGTCTGAAATGGCACACTATTCCATGTATAGTGCACTACTTTTGACCAGGGCCCATAGGTCTCTGGTCAAAAGTAGTGCACTACATAGGGAATAGGGTGCCATTTCAGACGCAATCTATTTAAAAGTAGCCCCAGTAACGGACTGGCGCAGGAGAAGTAGAAGGGGGGGCTGTTGGACTAAAAGGGGCTTACCCCCAAGCCTTTGACGAGCAGGTTCATAGACCTGTGTTAGCTTGGGGAACTGACTGCCCCCCACCCATACCCCTTTTCCTACATTTAGCCCCTCTCTACCTGCACAGGTTAGCCTCCGATTGGCCCAGAGTGAAGGAGACCCCACCCAGCGTCCTCTCGGATTGGGGGAAAGAGACAGAGGGAGGGGCTTAGAGGGCATGGGTTCGCTGAGGAGACCAAAGAAGTCCTATCAGACTGCAGAAGACAGACACATTATGACAGCAGTCTCTCACAGTCTTATTCCCACCAGGCAGTGTGAGATAAGGAACCACTTACAGCCAATCATCTCACAGTACTGTAGGTCTCTGTAAGGTTCTCTGAGGAAATCGCTACACTACCTGTGTTGTCATAGACATTCTGCTGAAGGATCCAAGTCGATCCAAACAAACCCTGCATGAAGACACTGAAAACCATATATACACGTAAAACACACACTGTTTTATCTATATATATATATATATATATATGTGAAAACAAACTGTTTTTGTCCATACAGTCCATGTATGTTGTGTTTGTACACTGTTGTACTGTTAACTGGTACAGATATTGCAATTCTCCAAACAATGGGTATACTACACACTAACATGGCCATCGCCAGCCAGTACAGCAACACTGTCAAACCCTTTACTAGAGTTGGTCAGAGAGGAAGGAGCAGTGTGTTTAATCACCAGTAGGGGTCCTAGGTGGGCCGTTAACCTGGCAGGGTACTTGAACGACCAGAGTGAGACTGCTCTGCTCCTCTCCGTGTGAGTTTACAGAACTCTTCCACAGTCTACTTTACACACAGGCGCAAACACACACACACACAAACGTGCAACAGACACACACACGCAGAAACACACACACACACACACACATACAGTGGCAAGAAAAAGTATGTGAACCCTTTGGAATTACCTGGATTTCTGCATAAATTGGTCATTCAATTTGATCTGATCTTCATCTATGTGACAATAATAGACAAACACAGTGTGCTTAAACTAATAACACACAAATTATTGCATTTTTCTTGTCTATATTGAATATATAATTTAAACATTCACAGTTTAGGTTGGAAAAAGTATGTGAACCCCTAGGCTAATGACTTCTCCAAAAGCTAATTGGAGTCAGGAGTCGAATCAATGAGACGAGATTGGAGATTTTAGTTAGAGCTGCTCTACCCCATAAAAAACACTCACAAAATGTTTGTTTGCTATTCAATAGAAGCATTGCCTGGTGTGAATCATGCCTCGAACAAAAGAGATCTCAGAAGACCTAAGACTAAGAATTGTTGCCTTGCATAAAGCTTGAAAGGGTTACAAAAGTATCTCTAAAAGTCAGTCCACGGTAAGACAAATTGTCTATAAATGGAGAAATTTCAGCACTGTTGCTACTTTCCCTAGGAGTGGCCGTCCTGCAAAGAGGACTGCAAAAGCACAGCGCAGAATGCTCAATGAGGTTAAGAAGAATTCTTGAGTGTCAGCTAAAGACTTACAGAAATCTCTGGAAGATGCTAACATCTCTGTTGACGAGTCCACGATACGTAAAAAACTAAACAAGAATGGTGTTCATGGGAGGACACCACGGAAGAAGCCACTGTCCAAAAAAACATTGCTGCACGTCTGAAGTTCGCAAAAGAACATCTGGATGTTCCACAGCGCTACTGGCAAAATATTCTGTGGACAGATGAAACTAAAGTTGCGTTGTTTGTAAGGAAGGAACACACAACACTATGTGTGAAAAAAAAGGCACAGCACACCAACATCAAAACCTCATCCTAAATATAAAGTATGGTGGAGGGAGCATCATGGTTTGGGGCTGCTTTGCTGCCTCAGGGCCTGGACAGCTTGCTATCATCAACGTAAAAATGAATTCCCAAGTTTATCAAGACATTTTGCAGGAGAATGTAAGGCTATCAGTCCGACAATTGAAGCTAAACAGAAGTTAGGTGATGCAACAGGACAACAACCCAAAATACAGAAGTAAATCAACAACAGAATGGCTTGAACAGAAGAAAAAATGCCTTCTGGAGTGTTCCAGTCAGTCATGACCTCAACCTGATTGAGATGCTGTGGCATGACCTCAAGAGAGCGGTTCACACCAGACATCCCAAGAATATTGTGGAACTGAAACCGTTTTGTAAAGAGGAATGGTCCAGAATTCCTCCTGACCGTGGTGCAGGTCTGATCCGCAACTACAGAAAACATTTGGTTGAGGTTATTGCTGCCAAAGTAGGGTCAACCAGTTATTACATTTTTTTCAACCTGCACTGTGAATGTTTACACGGTGTGTTCAATAAAGACATGAAAAATTATAATTGTTTGTGGGTTATTAGTTTAAGCAGACTGTTTGTCTATTCTTGTGACTTAGATGAAGATCAGATAACATTTTATGACCAATTTATGCAGAAATCCATATAATTCTAAAGGGTTTACATACTTTTTCTTGCCACTGTACACACACATACATAACACACAGACCCCCTCCCACACAGACCCCCTCCCACACAGACCCCCTCCCACACAGACACATGCTGAAAACACTTTCAGCCGAGGATGTCAATGAAAAGCTTTTTTGTATTTTCAACGTTTTGTATTTTGACTCCAAAACACCAAACTCTATCAGATATTTTAGATTCTATATTTTGTACATTAATATATTAGAGAGAGACATCTATAAATAAACACCAAGTGTATTCGAATGTACATAGCTGACAGAGACATATTACAATCATGCTCATTCGCAAGGGGTGGGAGATATCAAGCAGTTGCCTGCACTTGTGGCAAGGCCATTTTCTTTTACCTTATTAACACCCTGCAGTCAGTCCATACCATAGATAGATATAGTTTTGGTGCTCTAAGAAGCCTTTTTGAACTACACTGCTACTGTCCCCCACCCCATCCCACCAACCCTGGTTCAATCAGATAGTATGACCCAATGAATGTCCAATGTTCTCCAATGAGGCCTTTATTCTATAGGCTATAATTTACTGATGACATGATCCTTATGTTAAATAAAGTAAAGACCAGCTTTGTGGGAGTCCATGTGGATATGTTTTCATTTTTACCTTTGACCTGCTGTATGTTTTTATTCCTGGTTGTGTCCCAAATTGCACCCTATTCCCTATTTAGTGCACTAATTTTGACCAGGGCTCCGATCACAAGTAGTGCACTATGTAGGCAATAGTATGCTTTTTGGGTTACACACCATGGTCAAAAGTAGTGCACTATGAAGGCAATAGTATGTTATCTGGGTCGCACACCTGTTTTACTAGAGCATCCCCATTAGATGTCTTATCCTCTGGTCTTTAATCATTTCTAACTGAAACACTCCTTCCTACCTTCTTCAGTCCCTCTACACTCCTCAAAATGGTGCCATTTTTTGCTCTTGTGACTTTTTCTTTACTGTTATTGTGTGTCATTGGTTGTGTTATAAGGTTTTATAGGAGGTTGAGATTGTACTTTAGCTGCTGGGCCTTTGAAAATAAGCAAGGAAAATACAGTGCCATTGAATTCCATTTACCTTTCACATTCGTTCTCAAACTTGACTTTGAGAGGGGTACATTTCAGGTGATGGGACAGACAGACAGTCTGTTAGGGGGGCAGTGGGGCATGGCTCCCTTCCTCTCCATATACTTGGAGATGGGATGAACCTCATGAGGTGTTCCTTAGATAAAGGAGTGGTGAGGAGAAGAGAAATGGCATCAGTGCATTTTTAGTCAGAGGCAAACCTTCGGTTGTCTTGGCTTTCTATCATGTCAAACACTATGCTGTTTTTTTACATTCAAATAAACCACTAAAATGTCACATTTATTGTTGGAAATGCCTGTTTTATGTGGCATCCAATGTGCCTTTCTATAACCTTATTATATTTGGATGGTTGTTTAGATGTACACCTGTATACAGTCAGTTTATTAGGTACACCCATCTAGTACTGGATCAGACCCCCCTTTGGCTCCAGAACATCCTGAATTCTTCGGGGCATCGAACCATTGCTCAGTTGGTATCAAGGGACTTAACGTGCCAGGAAAACATTCCCCACACCATTACACCACCAGCCTGTACCGTGGCACTAGGCAGGATGGGGTCATGGAGTCATGCTGCTTACGCCAAATCCTGACTCTGCCATCAGCATAACGCAATAACGCAACTGTGACCACTGGAGCGCTTCTTCTTGTTTTTAGCTGATAGAAGTAGAACCCGGTGAGGTAATCTGTTGAAATAGCCATATGTGACAAGAACCGACCAGTTGTGCGTTCCGAGATGCCATTTTGCACACCACTGTTGTACTGCACCGTTATTTGCCTGTTTGTGGCCCGCCTGTTAGCTTGCACAATTCTTGCCATTCCCCCTCGACCTCTCATCAACGAGCTGTTTTCACCCACAGGACTGCCATTGACTGGATGATTTTGTTTGTTGCACAATTCTCGGTAAACCCTAGACACTGTCCTGCGTGAAAAGCCCAGGAAGCCGGCCGTTTCAACAGTGTAAATCTTGGTGGGGCAAACCAAAAAATTATAATTGGGATGCATGCCAGCATAGCCTCTACACAACACAACACAACAATACACCTGGCTATCAGCAGAGCCTTGTCTGGCAGCGAAACAGTTCATTCAGCCTCATTTACTGCCTTTAAAAAAAACATACAGTACCAGACAAAAGTTTGGACACACCTACTCATTCAAGGGGTTTTCTTTATTTTTACTAATTTCTACATTGTAGAATAATAGTGAAGACATCAAAACTATGAAATAACACATGGAATCATGTAGTAACCCAAAAAGTGTTAAACAAATCAAAATATATGTTATATTTGAGATTCCTCAAAGTACCCTTGATGACAACTTTGCACACTCTTGGCATTCTCTCAACCAGCTTCATGAGGTAGTCACCTGGAATGCATTTCAAATAACTTAAAAGTTCATTTGTGGAATTTCTTTCCTTCTTAATGCGTTGTGACAAGGTAGAGGTGGTATACAGAAGATAGCCCTATTTGGTAAAAGACCATGTCCATATTATGGCAAAAACAGCTGAAATAAGAAAAGAGAAAGTCCATCATTACTTTAAGACATGAACATCAGTCAATGCGGAAATTTTCAAGTATTTTGAAAGTTTCTTCAAGTGCAGTCGCAAAAACCATCAAGCGCTATGATGAAACTGGCTCTCATGAGGACCGCCACAGGAAAGGAAGACCCAGAGTTACCTCTGCTGCAGAGGATAAGTTCATTAGAGTTACCAGCCTCAGAAATTGCAGCCCAAATAAATGCTTCCCAGAGTTCAAGTAACAGACACATCTCAACATCAACTGTTCAGAGGAGACTGCGTGAATCAGGCCTTCATGTCAAATTGCTGCAAAGAAACCACTACTAAAGGACACCAATAAGAAGAAGAGACTTGCTTGGGCCAAGAAACACGAGCAATGGACATTAGACCGGTGGAAATCTGTCCTTTGGTCTGATGAAAAATTTGAGATTTTTGGTTCTAACTGCCGTGTCTGTGAGATGCAGAGTAAGTGAACGGATTATCTCTGCATGTGTGGTTCCCACCGTGAAGCATGGAGGAGGAGGTGTTATGGTGCTTTACTGGTGACACTGTCAGTAATTTATTTAGAATTCAAGGCACACTTAACCAGCATGGCTACCACAGCATTCTGCAGCAATACGCCATCCCGTCTGGTATGCACTTAGTGGGACTATCATTTGTTTTTCAACAGGACAAATAAAATAAAATGTTATTGGTCACATACACATGGTTAGCAGATGGTATTGCGAGTGTAGAGAAATGCTTGTGCTTCTAGTTCTGACAGTGCAGCAATATCTAACAAGTCAACAACAAATGCCTAATACACACAAATCTAAGTAAAGGAATGGAATAAGAATATATAAATAGATGGATGAGCAATGACAGAGCCGCATAGGCTAAGATGCAATAGATAGTATAGAATACAGTATATACACTGCTCAAAAAAATAAAGGGAACACTAAAATAACACATCCTAGATCTGAATGAATGAAATATTCTTATTAAATACTTTTTTCTTTACATAGTTGAATGTGCTGACAACAAAATCACACAAAAATTATCAATGGAAATCAAATTCATCAACCCATGGAGGTCTGGATTTGGAGTCACACTCAAAATTAAAGTGGAAAACCACACTACAGGCTGATCCAACTTTGATGTAATGTCCTTAAAACAAGTCAAAATGAGGCTCAGTAGTGTGTGTGGCCTCCACGTGCCTGTATGACCTCCCTACAACGCCTGGGCATGCTCCTGATGAGGTGGCGGATGGTCTCCTGAGGGATCTCCTCCCAGACCTGGACTAAAGCATCCGCCAACTCCTGGACAGTCTGTGGTGCAACGTAGCGTTGGTGGATGGGGCGAGACATGATGTCCCAGATGTGCTCAATTGGATTCAGGTCTGGGGAACGGGCGGGCCAGTCCATAGCATCAATGCCTTCCTCTTGCAGGAACTGCTGACACACTCCAGCCACATGAGGTCTAGCATTGTCTTGCATTAGGAGGAACCCAGGGCCAACCGCACCAGCATATGGTCTCACAAGGGGTCTGAGGATCTCATCTCGGTACCTAATGGCAGTCAGGCTACCTCTGGCGAGCACATGGAGGGCTGTGCGGCCCCCCAAAGAAATGCCACCCCACACCATGACTGACCCACCGCCAAACCGGTCATGCTGGAGGATGTTGCAGGCAGCAGAACGTTCTCCACGGCGTCTCCAGACTCTGTCACGTCTGTCACATGTGCTCAGTGTGAACCTGCTTTCATCTGTGAAGAGCACAGGGCGCCAGTGGCGAATTTGCCAATCTTGGTGTTCTCTGGCAAATGCCAAACGTCCTGCACGGTGTTGGGCTGTAAGCACAACCCCCACCTGTGGACGTCGGGCCCTCATACCACCCTCATGGAGTCTGTTTCTGACCGTTTGAGCAGACACATGCACATTTGTGGCCTGCTGGAGGTCATTTTGCAGGGCTCTGGCAGTGCTCCTCCTGCTCCTCCTTGCACAAAGGTGGAGGTAGCGGTCCTGCTGCTGGGTTGTTGCCCTCCTACGGCCTCCTCCACGTCTCCTGATGTACTGGCCTGTCTCCTGGTAGCGCCTCCATGCTCTGGACACTACGCTGACAGACACAGCAAACCTTCTTGCCACAGCTCGCATTGATGTGCCATCCTGGATGAGCTGCACTACCTGAGCCACTTGTGTGGGTTGTAGACTCCGTCTCATGCTACCACTAGAGTGAAAGCACCGCCAGCATTCAAAAGTGACCAAAACATCAGCCAGGAAACATAGGAACTGAGAAGTGGTCTGTGGTCACCACCTGCAGAACCACTCCTTTATTGGGGGTGTCTTGCTAATTGCCTATAATTTCCACCTTTTGTCTATTCCATTTGCACAACAGCATGTGAAATTTATTGTCAATCAGTGTTGCTTCCTAAGTGGACAGTTTGATTTCACAGAAGTGTGATTGACTTGGAGTTACATTGTGTTGTTTAAGTGTTCCCTTTATTTTTTTGAGCAGTGTATATATATATATATATAATAATATTTTTTTTCTTCAGTATTTTGCCATCCAAATGGTAGGCTATTTCTGTTTCAACAACCCGCCCGTAAAGTGGAACCTTTTCTGTAAGCAGGTACTGGTAGCAAGAGGAGAGAACTTACCAACCAACCTGCTGAGTATTTGAGTTGAATGTTCCTATAGATGTCCAGAGGGGGGCAGCAGTACACTGTCATTGATGTCATAACAAGGATTACAATAGATAGGCTGTACTAAAGTGTCTCCCTTTGTCTTGTCTTCACTAATGATATAGCTATGATATTGGCTAGATGAAAGCAATATGATTTAGGATATCACTATATTCCCTACAAAGCTAATGAAGAAAAAAAAAAGAATTTGTTTTTAAAATATACCTACAGTACATGTGGTGGAAGTGATTTAAGCAGGACTCATAATAATACAATGGTCATCTTGTTAAATGATGACATAGTCCTTACCCTTTAAAAGCACCACACCTGTGAGCTGGCCATGAATGCTGTGGGCAGTGATAAAATAGCCTTAATTATGTTTGTCAGAGTAGATTAGAATAGTCACAAATAGGCCTCTGACGGCCACTCATTTGCTTTCAAATAGAAATAGCACAACAAAAGAGCTACAATGTCCCCCTTATAAAACACCCAAGTGGTCTTCATCTGCATTCAACCGCACACTTCCTGATTAAGAACATAGAGGAATATTGAGCCAAGAGCTCCATGTACCTCTGGATGACATTTCTGCTGCTTCTAATATTGAACACACTAATAAGAGGTAATCACCATGAAGTCTCCCAAAACACCTACCTCTCACTGCTTCTTGCCTGAAACTCTGCTTCTGTAACTGAATAGGTGATGCAGCCAGATATCTGGGTCTGATCTTTATAAATCAGTAGTGCTTGTTCTCAAAAAGGAATAAAGGGGAAATTCATATGAAACGTGTAATAGAAGATTAAGTCAAATTCTTTGTGCACATCAGAAAAGTCATATGTAAAATGACTCTTCTTGATGTTGTGTAATTACATGGATTGCGGAATTATGTCAGTCCAAATAGCCAACATCAAAATAACGTTTTTATGACCCATTCCATACTGGAGAGTAAGTCTGTTAAGATGTCCATGCTAATACGTTTTGGCCATTGTCAGTGACAAATCTTAAAAGGCCCAGTGCAGTCCAAAAACATGTTGCATTTATTTAGATAGATATCGCCACACTATGAGGTGTGACTAACCGGCTCAAAGCCCATAACAAAAAAGGGAGACAACGTAGACAAAATCTATTTTTGTTATTCCTTAACTAAAGTAAACAATATACAAATAACAATGGTGTATGTAGTCAGTAGTGCAAGTGAGTGGTTGCTTGCATAGACGTAATAATGAGGGGTGTTGAAAGGTGCCAAAGCAAAACGACCAAAAACAGCCACAACCAAAATCCAACAAGTGCGTCTGCGTTGAGAGTCTCCTCAATGAATGGGGAAAAGGTCTATTTATTCCGGGACAAACCCAAGCGTGTCCCATTTCGCTGACGACCCTCCCGGCTCCGCCCACCGACATCCTATAATAAGGAAAACAAGAGCAAAGAGAAAGAATACGGCAGACAGAGTGGGAGGGTCGTCACAAGTATAAGAAAGGATTGAAATGACCACGTGAAATTTCAGATTGTTTTGGTGTCATGTAGTTTTGACCTGCCTGGTAACATCACCAAGCCATACATTTGTTAGACCAAGAGTTCCAAACCTCTGCCAACAACAGCTAGTTTTCAGTTTCCCTCAGACCACTGACAGTCCTAGCAAAGATTATTGCTTGAGAAATTGCTCTTTGCTAAGTTGGGTTTATTTGACCATATTAATTGAAAACAAGCACAGGTCCTTAAATTGTTCAAACCTTTAAGGCTTGAATCAGTGCAGTAGTCAGTCCCCAGATATACATGTAGGTAGTTTCCAAATGTTTTTAATACTTGGTTCCATGTTTAGTCACTGCATGAGTGGAGAATAGATCTAGTCTGACTGACACTGGCCATGGATACACCCAAAATAAAGACCATAACATTATTTGCACAATTCCTCAACTCATTAAATTAACTAATACCCTCAAATATGGGGTTGGTGAGGGCTCACTGGTAAATTAATTAATCCTTTCCAGCAGTGCCTGCTTGTTACCACCTCTGCACCAGGGGTCTGTCAGTTGACAAGATTGTCCTCCCAATGGTGCCAGTGGGATAACACCACATTACATCTTTTGTTTAAACATATGCCATACCCAACTCTGCTATCAAGCAATAGCATATGACTGATGCCTGCAACAAAAAAGTAAAACATGGACATTACAGGCTTAGTGAGTGTGCATAATTGTATGGTTTAAAAAAATATATAAAAACTGACCAAAATAAAAAAAAAGTAGACCATAATCATGCACATAATTTATTCAAAAGTAAATTCATAATCAATACAAATATTTACTAGCCATGTCAACAACAACAAAAAATTGCCTAACTACAAAAATGGTCTAAACATGTGAGACACGTATGGGATGCCAGGAATTCAGAGAATGACAGTTGAGTACTGACCTAACCTCACTGGACATGCAGTACACATGGCAAAAAGAGGACCACATTCAGAAACCCTGACCTCTAGTAGTCCAATTTGCAAACATGTCCTAATAGTCTAAGACAGAAACCCCTGTTCAGACTCCTGTTAATTCCACCAAAGACATTCATGAGTGTAATTAGCCAATTAACTAATAATTTAGCTGTAGTGGCACCACCCATTAATTCTATTGGTCTGCATCACTTTGAGGTCACTCTAGAGTGAGCTCAGCATCCATCAATCCTGAGCTGTGGTGGAGAAGCAACGTGAGGAAGATAAAGGCAGAGATTACTCTTTTCCTTAGACATTGTAGTGGTTTCTAGTTTTGCTGTTGGTGGTAAGTATCTTTCAGACAAAAGTTGTTTTTTTCATGTTGTAAGTCTCGTGGTTGTGGTTTGTCAGACGTTGTAGTCCGGAGCTTTGCACTGCAGCTGCCTCAGACTGATCTGTAGTGTCATGAAGGCCGCTACAGTCACGTGGAAGAGGATCTGCCACACATTCCTCAGTTCAAACAGGCAGATGTTGGACAGACAGATCAGGGCGAAGGCCAGGAATGACTTAATGTTCCTCCTCACAGAGAAGTAAGCAAACAGGTAAAACTGCAGAGAGAAAGGTCAACTGTGAGACTAGAGCTACTGCATTGTATTGAAAATGAAGATCACTTGCAGAAAACCAATCTTTTTGCTTTCAATTTTGACCAAGAGAGCTACGATCAATGATTTAAAAAAATCAGGATGCCCCAATTTAGTGCACGTGTCAATCTGCTACAAGAAATCAAAAAGCCATAGACTCCATTTAAAACAAATACATTTTTCGCACTTTTCAATGTACCCAAGGACACTTCGAGTACAATGTGAAAATTGTAGCTAGACTACACAACCAAAAGTATGTGGACACCTGCTATTAGAACATCTCAGCCACAAGAGCATTAGTGAGTTCGGGCACTGATGTTGGGCTGGCTCGCAGTCGGCATTCCAATTCATCCCAAAGGTGTTCGATGTGGTTGAGGTCAGGGCTCGTGCAGGTCAGTCGACAAACCATTTCTGTATGAACCTCGCTTTGTGCACTGTCATGCTGAAACTGGAAAGGGTCTTCCCCAAAACTGTTGACAAAAATTTGGAAACACAGAATCATCTAGAATGTCATTGCATGCTGTAGCGTTAAGATTTCCCATCACTGGAACTAAGTGGTCTAGCCCAAACCATGAGAAACAGCCCCAGACCATTATTACTCCTCCAAACTTTACAGTTGGCACTACGCATTGGGGAAGGTAGCGTTCTCCTGGCATCCGCCAAACCCAGATTCATCCATCAGACTGCAAGATGGTGAAGCATGATTAATTTCTCCAGAGAAGGTGTTTCCACTGCTCCAGCATCCAATGGCGTGTGGCTGCTCAGCCATGGAAACCCATTTCATTAAGCTCCCGACGAACAGCTATTGTGCTGACGTTGCTTCCAGAGGCAGTTTGGAACTCGGTAGTGAGTGTTGCAATGGAGTACAGACGATTTATGCGCTGTGCTTCAGCGGTCCCTTTGAGAGCTTGTGTGGCCTACCACGTTGCGGCTGAGCCGTTGTTGCTCCTAGACGTTTCCACTTCCCAATAACAGCACGTAGTTGACCGGGGCAGCACTAGCAGGGTAGAATTTAACAAACTGACTTGTTGGAAAGGTCACATCCGATGACGGTGCCAGTGAAAGTCACTGAGCACTTCAGTAAGGCCATTCTACTGCCAATGTTTGTGTATGGAGATTGCATGGCTGTGTGCTCAATTTTATACACCTGTCAGCAACCTGTGGCCAAAATAGCCTAATACACTAATTTTAAGGGGTGTCCACATACTTGTGCATATACAGTGAATTTGGAAAGTATTCAGACCCTTTGACATGACAGCCTTATTCTAAAATTGATTCTCTTTACTGTCAATAACTTATTTAAGTCAAACCGCAAATGCCACTATTGTGCCTAATCCTTATTGTGGCTAGCTTCACAACACATAACCCGGTGCGGTCGAGCCTCACTAGCCAGATGAAGCTAGCTGGCTGCTTATAACATTAGCAACTTAACTCTGTTGCCCAAGCTGAGTAGCTATTTATTTGCATGAACTGAAGTTCAATTTCAATAGGCGAACAAGTGGCAACCTAGTTAATACTTAGAAGGATTACTAAATCATTGCTAAGAATGAAAATGACTGCAGGTTCTACTGGTCATTGTTTACAGGCTGGTTGTATTGGTGCTAGCTAGGTACCAAGCTAAAGCTAGCTACCCCAGAAGTTGCGGTCAAACAAATGATGCTTTATTACCAACGCGGTATTGTAAACACGTCGTTCGTGGCCAGTGTTTGCAGACTTTTGTACAGCTTTGACAGTGCTACTGCATCTTGACACGCAAAGACGCAAACGGCAGTTCATAGTATGTGTCGTGAAGCTAATAGCAGTGACGCCATTACTGTGCAACATCTGAAAAATTGCGCACTTGGTAGTGTGTACCGGTGCTCGACCAGTCGGCGAAAGCAAACATCACCCACGACAGAACGGTTGATTGTCAAGGGCAATGAATTCCATTATCTTGGCTTCAATGGATTTCGCACTTTGAGTTGTCTTTCTGAAATTGTTACTTTGCTTGACTGCTCGATCCACACTGCATACATTGTGGGATGTTTAGGAATGCTGTGTTGCACATATAGTGCCAAATTTTCCTTGGCGTCATTAAGTCATGTACGTACGTTATATAGATATGCACGTCAGCTTTGACATCGTGGCGTTAAACTAGACATCGGTCGATACCCGATGTTGGCATTTTCAGCTAATATTGGCCGATTCCGATATATCGTGCATCCCTAAAAATAGGTTTAGAAATGTTTTCAAAATTATAAAAATCTACTGAAATATCACATTTACATAAGTAGTCAGACTCTTTACTCAGTACCTTGTTGAAACACCTTTGGCAGCGATTATAGCCTTCTTGGGTATGACGCTACAAACTTGGCACATCTTTATTTGGGGAGTTTCTCCCATTCTTCGCTGCAGATCCTCTCAAGCTCTGTCAGGTTGGATGGGGATTGTCGCTGCACAGCTATTTTCAGGTCTCTCCAGAGATGTTTGATCAGGTTATAGCTGGGCCACTCAAGGATATTCAGATACTTGTCCCGAAGCCACTCTTGGGTTGTCTTGGCTGTGTGCTTAAGGTCGTTGTCCTGTTGGAAGGTGAACCATCACCTCAGTGAGGTCCTGAGTGCTCTGGAGCAGGGATCTCTGTACTTGAAAAACCATCTTCACACCACAATGCTGCTACCACCATGCTTCACTGTAGGGATGGTGCCAGGTTTCCTCCAGCCGTGACATTTGGCATTCAGGCCAAAGATTTCAATCTTGGTTTCATCAGACCAGAGAATCTTGTTTCTCATGGTCTGAGAGTCCTTTAGGTGCATTTCGGCAAACTCCAAGTGGGCTTTCATGTGCCCATTACTAAGGAATGGCTTCCATCTGGCCACTTTACCATAAAGGACTAATTGGTGGAGTGCTGCAAAGATGGGAGAACCTTCCAGAAGGACAACCATCTCCATGGAGGAACTCTGGAGCTCTGTCAGAGTTACCATTGGGTTCTTGGTCATCTCTCTGACCAAGGCCCTCCTTCCCTGATTGCTCAGTTTGGCCAGGCGGCCAACTGTAGGAAGAGTATTGAGGGTTCCAAACTTCTTCTATTTAAGAATGGTAGAAGCCACTGTTCTTGGGGACCTTCAATGCTGCATAAATGTTTTGTTACCCTTCCCCAGATCTGTGCCTACACATAATCCTGTCTCTGAGCTCTGCGGACAACTCCTTCAACCTCACGGCTTAGTTTTTGCTCTGACAACTGTGGGACTAATTATATATGAGTGCCTTTCCAAATCATGTAGAATCAATTGAATTTACCAAAGGGTGGATTCCAATCAAGCTGTAGAAACATCAAGGATGATAAATGGAAACAGGATGCACCTGAGCTCAATTCTGTGTAAAGGTGTCTTATTTTTTTTTAAATGTAATACATTTGCAAAATTCTGAAAACCTGTTTTCACGTTATCATTATGGGGTAGCATAGATTGATGCAGAATTTATTTTATTTAATACATTTTAGAATAAGGCTGTAACATAACAATGTGGAAAGAGGGAAGGGGTCTGAATATTTTCCAAATGCACTGTATACTGCATATGGTCTAACACCCCCCTCTGTACACAGAGTTGTGACGTAAATCATGCTGTGATGTAAAGTGCAGGGTTGTTAGTCACTCAGCAGTGTCAGCCAGGCAGAGGCAAGCAGCTCTTACTCGCCATCACTTACCTGATACAAACAGGCTGCTGTGCCCAGGAAAAAGGCAATCATGTCATTAAAGTCTTCATCATTGTGACTCTGCAGATGCACAGGACGGGTAAGGAGGTAGAGAAGGGAGAAGTATAGATTGAGGTAAATTAATGTATAGCCACTGAATGTTTAGCAGCAGGTAGGCTTTCATAAAGACTTGGTGGAACTGGAAACAACCAGCTAACAAAAGCACTGGACAAAAATAGCTCCTGAAATGCTTAAGCTCATCTCCAACTAAGAGGTGTTTAAATGATTCCTATGAAGGCTTGGTTTTACATATTATAGTTACAGGTGTTCACTTTTGTCATACCCATAGAATTAAATAAAATGCAATGTATCTCTACGTTCTTACTGTACCTGCATAAAGCCCTCTATGGCATGAAACCCTTGGAGTAGATTGAGGCCTCCACAGAAGATGCTTAGCACACAGGAGATGATGCCAGGTAGAGACACCGGCTCAAGCTGCTGGCTGGGAGCTGGGAGGAGAGGAAGGGAACTGTAAAGAATCAGCAGTAATGACCTGCTGGCCAATGAGCCATAGACGCATTAAGAAGCTCTGATTGATAAACAGCCACATCCTGTCCTGAAGGACATCACAACACACTCCCTGCCAGACACTTCACTTACTTAG
This sequence comes from Salvelinus namaycush, assembly GCF_016432855.1. Taxonomy (NCBI): domain Eukaryota; kingdom Metazoa; phylum Chordata; class Actinopteri; order Salmoniformes; family Salmonidae; genus Salvelinus; species Salvelinus namaycush. The sequence continues at coordinate 22,189,599 of NC_052319.1, read as the reverse complement.
GGTTTGGTGTGAAGTAGTCGTGACTACATTAATATCAATATTAAAAATGGCTACATATAGCAGGATTAGTTTATGGGTTCTGAGAATAGGTGAAAAAGAAATGGTAAAGCACTACATCAGGGCTATTCAACTATATTTTTTATGGGAGTCACATTCAAAAAGTGAATTGCTGGAGGGGACAGACACCAACAAAAACCAAGAAAGAGACAACCAACAGCAAAACTAGAAACTACAACGTCTAAGGAAAAGAGGCATCTCTGCCCCTGCTATATTCCTCATGTTGCTTCTCCACCACAGCTCAGGATTGTGGGACGCTGAGCTCACTCTAGAATGGCCTCAAAGTGATGCGAACAAACAGAATTAATGGGCGGTGACACTAAAGCTAAATTATTAGTTAATAACTCTCATACGAATGCGTTTAGGGTAATCAGGAGTCTGAACAGGGGTTTCTTAGCTTATTAGGACATGTTATCCAATGGGACTACTGGATGCCAGGGTTGCTGAATGTGATCCTCTTCAGAAGAACTATCAAAAACACATGCCATACAAGGCACTTAAAATGTTGATTACAGTAATCAGGTAGTTTTAAAATCCTCTGAAACCTAAATGTTTCCTCTTTACTCCCCTAACACAGAGATAGTGAAAACATGGACCAGAAAGCTATTTATTTGATTCTCTGTTTTAAGAAACATATTTGAATCTGACCTTGCCATCATCTCAATAAAAGTTATAAATAACAAATAGATGGCAATCAAGTAGCCCAATTCCAAATTTCAGTCTGAAGGAAGTATGCTTTGAATTAATTTCCCCCAGTCATTAGGTTGTAGCATTACATTTTAACATGTTGCATCAGAGAGAGGCGCGCACAGTATGTGTTCCTGGAACATACTTCCTTCAGACTGAAATTTGGAGTCTTAGTTTTCATGCTTGGGGTCATAATATCTTAGTCCAACCATTGAAAGAGCCAAATTCTTAGCGAATTACTTTTAAAAAATGAAAACATGCCAAATTAGCGCTAGAAACCACACTAATAGGCATTGTAGCACTTGCCATTTTGACAATAGGTCAGAATTGTTTTTAATTCATGTTCACTATGGAATAAATGTATATTTTTAAATTTATTCAAAGTATTCATTGTGATGCAATGCTATTTCTTTTCTGCATCAACTCAGCATTCATTTAATCCATAAACTGCACTTTCTTTCATCTCCAAACATTACCAGTTGTATTGCCTAATTGGTGGGAATGGCTAAATCAGCACAGGTGCCTGCAATGTGTAATCGGGGGGCCTGTTTTTTCTTGTTTCCTGATTGTGTGGAAAAACCATTTGTTTTAGCCATCAGCGTTTAATTTATAAAAGTACTTCATTTATTTTAAAAACTGCGGACTTACAGCCATTTATTTTTCAGTTCCTCTTTCAAGCCTTTAAGATGACAAGGTATCAATCAGCCAGCCTGTCACAAGGGGCAAGACTAAATTGATAAAAGGGTGAGATCTAGCCCTCGGGCCTTCAGTTGAATAGCCCTGCACTACACCATCATGTGCAATCTTAGAATTCTCCCAACATCTGAAAAGAAACCACTGATTCAATCCCAAAATGTGGAATCTTAACTACAGCGTTAAAACAATGTGATTATGAATCCTTCTACTCTTCCCATATCCACAGTGAGCGATAGGAACGTGAATAGGAAAGCAGTGGTTCTTGAGGGAGACAGAGGAGCTGTGGTGACCCAGGGCAGAATCACTTAGCTGAGGTTACAGATGTGAAGGTGTCAGAAGTTACTGATCCAGAGTATCAGGAGAGGCAGGCGGGGGGGGGGCTCTATGGAGGCCTGTCTCAGTCAGGGATCACTAATGGAGTGGCCGGGCCAGACACACACAAACAGCTGCAGGGTAAGGTGTCATTCAGAGAGCTGCCCCATAAGGCTTTCATATGATTAACTTTGGCTCTGTTCCCAACCAAGCTGTCCATGAGGTATGGAATGGATGGAAGCCATTTTAAACATGTGCTAACGTGACAATGGGAGATACCTTCAGTAAAGGCTTAGATAAATGGGATAAGGGAAGATTAGAATGAGCTAGATGGAATGCAGATGAAATCCATTTGTCATTCAGTACACAGTTAAGTGATTATGTTAAAGCTTATGTGAAGAATCATATTTTACAGTGCCTAAAAGCATCAAAGGCAGCTAGGTGCTTTGATTGAAAAAGGCCTCAGCCAACAAGTCACTAGCCTACAGTATGTCAGGCTACCTATTCTATTGGTCAGCTTATGGAGAAAGAAATAGCCTATCCAAACAGACTCTGGGACCGTTGTGAAAGATAAATCCCAAATTCACACAAGTAGGCCTAGGTCACATTAAAATAAAAAATATTTTAAAAAACAATGAGTGATGCAACAGATCAGAACGTTTAGCTTAAAAGATGTTGATAAACTAGTATTTATTCACATAAGCGCAGCAATGCACACAAGGCAGTAGGCTATGCAGTAATGTTTGTTCCACAATTAGAGGGAAAACAGTTGTCAAAATGGCACTGCACATGTGAGCAGTTTCATGTGACAGATAAAAATATACATTAGAAAATTTAGAGAGATCTAATAGGCTACTTTGACATGCCTCATAATATGTATTTAAACATTCAGGTTTCAAACAATGAAGTATGTCTAAATACATACTGCCTCCAGCTCATTACAAAGTGGTGTGACACTGATTAAGCCTGCCTTCAGTTGCTGCGGTCAAAATAACTGAACTCGTAAAGAGCTGACTTCCGAGCATGCAAGACAACTGGGGGGGGGGGGGGGGAAAGTGACTTGTAAAAATCTATTTCAACTGTCATCCAACTCAGGAACTCTGGCTTCTTTCTAGAGCTCACTTTCCAACCTGAAGATCACTGACGTCATGATTTGACCTAGTATTTTTAGTTGCCAGTTGTCTTGAAAGCCCCACAAGATGCTGCAGCAGAATGCTCTGTATCTGTATGCTGTACGCGTGTGATAAGATGCTTAACGAATATACTGTACGTGCCAATTTAATTCAACTAAATTATGCAAATTAACCTATAGACCGATAAGCACGACCAGTCAAATGTATTTACGTCGACTGGTATGTCAATCATTGAATAGGCTACAAAGCATGTCGCAATGGGAATTGTTTTATCCCGGACAATTGGCCAGCACCAATATTATTCGTCAGCTTTAAAAAAAAATAATAATAATTTAAATCCAGCCAAAAGCCAGCTATTACCGGCAACCCCGGTGCGTACATGTGTGGAACTTACTTATGCTCTTGTACTGGAAGACCTTGCGGCGCGGGAAGCCGAACCGTAGGTCCTCAGGGGACAGCTGGTATGTCGGTATCATCTTGAGCTCTGACTGCATGTCAGCCAGGTTGATCTTAGAGGTCAGAGAGCGGGGGCTATTGTAGCGCTGCATCGTATCCTGGAGGAAGTCGTCTGGAAGTGCCAGTAAAAAAAAGGGTATTAAAAAAAACAACCTACGCTGGAAAGGAATGTCATAGCAGCAGTTATATAACTACTATTATCATACTAATCATGTAGGTACAACAGGGTTTCAATTTGAAAGTGTTGCTTCAAAAACAAACCCTGTTTGATTTGACAGTAAGGCAAAATATGCATTTGTAGGGAAAACATACCCGGGTCACAGATCATGTTGTCATGCCATACCGACCATATGAGTTGGTTACAGGACCAACAAACATGGGACCAGGCTAGGGAAAACAGAGGAGAGACTCACCAAACTCGTTGAAGGAGTAAGGCCTCACAGTGTTGCGGACGAGAAAGCCGTCGCACCTGTCGAGAATCTCCCTCTGCAGCTCTTCTAGGAAACCGAAGGCCAGGGCGTTGGGGCAGTTCTCCGTACACACCGCCAGATATCCTATTCCCAGAGAACTGGTGAAACTAACACACAACCATCATCTACTGCAATTGCAGTGCTGAACAGTGGGAAGTACAGTATCTAAGTACACCAAACAAATCAGAAAAACTAAGAAATGTCCCCTGCATGTGATGACCTTCAAGACCAAATTCAATTAGTGTCTGTAACAAACACTGGCATCATACCATCTGTTTGGAGAATGATCTCTAAGATATAGCCTAACACAAAAGAATCTTCACCACAGACGTGTTTCCAACAAATTCATCAATAAAACTACAGAAAATCTATTCAACATTTTAACATCAGGTGGCTTGAAGGCTTGTTAGTTGTGTGACTGCATTGTAGAGCGATGCTAGTATGTTAACCACTGTAAATAACTTCACAGAAAGAAACGCGACACTCACCCAATAGGCATTGAAAAGAGAGGGGGAAGTGGGAACAGCGAGCTCCCTCTTCTCCCCCCTCTCTGCTTATGATGAATAACAGTAATTTGGAGAGTGCCAGGCAGGGGCTGACTAAAGGCCCCACCCACCCGGAGCAGAACCCCTTAAAGGTCCAATACATCCGAGTTAGGCATTGCCCAAAAAGGATCTTTAAATCTTTCCATTAAATTAACCAGTGATTTAAATGCCGTCTGGCACATCCTCAGTTACTTTCCTTCAGTGTCAAGGCCAATGTTGAGCCTTGATTAAAGGACCTTGAGATATCAAATGAGGCTTCAGACTGTCGAGTGGATGGCCAACCAACCCTGCTGCTGGAGAGAGGGATGCGCATGTGTGTATACACTCCTTTTTATTCAAGCCAATATCTGCTGTCTTAATGGGACCAATTAGCTAATAACCCATTTCCATGTAAACAGACAATCGCTAAGCATTTTATAAAATGAGGACAGAGTGATAACACCACCATTCAAAGCAAAATTATACTATCAAATATTATTGGTCACGTACACATTTTGTAGAGGTTTTTGCAAGTGCAGAGAAATGCTTATGTTTTATAACTCCAACAGTGCAGTAATACCCAACACACACAAATCTTAAAAATGTCAATGAAGGAATTAAGAAATATCCTAATTAGCAATATCAGTCCAGAATATAAATATATGACGTGTGGATAGACATTATGGACAGTAAATGAATAGAAAAGGTGTTTACAGCAGTAGTTATATAGGATAAGCCTAGACCACAATACAGAATATACATATGGTGGGTAAAAGAGTATGTAAACATTAAAGTGACCAGTGTTCAATGACTCTGTACACATAGAGCAGCAGTCTAAGGTGCAGGGTAGAGTACTGGGAGGTAGCCTGCTAGTAACAGTGACTAAGTTCAGGGCAGGGTACTGGGCAGAGGCCAGCTAGTGGTGACTATTTAACAGTCTGATGGCCTGGATATCTAAATGTTTTTTCAGTCTCTCGGTCCCAGCTGTACTCTCTGCGTCTTCTAGATGGTAGCGGGGTGAACATGCCGTGGCTCGGGTGCCGGAGGTCCTTGATGATCTTCTTGACCTTCCTGTGACACCAGGTGCTGTAGATGTCCTGGAGGGCAGGCAGTGTGCCCCCGGTGATGCGTTGGGCTTACAGCACCACCCTCTGGAGAGCCCTGCAGTTGTGGATGGTGCAATTGCCATATAAGGATGTGATACAGCCCAACAGGATACTCGCGATGGTGCATCTGTAGAAATTTGTGAAGGTTTTAAGGGACAAGCCAAATTTCTTCAGCCTCCTGAGGTTGAAGAAGCACTGTTGCGCCTTCAACACATTGTGAATGGATCACTTCAGTTTGTCAGTGATGTGCACGTTGAGGAACTTGAAGCGTTTCAACCTCGCCACTGTGGCCCCGTCGATGTGGATGGGGGCGTGCTCTCTCGGCTGTCTCCTGAAGTCCACGATAAGCTCCTTCATTTTGTTGACGGAGGGAGAGGGTGTTTTTTTGGGGGGTTTTCTGGCACCACTCTGCCAGGGCCCTCACCTCCACCCTGTCTCGTCATTGTTGGTAATAAGACCTACCAATGTTGTGTCGTCTTCAAACTTAATTGAGTTAGAGACATGCGTGGACACAATCATGGGTAAACGGAGTGCAGGAGGGGGCTGAGAACGCACCCTTGTGGGACCGCCGTGTTGAGGATCAACGTAGTGGAGGTGTTGCCTACCTTCACCACCTGGGGTCGGCCCATTAGGAATCCAGGACTCCGTTGCACAGGGATGGGTTCAGACCCAGGGCCTGAGCTTAGTGATGAGCTTGGAGGGCACTATGGTGTTGAAGGCTGAGCTGTATTCAAAGAACAGCATTATTATAATTATACATAGATATTCCTTATGTCCAGATGGGATAGGGCAGTGTGACGGCGATTGCGTCATCTGTGTATCTTTTGGGGCGGTACGCAAATTGTAGTGGGCCTAGAGTGTCAGTAAGTTGGAAGTTCCTTAACTCTCAAAGCACTTCATGATGACAGAAGTGAGAACTACAGGGTGATGGTAACTGAACAAAATGACTTTTGCTGTCTTGGGCACAGGAACAATGGTGGACAGCTTGAAGCAAGTGGGGACAACAGACTGGGATAGATGTTGAATACATCCGTAAAAACTCTAGCCAACTGGTCTGCACATGTTCGGAGGACACGGCGTCGGATGCAGTCTGGGCGGGTATAGAGAATTGCTAGCAACTTTGGGTGGTGAAAATATCAAAGTCTACTACAAGAGTTAATATAAAATCTTGGATAATACCACTATGATTCACAGTTAAGCCAAACTTACTGGATATTGAACTTTCCTGTCTTCAGAGAGCAGCGGCTTGGGAAAGTGGAGAGTTTCTCAGACAGAGTTTTGATCTGCTTCTTGGTTTCCTGTAGGCCTTCGTCCTGCTCATAGTCTGTGGTGGCAGACAGGGGTAGACCATCCGTACTCCTCATCACCAAGGCAAACAGGACCATGGACATCTTACTGCTCTACACGCACTCCGGACTGACACCTTCAAAACAGAGCATGTTCATAGATTCAAGGGCATGATGATTGTTAAGTCATGAGCTTTCTGATAACATCAGATTTAGTTAAATTGTAACTAAAATTGCCAGATTAGCCTGGCAGCATATCAATATTACCATCTAATCTAGACTGCCACGGTTCAGTACCTTGGATAGCACCTTGAGGAACTGCTAGTACTAACGACAACTGTGTGCCCACGTCACCGTCTAGACGCTCGCTAGCAAACTAGTTAACATGGTACATGTGTCTTGAGTGAGCCTGAAACATTTGTCAGTTTGCCATGATATGGTCCACGCATAAGCGATTGTCTAGGCATTGCTAGCTCAGCAACACTGGACAAGTAACGTAAATTCACCCCATTCCGTACAAATGTGCGCAACCGCAACATTCAAACGAGGCTACAAAGAAAACTAATGGGACTGTAGCGACTGTGTTGACTTCAAAATCAGGGGTTTCTATTCAAGCGTTGATCGACATGGTAATGGCTCTATAGTATTGGAGAAAAGTTGAAAAAAAACAGACCCTCCGTTACATCGTGACGTGTCATGTCGTAACGTACAGCACGCATAAAGCAACTATTTCTGTCTTACAATCTCTCTCCACCAGGTGTAGCACTTCTCTCATCGTTTAAAAACAAGAAATGGACAGTGACAGGGGTAAGGGGGGATACCTAGTCATTTTTTTAATCATCATTCTCAAAGGCGCCGTTTAGATCACTTTAGCACCGCCCTAAAAACACCATTCAAATAGGTATGTAATGACACATTATAAACTCTTTATAGTGTTTTATTTACATTTTAGAGGCGATAAGGTGATAAGTTGGACAGATCAGGTGAAAAAAGCAATTTTCCCACAAGACATCTGTCCTCACTATCACGCATTAGTTTCGCTTCCCCACCGGGCTCATTGCCTGCTTGAATTATGCAGAAACGGGCAGCGTTTAGGTCATGTAATTGATCATGTTGGAAAGGGGAGAAATTGTGCTTTACAATGGTATTGCCATTACAGTTGATCTGGAAGCATTACGTTTTGGGGGCGCTAAAATAAGGGAAATTGTACGGACCAAGGCGATGTACGACTTTGCGTGAGTTTACGTTAGCTAGTTACCTTTTGCAGCAGGATAATGCTGGGAAACCTTTGAGGATTGCGCAATTAAAGATAGTGATAGTTGCTAGTTAGCGGTTTAGCTTAACTTACATCGCAAGTTCAATAGTCGGAGTTTTTAAAAGTATTGCAAAATCTAGCTATATCTATGTCGCATAATTTCACAAACAAAGGCGCCACCTTGCTAAAGTTACCTGGCTAGTTAGTTAACGTTAGTTCCTCAAACAAGCCATTTGCGCTCTCCTACCTGCTGTCAATTAGCTAACTAAAGTTACCAGCTAGTTAATGCACATGGCTACTGCTGTAGGACGCTAGCTAGGAAAAGCAAAACTAACATTTTGAAGGCCATGCTTGACAACACATGGACAGGAATTGTTATTTTTGCAAACTAACCTGAAAAGACACGTGTCAATGCACCGCTGCGAAGTTGATGCTACCGTAACATCACAGGGCACGTTTCATTTTTATAGCTACATCCATTCTTCTTCTATGGTATTGTAACGACCCTGGGTTTATAAGCGCGGAAATCGACTCTGCCGCACGAGCATTCTTTTGCAGCACAGTCGATAGCGCGCCGGACCTCGGGGTCGAAGGTTCGAGACCTGCTCCCTGCCTGTTTCATTACATTGGTGTCAGAAGTGATCGGACCTTGCATCCACGACAGTGCGTGTGCTTGGCCGGTGAGCGCGTTCCTGTAAGACGTAGAGTCGCAAACTAGCGCGAGGTCGCACGCGCTCTTTGAAAGGAGGACGTAGTGTAACGACCCTGGGTTTATAAGCGCGGAAATCGACTCTGCCGCACGAGCATGCTTTTGCGGCACAGTCGATAGCGCGCTGGACTTCGGGCTAGAAGGTAGGTCGAGGGTTCGAGACCTGCTCTCTGCTGTTTCATTACAGTATATTGGCGATCACACAATTTAATGTGCATCCCGCCACCTACTATGCGGGATGCAAACCGAACAAAATAAATCTTTTTTTTTTCTTTTCTTTTACTGATCTGATGCTTACACAGGCTCAAGGGGAACATGGGAGGGCGGATCTTACCCCTTACAAGTCTTCAGATGTAAAATCCTTAAGTCCCAAAAACTTTTCTGCCACAGCTACAATAATGTCCAGTTTCTTAGACTTCTTTGAGACTTGTGCTGTACAATCTATAACTGTGGCAATGAACTCAAAAAAATCCACCTTTTTAACACACAGTATCTTTTGTCTGGAAGCAAACATTTACTAAAGGATGTGGTGTATCCACTACCATATCTTCACTAGCGTCACTTGTTTTCTCAATTCTTTTAATCGCCTCCACATAGGAGATTCGATTGACCGCTCTAACTTTTGCAACCTCAATCTCCTTCACCCTTACAGGGCACTCCATGAACTCAAGATCCCCACCACAATTGCAACACCGTAGTCCTTCTACACACCGTTCTTCAGTATACTCTGTTCGTCTGCACACCCTTTAAACATGGCCAAATCCTTTACAATTCTTACAATGCAGGGGTTTGGGGACGAAGCCTCTTATGGCGTATCTTATAAAACCAAGCAACACTTGCGTAGGTATTTGCTCTTCATCAAAAAACAACAGGACCAACAGACTTTCGTCTTGTTCGCCATTCACCCAGTGGGTCAGACGCCAGGCACCAACAACACCAGGAATTCTCTTCGGGTATTCAACCTGAATATCCGTTATCACCCCTGAGATTACTCCTGTGACAGGTGCTCTACCCCCGAAGTTCAAAACACAAAACTTTAGTTGTCCGGATTATTTTGAGACCCACTGCAATCTTCCTCTGTTCTTCAGAAATACAATGAATCAAAATAAGACCACGCCTGGTCACTCTGACAGACTCCATTTTTCCAAACGTATACTTCACCATTTGACACCTCAAACGGGTTTCCCCACATATGCATCCTTACTCAACAAACGCATCCCAACAAGCGATTCATTATCATTCACACACGTATCCTCCACTCCAATTTTAGACAATTTCCTTTATGTTCCAGTTTTTGATACTACTCTTGTCCATTCAGAACATTCGTCTTCACCAAATTTGCATCCACTTCTGCCATCTTCCCACCAAGCATGGTCCGTTCCAGTTACATCCATTGGAAAGCTAGCTAGCTACTGTACACACAGGATAGAAACTGTCTGTTTACCAGACAGAGTTTAGATAGACATCACAAAATTGTATCTGTCACATTATGGCATCTGTGAGAGCATGGCAGCACCATCTTGATTTTGAAGTAGACCATTTCTTCTTCTATGAGTTGGCAAACAAACTGAAAGTGTGCACACTGTCACATAGAGCAGTGGTTCCCAACCTTTTTCAGCTACTGTACCACCAACTGAATTATGCTCTGCCCGAAGTAACCCTGAAGCAGTGGAGGCTGCTGAAGGGAGGACGGCTCATAATAATGTCTGGAACCTAGCTAATGGAATGGCATCAAACATATGGAAACCATGCGTTTGATGTATTTGATACAATTCCACTCATTCTGCTCCAGCCATTACCATGAGCCCGTCGTCCACAAGTAAGGTGCCACCAACCTCCTGTGCCCTGAAGTACCCCCTCATGTGTATTTCACCAGTAAGCCTATGGTCTCATGAGTCCTATCAAGTACCCCCAGGGGTCCTTATATCCCTGGTTGTGAACCACTGAACTAGAGTGTGTTGTTTGAACAGGTATAAAGGTTGGTGTTTTACTGTCACCTGCAGTTCTGGAATGTTTCCTCACGAGTATAATTCATTGGCTGAGCCCTCCTGGTGACCTGGATGGAATTATGTGATCCTTCCTTAACCCATAGGAAGTCCCACCCAGTTGACTACTTCAAAAATGTGAATGTACTCAATGGCACAAGAAGGGGGTATCTGCATCCCAATATTCTGTTATTCAGGATGAGTAAGCCAGTTTTACACAAATAATTGTACATGTTCAGTTATGAAACTGACAATTGTTTACTTACGCAATACGGCCCTAGCGGGTGTGGTATATGGACAATATACCACGGCTAAGGGCTGTTCTTAAGCACGATGCAACGAGGAGTGCATACAGCTCTTAGCTGTGGTATATTGGCCATATACCACAAACCCCCAAGGTGCCATATTGCCATTATAAACTTGTTAACCAACGTAATTCGAGCAGTAAAAATAAATGTTCTGTCATACCCATGGTATAAGGTCTGATATCAAACCACCCAGCTAATAATTTTGATTAAAAGTATTGATGATGCGTGTGTTTACTGTGACTGTATTGGCTACTAGGTAGCTACTTCCCACACTGTTGCCAGACAGTAGTGCTTGTCAAGCGGGAGCAAAGGGTACTGTGTCCTGGTGTTATTGCTGTGTTGTTTCCGTTCATGCCCTCCCCATTGAGTAGTAGACTGTACTTACAGTACATTCGGAAAGGCTCTTCTCCCCCAATTGCTCAGTTTGGCAGGGCGGCCAGCTCTAGGAGGAGTCTTGATGGTTACAAACTTCTTCCATTTAAGAATGATGAAGGCCTTCAATGCTGCAGACATTTTTTGGACAATTCCTTCGACCTCAATGCTTGGTTTTTGCTCTGACATGCACTGTCAACTGTGGGACCTTATATAGACAGGTGAGTGCCTTTCCAAATCAAGTCCAATCAATTGAATTCACCACAGGTGGGCTCCAATTAAGTTGTAGAAACATACATTTTTTTATTTAAAATTATTATTATATTTTGGGGGGGGGGGGATATATCAGCTTTAAAATTGCACATAGATTGTGGCTTCCATCAATGTAATTGTCGGCATCATTTACAATCCCCCATATATTTTTTTGTAAATAATATACAGTACCAGTCAAAAGTTTAGACACACCTACTCATTCAAGGATTTGTATTTATTTTACTATTTTCTACATAATAATAGTGAAGACATCAACACTATGAAATAACACATATGGAATCGTGTAGTAACCAAAAGTGTTAAACAAATCAAAATATATTTTAGATTTTATATTCTTTAAAGTAGCCACTCTTTGCCTTGATGACAGCTTTGCACATTCTTGGCATTCTCTCAACCAGCTTCATCTGGAATGTTCCCACATATGCTGAGCACTTGTTGGCTGCTTTTCCGTCACTCTGTGGTCCAACTCATCCCGAACCATCTCAATTGGGTTGAGGTCGGGTGATTGTGGAGGCCAGGTCATCTGATGCAGCACTCCATCACTGGTAACTCTAACGAACATATCCTCTGCAGCAGAGGTAACTCTGTGTCTTCCTTGCCTGTGGCGGTCCTCATGAGAGCCAGTTTCATCATGCGCTTGATGGGTTTTGCGACTGCACTTGAAGAAACCTTCAAAGTTCTTGACAGTTTCCGCATTGATTGACCTTCATGTCTTATAGTAATGATGGACTGTCCTTTCTGTCTGCTTATGTCGTAGAATTACAACATTATGTTAATCACTTTACTTTTATATTAGAGTGTATTCCTATGTTAAAACATTCCCACTGTCTGTTTTTATTAGAGGCAACAGAATAGGGTTCTTAGAACTCTCATGTGTCTTTGTGAAGAGAGAGAAGCCTCTGAGATTTAATGCTGACAGTAGATTTACGATGGCTTGGTGATAATCTAAAGACTGCATTCCAATCCATGATTAACACTTGTTGGCTGCTTTTTCTTCACTCTGCGGTCCAACTCATCCAAAACCATCTCAACTGTGTTCAGGTCGGGTGATTGTGGAAGCCAGGTCATCTGATGCAGCACTCCATCACTCTCCTTCTTGGTCTTTGGCCTGGTTTGCTAACTACATCTCAGCAGAACATCTGCTGTATCAGCCACTGCCTGTCACCAAGGGTGTAACCCAAGGCTCGATTCTAGGCCCCACGCTCTTCTCAATTTATATTAACAACATAGCTCAGGCAGTAGGAAGCTCTCTCATCCATTTATATCCAGATGATATAATCTTATACTCAACTGGCCCCTCACCAGATTTGGTGTTAAATGCTCTACAACAAAGCTGTCTTAGTGTCCAACAAGCTTTCACTGCCCTTAACCTTGTTCCGAACACCTCCAAAACAAAGGTCATGTGGTTTGGTAAGAAGAATGCCCACAGGTGTTATTACTACCTCTGAGGGTTTAGAGCTTGAGGTAGTCACCTCATACAAGTACTTGGGAGTATGGCTAGATGGTAGACTGTCCTTCTCTCAGCATATATCAAAGCTGCAGGCTAAAGTTAAATCTAGACTTGGTTTCCTCTATCGTAATTGCTTCTCTTTCACCCCAACTGCCAAACTAACCCTGATTTAGATGACCATCCTACCCATGCTAGATTATGGAGACGTAATTTATAGATCGACAGGTAAGGCTGCACTCGAGCGGCTAGATGTTTTTTACCATTCGGCCATCAGATTTGCCACCAATGCTCCTAATAGGACACAACACTGCACTCTATACTCTTCTGTAAACTGGTCATCTCTGTAAACCTGTCGCAAGACCCACTGGTTGTTGCTTATTTATAAAACCTTCTTAGGCCTCACTCCCCCCTATCTGAGACATCTACTGCTGCCCTCATCCTCTACATACAGCACCCATTCTGCAGTCACATTCCGTTTTAAATGTCCCCAAAGCACACACATCCCTAGGTCGCTCGTCTTTTAAATTCGCTGCAGCTAGCGACTGGAACAAACACTCAAACTGGATAGTTTTATCTCAATCTCTTCATTCAAAGACTCAATCATGGACACTCTTACTGACAGTTGTGGCTGCTTTGCGTGATGTATTGTTGTCTCTACCTTCTTGCCCTTTGTACTGTTGTCTGTGCCCAATAATGTTTGTACCCTGCGTTGTGCTGCTACCACGTTGTACTGCTGCCATGTTGTGTTGCTGCCATGTTGTTGTCATGTTGTGTTGCTACCATGTTGTTGTCATGTTGTGTTGCTACCATGCTGTGTTGTCATGTGTTGCTGCCATGCTATGTTGTCGTCTTAGGTCTCTCTTTATGTAGTGTTGTGTTGTCTCTCTTGTCGTGATGTGTGTTTTATCCTATATTTTTATTTTATTTATTTTATTTTTAATCCCAGCCTCCATCCCTGCAGGAGGCCTTTTGGTAGGCCGTCATTGTAAATAAGAATTTGTTCTTAATTTGTTCTTACTTCCAGGATTTTCAGTTCTGCCTCACCACCTCAGAGTTCACCACCTCATGGCAGTGCCTGAATGTAGGTATAATGGCGGGATGAACCATTTCTCCGTTGGCATTCATAATGGCAATGGAGGTTATCATCAGATCCTCAAAATGGGTTGCTGGTGGACAGCGAGTCGACTCTGGTTTCCGCCTCCCTCCACTCAGAGCTTACATGGACGACATTACAACATTGACCACCACTGTCCCATGCACCAGGAGGCTGCTCAGAAAACTCGAGGAGAACATCAGCTGGGCCCGTATGAAGATTAAACCATCCAAGTCACGCAGCATCTCGATTGTGAAGGGAGTACTCTCTGACCTGAAATTCTTCATCGGAGATGACCAAATCCCAACAGTGTCTGAGCAGCCGGTAAAAAGCCTTGGAAGGTGGTATGATGCAAGCCTGAAGGACAAAGACCAGGTGCAACAGCTGCGCAAAGACATCAGTAGTAGCCTACAGTCCATCGACAACACCCAGCTACCTGGAAAGTTAAAGGCCTGGTGTCTGCAGTTTGGTCTCCTACCCCGGGTGTTGTGGCCCCTAGTAGTGTATGAGGTTCCAATCTCAACAGTGGAGAAGATGGAAAGAGGAGTCACAGGCTACTTAAAGAAGTGGCTCGGAGTTCCACGATGCCTTACCACCATAGGCCTCTATGGAGATGGTGTCCTCAAGCTGCCCCTCACCAGTCTAACAGAGGAATTCAAGTGTGCAAAAGCCAGGCTCCAGATGACACTGAATGAATCTCGAGACCCAGTGGTGAGCAACAACGCGCCGACCTTGGCAACTGGGCGCAAATGGAGGCCAGGAAAAGCAGTCCAGGAGGCAACAGCAGCCCTCAGACATGCTGACATTGTGGGTCATGTTCAGCAAGGGAGAGGAGGCCTTGGGCTAACTAGCCGTGCTGCTTGGAGTAAGGCCACTGCACCAGAGCGGCAGAAGATGGTAGTGCAGGAAGTACGCCATCAGGAGGAGGCTGCAAGGTGGGCCAAGGCAGTCTCTCTTGCCAAACAGGGACAGTGGACTCGATGGGACAGTGTGGAGAAGAGGAAGATCAGCTGGAAGGATCTGTGGGCCATGGAAGCGAGGCGGTTGAGCTTTTCCATCAGAGCAACATATGACATCCTTCCAACACCAGTTAATCTTCACCAATGGTATGGTGAAGATCCGGACTGTGCCCTCTGTTCCATGCCAGCCAACCTCAGGCACATTCTCACAGGGTGTAAAACAAGCCTCACCCAAGGACGCTACACTTGGCGTCACAACCAAGTCCTTAAAAACCTTGCGTCCGCCCTGGAGGACAAGCGAGCTGCCACCAACTCCCTACCACCCCCAGCAGCATCACACCCCTTACGAACGACCTTTGTCCGCGAAGGGGCTAAACCACCGAAGAGCGGCTCTACACCATTAGAGCGAGACCAGCTGCGCTTGGCCCGCGACTGGAAAATGCTAGCTGACATTGGCCGGCAACTTGTGTTTCCTCCGGAGATCTCAACCACCACCCTAAGACCTGACATGGTGCTCTGGTCCCGTTCGCTCAAGAAGGTCTTCATCATTGAGCTCACAGTACCCTGGGAGGACTCAGTAGATGAGGCTTATGAGCGAAAACATCTGCGCTATGCCGATCTAGCTGCCGAAGCACGGCATCATGGCTGGAACACAGAAGTCCGACCAGTGGAGGTGGGCTGCAGAGGTTTTGTGGCAACATCTACAACCAGACTGCTTAGAGACCTGGGAATTAAGGGCCAGAGCCAGCGTTTGGCAATCAAAGCTGTATCAGAGGCGGCAGAAGGCAGCAGTCAATGGCTCTGGATGAAGAGGAAAGACCCCAGCTGGGCTCCGAAGTGAGAGGGCCAGGAGGTATGCGGTCAACAATGCTTGACTCAGGGAGGAGGACGCCCCTGCCATGCATAGTCCCATGGGATGTTGGCTATCAACAACAAGGCAACTCCTATGACTAATTGGGAATGGGACGCAAGCGTAGGATTGATCACCCTGTCGCTGGCCGCCTTTGGGGAGGGTGTATAGTGTGAAAGGCCGAAACACCCTAGGAACCAAAGGTACACTACTGACGATGCGCTCCCCAAATTTCACCAGGCTTACTGTTCATGAACTCTTGGAAGTGCTTGCACAAAGGATAGTAACATCTCATCCTGTGTTCTTGGAATCTAACTGACTTGCCTAGTTAAATAAAGGTTAGAATATAGAATAAATAGAATAAATTGGAGTCTGTGTGCCTGTCTGTCAGTAACAGGGAGAACCAATCTCCAGTTTATTTAAGGAAAGGATTTAGTATTCTAGGTTGCATTAGTATTTCTGTATAAACAAGTATTTGGCGCCATGTAAATTTTAATGTCTGTTGCATGAGAGCATTATGTACCTTTGTATAATTTCAACATATCTGTTTCTTGTCACAAGGACTCAGGAAGACTATAAAGAGTTGTAACCGAATCCTGTTTATTTGGGATTTAACTTTACACAATTGGGTGACCGTTAACGTTCCATTACTGCAGTAGTCTTTAGGTACCTTTTGGCAAACTCCAAGCGGGCTGCCATGAACCTTTTACCGAGGAGTGGCTTCAGTCTTGCCACTCTACCATAAAGGCTTGATTGGTGGAGTGCTGCAGAGATGGTTGTCCTTCTAGAAGGTTCTCCCATCTCCACAGAGGAACTCTAGAGCTCTGTCAAAGTGACCATTGGGTTCTTGGTCACCTCTCTGACCAAGGCCCTTCTTCCCTGGTTGCTCAGTTTGGTCGGGCGGCCAACTGTAGGAAGAGTCTTGAGGGTTCCAAAGTTCTTCCATTTAAGAATGATGGAGGCCACTGTGTTCTTGGGGACCTTCAGTGCTGCAGAAATGTTTTGGTATCCTTCCCCAGATCTGTGCCTACGATACATTCCTGTCTCGGAGCTCTACGGACAATTCCTTCCACCTCATGGCTTGGGTTTTGCTCTGACATGCACTGTCAACTGTGGGACCTTATATAGACAGGTGTGTGCCTTTCCAAATCATGTCCAATCAATTGAACTTACCACAGGTGGACTCTAATCAAGTTGTAGAAACATCTCAAGGATGATCAATGGAAACAGGATGCACCTGAGCTCAATTTCCAGTCTCATAGCAAAGGGTCTGAACACTTATGTAAATAAGTTATTTCTGTGTTTTCTTATTTATACATTTGCTAAACTTTCTAAACAGCTGTTTTCGCTTTGTTATGGGTGTAGATTGCTGAGAATGATTATTTTTTAAATAAATTTTACAATAAGACTGTAACGTAACAAAATGTGGAAAAAGTCAAGGGGTCTGAATACTTTCCAAAGGCACTACGGATGCTTTTTATTGTCCAATGAGGGGCTTTGAAGCCACCAGTCTGCCATATTGGCACTCCTCAGAAAAGCAGTCCTCCATAGTATTTCATTTAAATGTTAAGAACAAAATTACATGTTTTTAAGTATTTTGTTGTTGTTGTAGTGGGGACAGTATTTTTATGTTTAGCTCACATAATATCATTTAAACATATGCATTAAGGTGTCTGTAATATAATAAACGTGGCAAAAACAAATGTAGACATTAGTAAATGCAAATCTATTGCTTCCAAAAGAATTTATACAAATGTGGGGGAGTGCCAAGATTGAGGTGTGGTGGCTTCAGCACCCCCTGTTAGTCATCTAGTGTATATATTAATTATTGGTTTGTACACATCATTGGACTGTACCCATAGAATTAGGAATTAGAATAGACAGGGACCTTCTTATGATGGGTTTTAAAGGTCAGCCATTTTGGCAAGGGAGTTCGTCAACCATGGCTTGCCAGTGCTGTGATGTGTAAAATAATTAATTTGAAAGTTATCTACACTGTATGTTTGTCAGCTAGCTAGGTCAATTTTTTATTTTTTCCCTTTTTTCTCCCCAATTGAAAGTTACAGTCTTGTCCCATCGCTGCAACTCCCCTACGGACTCGGGAGAGAGCCATGCGTCCTCCGAAATACAACCCTGCCAAGCCACACTGCTTCTAGACAACCTGCTCGCTTAACCCGGAAGCAAGCCACACCAATGTTTCTGAGGAAACACAGTCAGCTTGAAGGCGCCTGAAGTCAGCTTGAAGGCGCCTGGACCGCTAGAGCACATTGGGACAAGGAAATCCTGGCCGGCCAAACCCTCCCTTAAACCAGACGACGCTGGGAAAATTGTGCGCCGCCTCATTGGTCTCCCGGTCACGGCCGGCTGTGACACAGCCTGGGATCAAACCCAGGTCTGTAGTGATGCCTCAAGCACTGCGATGTAGTGCCTTAGACAGCTGCGCCACTCGTGAGGCCCCAAGCCAGACGGTTTTAGAGGAATGATTCCCTAAAAAAATTCAAAATAACTGCCAACATGCCAAACTTCCATTCAAACAATGCAGCCAATAACAACATTAGCCAGATAAGAACTATAATAATATATATATACATTACCAGTCAAAAGCTTGGACACACCTACTCATTCAAGGGGTTTTCTTTATTTTGACTATTTTCTACATTGTAGAATAAAAGTGAAGAGATCAAAACTATGAAATAACACATATGGAATCATGTAGTAACCAAAAAAGTGTTAAACAAATCAAAATATATATAATTTTTTTTGTGTGGGACTATCGCTTGTTTTTCAACAGGACAATGACCCAAAACACACCTCCTGGCTGTGTAAGGGCTATTTCATCAAGAAGGAGAGTGATGGAGTGCTGCATCAGATGACCTGGCCTCCACAATCACTGACCTCAACCCAATTGAGAGGGTTCGGGATGAGTATGACCGCAGAATGAAGGAAAAGCAACAAACAAGTGCTCAGCATATGTGGGAACTCCTTCAAGACTGTTGGAAAAGCATTCCTCATGAAGCTGGTTGAGAGAATGCTAAGCGTGTGCAAAGCTGTCATCAAGGCAACAAGTGGCTACTTTGAAGAATCTAAAACATAAAATATATTTTTATTTGTTTAACACTTTTTTTGGTTACTACATGATTCCATGTGTTATTTCATAGTTTTGATGTCTTCACTATTATTCTACAATGCAGAAAATAGTCTAAATAAAGAAAAACCCTTGAATGAGTACTGTAGGTGTGTCCAAACTTTTGACTGGTACTGTATATGTTTATTTCTGTCTAGAATATAACTTATATTCGGAATGAGGACAGGTGCAGGCAATACTGTAACCCAGAAAGTTATGTATTGCAGCAGGGTTGTACAACTCTGGCCCATGGGGAGCCACTGTGTCTTCATGTCAATTTACTCCTGTTACAAAGACTCAATTAATTGTCATAATTTGAATCGTTTTAAAGTATACCTATTCTGCCTGCAACTGCTTGAGCTAAATGGTTCTGTTTGCCATATATATTTTGGGCAACAGACATAAATGAAAAGGTATCGTGCTAGTGACTCAAGCAAATTGACAATAGAAATAGGCAGGTGAATATCACTCCTTAGAGAAAGCACTTGAGGGTACTCATAAAACGAATGAACCCACTTGATGGAAATCCACAGTGCCCTTTCCCTTTCAGTGTGTGTGTGTGTGTGTGTGTGTGTGTCTGGAACGGTAGGATCTCCATTAGCCGTAGGTAATGTTATGACTGTGACACTTCTAATAATATTTTGAAGATAAATACACAACGCTGAGGACGAGAGGTCAAAAGTACTAAAAGTCAATAGAGTACTAACGGTCCATATGGAATTATCAATGGAAATAGTTGGTTTTCAGTTCAACATCTGTTAGGAATGTCAGTCCTGAACTTATGGTGTTGCATGTTCTCATTGGTCCAACCTGAAATAGGATACAGTTTTATTGCTAGGAATTCTAATTGGTCAACCACAGGCTAGGGCTGGGTTATAAAC
The DNA here is from genome assembly GCF_016432855.1 of Salvelinus namaycush. Lineage (NCBI taxonomy): Eukaryota > Metazoa > Chordata > Actinopteri > Salmoniformes > Salmonidae > Salvelinus > Salvelinus namaycush. Next base: position 22,169,613 of record NC_052319.1, on the reverse strand, counting down.
TACATCCTGTCCCTTTGTTCTGTGGAGAAAAGCACTGAGAGAGCATCACTGAGGACAGGGGAGAATGATCATCTGCCTCCCCGTATGATTTGTCCTCTTCGAATAAACCTATTTTTCTCCCCCTGATTTGCTTTGTGGTCTGTTTATTAAATAATAACATCAACTGCTTACACACTGATCGGAGGTAAGGTTCATGGAGAAGAGGAAAACACCACCTCATCATCACTGCTATTCCTATTTGCATTCACGGAATTGTCATATGATTATCACCATGGAGAACTAACTAGCTACAGTTTTTGTGCTCTAATTATTAAAAGTCCAGCTAGTACTCAGGTGAAGCAGAACTGCTTTAAGATTCAGCACACGCAGCATTACGGATGAACTAACTGTGCCCAGCTGTGGATGTGTCCCAAATGGCATCCTATTCTTTATATAGTGCATTGTTTTTGATCAGGGCCCATAGTGCACTACTTTTGACGAGAACCCTATCTAAGAATAGGGTGCAATTTAGGATGCAACCTGTGTGATTCTCCATGCACCCTTTAGGAATGCATGGATTATTGATGAGCCGGTAAATATTTGTAATTACTGTGGTTCAGGTCTGCTAATGATTTTCAGATACACGCTCCTCCGCTCCTGCAGGTTCAGGCTTTTACCTTTAACCTTTTATTAATATGTGTCCCCAGTGGAGTGGAGTAATTTGCATTGGCAAATATTAGACTCAGTCAAACAAAGCTCAGTGTTCTGTTGTTATTATGATTGGGTTTACTTGAACTGTTCAGACTGCAAGTTGATTATGACCTGATATTCTAGTAATGTGATTTACGTAAAGAAAAGGAAGCATTATTAACTTCAATGCCCTTTCATCATTGGTGGCAGTCTTGAGAGAGAATGTATGAATGACAGAAATAATTCCGACCTAGCCTACCAACAGCTAATTCTGAATAAACAGTGATAAATCGCTTGAAAGGCAAACTTATGGCACACTTTACATTGCAATGGAAAACACTTAACACATGAAACAATATAAAGATGCAATTAACATAAGCATTCCTATTTTGGTAAGGTTAGTAAAAACCTCCTAGACAGGAGAAACCACGTGACAAGAGACCTGTGCAAAAGGAGTGAATTTCCAGCACACCTAGGATCGAACAATAGAGATTCAATTGCTAAACATTTATATATAAATGATATGGCTAGCAGGCATTTCTTATTTATGAAAGAGAGTATTGTAGCGAATTGGAGGGGTGGCCCCAAAAGGGTCTCAACCAACGATTTACAGTGAGCTCCGAAAGTAATGGGATAGTGACACATTTTCTGTTGTTTTGGCTCTGTACTCCAGCACTTAGAATTTGAAATTAATTTGCTTAATTTGAAGGTATTTTCATCCATATCGGGTGAACCGTTTAGAAATTACAGCACTTTTTGGACATTGTCCTCCCATTTTAGGGGGACCAAAAGTATTAGTACAAATTCACTTATATGTGTATTAAAGTAGTAAAAAGTTAAGTATTTGGTGCCATATTCATAGCACGCAATTACATCAAGCTTGTGACTTTACAAATTTGTTGGATGCATTTGCTGTTAGTTTTGGCTGTGTTTCAGATTATTATTATTTCTTAAAAGTTCTAAATGATGTCACCAGTGCCCTTGATTCTAAGCAATGTTGTGCTGCTATTTTTATTGACTTAGCCAAAGCCTTTGATAAGGTAGACCATTTCATTCTTGTGGGTCAGCTAAGGAGTATTGGTGTTTCTGAGGGGTCTTTGGCCTGGTTTGCTAACTACCTCGTTCAAATAATGCAGTGTGTAAAGTCAGAATATTAGCTGTCTCAGACACTGGCTGTCACCATGGGAGTACCCCAAGGCTCCATCATAGGCCCCACACTCTTCTCAATTTACATCAACAACATAGCTCATGCAGTAGGAAGCTCTCTCATCCACATATGCAGATGATACATGTTTATACTCAGCTGGCCCCTCCCCGGATTTTGTGTTAAACGCTCTACAACAAAGCTTTCTTAGTGTCCAACAAGCTTTCTCTGCCCTTAACCTTGTTCTGAACACCTCCAAAACAAAGGTCATGTGGTTCGGTAGAAGAATGTAATATATAGATCGGCATGTAATGGTGCACTCTAGTGGCTAGATGTTCTTACCATTTGGCCATCAGATTTGCTACCAATGCTCCTTATAGGACACATCACTGCACTCTATACTTCTCTGTAAACTGTCCATCTCTGTATACCTGACTGGTTAATGCTTATTTATAAAACCCTCATAGACCTCACTCCCGCTTATCTGAGATACCTACTGCAATCCTCATCCGCCACATACAAACACTCGTTCTGCCAGTCGTAAAACCTTCATAGACCCCACTCCCCCCTATCTGAGATACCTACTGTAATCCTCATCCTCCACATACAACACCCCATTCTGTCACATTCTGTTAAAGGTCTCCAAAGCACACACACCCTGGGTCGCTCCCCTTTTTAGTTCGCTGCAGCTAGCGACTGGAACGAGATGGAAAAAACAGTCAAACTGGACAGTTTTATCTCCATCTCTACATTCAAAGACTCAATCATGGACACTCTGACACTTGTGGCTGCTTCACGTGTTGTCTGGTTGTCTCTGTCTTCTTGCCCTTTGTGCTGTTGTCTGTGCCCAACAATGTTTGTGCTGCTGCCATGTTGTGTTGCTGCCATGCTATGTTGTCATGTGTTGCTGCCATGCTGTCTTGTCATTTGTTGCTACCATGCTGTCTTGTCTCTATGTGGTGGTGTCTCTCTTGTTGTTATGTGTGTTTTGTCCTACATTTTTAATCCCTACCCCCGTCCCTGCAGGAGGCTGTTTGCTTCTTGGTAAGCAGTCATTGTTCTTCATTGACTTGCCTAGTTAGATAAAGGTGAAATAAAATAATAAATAAAATAAAATAACTAGAAATGAATCATAAATAATATATTGTGTCATCTTGGAGTCACTTTCATTGTAAATAAGAATATAATATGTTTTTAAACACTTAATGTGGACGCTACCATGGATAATCCTGAATGAATCGTGAATAATGATGAGTGAGAAAGTTAGACGCATATCCCCAAGACATGCTAACCTTTCCTCATTACAATAACAGGGGAGGTGAGCATTTTTTTAGGGGGGGGGGTTATGACATTTGTGTGTCTAATTTTCTTACTCATCATTATTCACAATTCATTCAGATTTTCCGTAATCATGGTAGGATCCACATTAATGTAAAGTGTTAAAAAACATTCTTATTTACAATAATCTGAAACACAACCAAAACAAACAGCAAATGCATCCAACAAATGTTAGTCACATGCTTGATGTAGTCATTGCGTGCTATGAATATGGGACCTACTTTAATACACATATACTAAGTGAATTTGTCCCAATACTTTTGGTCCCTTAAAATGGGGGGACTATAAACAAAAGGTGCTGTAATTTTTAAACGGTTCACCCGATATGGATGGAAGTAAAGCTGACAGTCTGCACTTTAACTTCATAGTCATGATATAATTTCAAATCCAGAGTGCTGGAGCACAGAGCCAAAACAACACATGTTTCACTGACGCACAGTTTTCTGGAAAGTAGCACATGTCCCGCTTAAGGTCTTATTTGGGATAAGCTGTTTACATGCACCTTTGATATCCCGCTCCCAAGTATCCCTGTAATAAACAGAATATTCCTAATTTAAGTTAATATGGGTTAGATGGAATAGTAACTGAAATATGGACACTGACTGTAGGCCTACAACCTCTCACATGTAACATAATATAATATTAACTCCTGCTGAATTATGCATTTCTTGCAGTAAAATGTTATATAACAAATGTTAATTTTGTCTCAGAAAGTAGAGAAATATGATTTTTCTTTCAGCATCTCTTGAGAAAATGCAAATGTGCGTGTAATGCGTTATCTTTGACACTGTTATGCAAGCAGACAGTACTTCAACCACATAAAATATGCGCTTAAGACAAACTGAAGTCTTATCAGAAATGTGTTTCACTGTTTTCTCAGCTCTTCATTGCCTTAAAACTGGTTGAACTGATGACATTTGGACATTTTGCACAGGTACAATCTTTCCTTCCGCTGTTTGAGTTATTGCAGTTTCTCCCCGGTACCCAAATGAAGCACACAGCTTGACTGGTGTCAACTAGATTACTAATGCATTCATTCTATGTTTTCAATAAACATTTGGAGACAAAATATAGTTTACATGTTAACCGTCTAAGCCAACCCTGTCTGTTTTGCCCCATAGTTACTCATGCATCGGTTTTGTTGCTAAATAACCAACGCGCCTGTAGTGCTATGGAAAAAACCTAAACGTGTACCCCTAGGAGACCCCAGGACCGAGTCTGGGACCCCCTACTATGGTGCTTCTTCTGAGGAGTACCAATAGGGCCTACCGGGGGCTTCAAAGCCTCTCATTGGCCAATACATAGCATCAGCAATCTGGTGTTTATATACATCATTGTTCTCAAACCCGGGTCCAACGACTGTCAAGTTAACAACTTAAGTGTCATGCCAAGAGGCCTGAACCTGATAAAGAGGGTCGCTTGGTTAACATCGCTACATTAACCCCTTCCTTCTGGAGAGCGCGTCAACATGCTTTTATAAACCAAGCCCCTTATTTGAAAATGTCCCTCTGACGGACTCACGGCACCAATGTGGCGAATTTGAGGGGAAGCCTGGTACCACCGACCCGGGACTCAAGTCCAGGTCCAGCGACTGTCAAGCCAACACCTTAACCGTTATGTCACGAGGTGCAAACCTCTTGATGAGGTCGCTAGGTATTTGGTTAAGGTCGCTAGTACAGTGTGTTTTAATTGACTAGCGGTAGCTTAGCAAGTTGCAAGCACCATGTTCTACCAACTGAGTAACAGAAAAAGAGAAGAATCACATTTGAAGCCAGTTTCTCATCACGCCCTCACTTTAAATAAACCCACCCTATATCCCCAGAGTGCACTGATCCTCATGTGGCCATTTCAGCATGGAGGGACCTCCCAGAATCCTTCTCTTCCCTCCCTCTCGGTTCCAGCAGGCCAGGCTGTGGGTACTGTAGCTACATGGTGACGATGATGGATGTCTGCTGCACTGACAACTTGATGAATGGCCAGTGGTCCAGGGGAATGTTTTGCGGTGAAAGACTGTCAGGTGAGAGCAAGGCGATGCTGTCATTCACACGGACTAAATAAATGGGGAGGGACAGTGGCACGGAGAGATGTGGTCTCTCTCTCTATATATCGCTTGTTTATGTAAAGCTGATTCACTTGTGGTTGGCTGTAAACTTTTAAAAGCATTTATCTTAACCTTGTTGAGAACATCAATCAAATGTATTTTATAAAGCACTTTATACATCAGCAGTTGGCACTGAGTACTTTACAGATACTCAGCCTAAAACCCCAAAGAGTAAAGACTGCACTGGGTAGAGATTTAGGAGTACATGCAGCCATTAAGGTCAGATCATTTTTGAAGACGTTGAAATGTTCATAGATGGCAAGCAGGTTCAAATAATAACCATGGTAGCTATAGAGGGTGCAACAGTTCAACATGTCAGGAGTCAACGTCAGTTGTCCTTTCACAGTTAGGCATGGTCTCTTAATTGATTTTTGGAGCCGAGTTTTTCACCAGATGAGGGTAGAGAGATAAATGAATGTCTATGAAGACTAAGTAAGTTTAACATTATAATGATGGGAATTTGGCTGTAAATCAATCAATGTACTGGATCTAGGCAAGCTGCAACTCCCTGGGCTCGATATCTGAAAACCTCTTATTCCTGTAAAGACAGCCAACGGTCGATTCAACTAGAAACACTGATCAATTTGGGATACATTTCGACCCATTCAACATGGTGACTGGATTTGAAAGCCATTTCAATCCACCTCGACTCACTTCAGTTACTCCCACTCAGCTTCTCCCATTGATAGTAATACACTTTTTCATTCAGCTTTTCCCATTGATAGTGTAGACTGGAGCAATAAAGTATGAACACTCAGTTCTGACATAATGAAACTCTGAGATGGGCACGCAAAACTATAATTTTCCAATTTCTATCAGCAAACAAAGAGGGAAGCAGTTATAGTGGCCGTTGACTGGCAGCTCTATAGCACTCCGAACAAAATGAGAGTATGGATCTTTCAGCTGAGGGTGTAAATCATTTTGATTACTGCGTTGAGAGAAAGAAGCAGGATAAAATCTTTATTTTGCCAGATAGGGCAGATATTCCAGGGTCTATTTATTTATTTGACTTCTATTATTCAGACCAATTTGTCCACACGTCTCTGTGTATTGAATAGTCTTCCAGGCAATTAATTTTCCACAACTCATGCAGGCATAGCCGCAAAGGCAGAGACCTTTTTGTTTAGGATCAATGTCTAATATTCCAGAGATGCAAAAATATTAAATGAAAGGGAAAAAGATCCAAGCAATAGTTAACAGGATGGTATATAGAGTATTTTGCCAGCACAAAAGGACTAACCCACTGAGCACAGACATCAATTCAACATGACGTGGAAACAACGTTGATTCAACCAATGTGTGCCCAGTGGGTTGTGGGTGGTTGTGTCTTCCTGCCTGATACTAACAGCGATGTCAATCATTTAAAGTCTGGACATAACAGTTCAGTGTTATGATGTACAGTGCCTTCAGAAAGTATTCACACCCCTTGACTTTGTCCACATTTTGTTGTGTTCGTCTGAATTGAAACTAGATTAAATTGAGATTTTTTGTCAATGGCTTACACACAATAGCCCATAATTTCAAAGTGTAATGAAAAGCTGAAATGTCAATACATTTTTAAACTTTGTTTCCATTCAACATGCCATACAAATAAAGACATTTTAATTAATTATATGAAGAGTGCCTTGGTCCTCCTTTCTTTTTGATGACCAATTTACCCCTTTTACCAAAGAACACCATCTGTCTACCAAGATCTACTATTGTGTACCTTAGCAGCGCTCCCCTTTTCTACAAGTATTCAACCCCTTTGTTATGGCAAGCCTAAAGTTCAGGAGCAAATAAAGTGCTTAACAAGTCACATAATACATTGCATGATCTCACTGTGTGCAATAATAGTGTTTAACATGATTTTTTAATGACTACCTCATCTCTGTACCCCACACATACAGATAATTGTAAGGTCCCTCAGCCGAGCAATGAATTTCAAAAACTGGGGAGGTTTTCCAACACCTCGCAAAGGGCACCTATTGTAAAAAATATAAATAAAAGCAGGCATTGAATATCCCTTTGAGCATGGTGAAGTTATTGTATGGTGTATCAATACACCTAGTCACTACAAAGAAACTGCTCAGGGATTTGATCATGAGCCCTATGGTGACTTTGAAACAGTTACAGAGTTTAATGGCTGTGACAGGAGAAATCTGAGGATGGATCAACAACATTGTAGTTACTGCACAATACTAACCTAAATGACAGTGTGAAAAGAAGGAAGCCTGTACAGAATAAAACTCTAAAATATGCATCCTGTTTGCAATTAGGCATTAAAGTAAAACTACAAAAAATGTGGCAATGAAATTAACTTTGTCCTGAATACAAAGCGTTATGTTTGGGGCAAATCCAACTCAAAACATTGAGTACCACTCTTCATATTTTCAAGCATGGTGGTTGTTGCATCATGTTACGGGTATGCTTGTCATCGGCAAGGACTAGGGAGTTTTTTTTGTTGATAAAAAGAAATGGAATAGAGCTAAACAGTCAAAATCCTAGAGGAAATCCTGGTTCAGTCTGCTTTGCAGACAAATTCACCTTTCAGCACGACAATAACCTAAAACACAAGGCCAAATATACACTACAGTTGCTTACCAAGATGACATTGCCGAGTGGCCTAGTTAAAGTTGACTTAAATCAGCCTGAAAATCTATGGCAAGACCTGAAAATCATTATCTAGCAATGATCAACAACCAACTTGACAGAGCTTGAAGAATTTTAAAAAGAATGTTCAAATATTGTACAATCCAGGTGTGCACAGCTCTTAGAGACTTACCCAGAAAGACTGACAGCTGTAATCGCTGCCAAAGGTGATTCTAACATGTATTGACCCAGAGGTCTGAATACTTATGTAAATTAGATGTGTTTTTCATTTTCAATACATTTGCAAACATTTCTAAAAACGTGTTTTCACTTTGTCATTATAGGGTATTGTGTGTAGATGGGTGAGAAATAAATCTATCTAATCCATTTTGAATTCAGGCTGGAATAAATTAAATGGGTCTGAATACTTTCCGAAGGCACTGTATAGTGTAGCTACTGAATACTGGAAGCAATTGACCTTAGACCGTACGGTTTAATTTTGAGTATTGTGTCTTTATTCTGAGTAAAATGTATCTGCTTGTGTAACTGTCGTGAGAGAATGCTGGAAAGAAAACAAAACATCCAAGACAGCAGTAAACACTTTGCATGAAAAGCACAGGTCTGGGAAGATGAAGAATATGCATAGAGAACAGTTGGAGGACAAGAAGATGGGACCCATTTGTTCGCAGTGCAGCTCTCAGACAGAACCCAATTACCTGGAAGGAAATCTGTTTTTGTTAAGGAGACCTAATATCATTCCAGACAGTCCTTGGGTTGCATTAACACTGTCTTATCGCTTATCCTCTAGTCCCATTTCCTTGTACCTTTTGCAACCCTCCTTTCAACACAAAGGATTGTGACCAGCCAGGAGAAAATGGTCCGCTCCCTCCAGAATCCTCCCAAGTGAAATTATGATTGAGTGGAGTATCTAGTCCTGCTCTCTCAGGCATTAATCAGCTGGACTGGCTACTGCAGTCGTACATTGTATGCATCTAACAGGCAGTATTTTATCCAAGTAGCCATGCATAGTCTTAAATAAGCTAAAGTTAAAACTGAGTCTAGGTTTTTAGACTCAGTTAGTCCAGTTTCCAAGTCTTGTAGTCAAGTTTGACATAAGAACTCTAATGGTGACACTATGGTCTGATGAGAGGGAGGCTTTTATTAACGACACATGGCCATTCTCCTCCAGTCATCTCTCACAAACTCCTGGGTGTCAGTTCTGCTGAGCACTGCTACAGGTCTATTGGTCTTTAATCCTGGATGATGGAGAACTAGGCCAGACCCCAGACAGAGGTCCAAATGTGTGGGTTAAAAACAGCTTTCACTTGTCTGGGTCCCAGATCTGTTTGTGCAGTCTTGCCAACTTCTTGTGGAATTGTAATGCCAAACGTTGTTTGGGAAACATACAGATCTGGGACCCAGGCTAAGCTTTTACCGGTTATGTCAATCAAGTCGCTGACCTCTGGAGCTCAAACTATTTATTATATTTCTACTTATTGTATGATGGTGACAGTCTTATATTGTTATGTGTAAACTCAACAAAAAAGAAAACGTCCCTTTTTCAGGACCCTGTCTTTCAAAGATAATTCGTAAAAATCCAAATAATTTCACAGATTTTCATTGTAGAGTTTAAACACTGTTTCCCATGCTTGTTCAATGAACCATAAACAATTAATGAACATGCACCTGTGGAATGGTCGTAAAGACACTTACAGCTTACAGACGGTAGGCAATTAAGGTCACAGTTATGAAAACTTAGGACACTAAAGAGGCCTTTCTACTGACTCTGAAAAACACCAAAAGAAAGATGCCCAGGGTCCCTGCTCATCTACGTGAACATGCCTTAGGCATGCTGCGAGGCGGCATGAGGACTGCAGATGTGGCCAGGGCAATAAATTGCAATGTACGTACTTACGTGAGACACCTAAGACAGCACTACAGGGAGACAGGACGGACAGCTGATCGTCCTCGCAGTGGCAGACCACATCTAACACCTGCACAGGATCGGTACATCCGAACATCACACCTGCGGGACAGGTACAGGATGGCAACAACTGCCCGAGTTACACCAGGAATGCACAATCCCTCCATCAGTGCTCAAACTGTCCGCAATAGGCTGAGAGAGGCAACAACTTCGCCTATGGGCACAAACCCACTGTTGCTGGACCAAACAGGACTGGTAAAAAGTGCTCTTCACTGACGAGTCGCGGTTTGGTCTCACCAGGGGTGATGGTCGGATTTGTGTTTATCGTCGAAGGAATGAGCGTTACACCGAGGCCTGTACTCTGGAGCGGGATTGATTTGGAGGTGGAGGGTCCGTCATTGTCTGGGGCGGTGTGTCACAGCATCATCGGACTGAGCTTGTTGTCATTGCAGGCAATCTCAACGCTGTGCGTTACAGGGAAGACATCCTCCCTCATGTGGTACCCTTCCTGCAGGCTCATCCTGACATGACCCTCCAGCATGACAATGGCACCAGCCATACTGCTCGTTCTGTGCGTGATTTCCTGCAAGACAGGAATGTCAGTGTTCTGCCATGGCCAGCGAAGAGCCCGGATCTCAATCCCATTGAGTATGTCTGGGACCTGTTGGATCAGAGGGTGAGGGCTAGGGCCATTTCCCCCCAGAAATGTCCAGGAACTTGCAGGTGCCTTGGTGGAAGAGAGGGGTAACATCTCACAGCAAGAACTGTCCATGAGGAGCTGCACTGCATTACTTAATGCAGCTGGTGGCCACACCAGATATTCACTTACTTTTGACCCCCCCTTTGTTCAGGGACACATTACTCAATTTCTGTTCATCACATCTGTGGATCTTGTTCAGTTTGTGTCTCAGTTGTTGAATCTTATGTGCATACAAATATTTACATGTTATTTTGCTGAAAATAAACAGTTGACTGAGAGGACGTTTCTTTTTGCCCACTTTGGACACCCATGCTCTGGCTGAGTTTGTAAGTAACTAAACAAAAGAGCTCAGCTGCAATCGGTATGTAGGATCTCACAGGACAAAGGTTAAACATACAAAATCCCAAGCTCTCACTAACTTTGGCTCTGATTTTATGCTACATGGTATTCTTCACTCAGTTTAATGGCTCCGTTTCAAATAATCTATAAGTTAACAAATACTTCGCTATTGCATTATAGTGAAAATTAAAGGAGATTGACAAGAATATAAATCATTGATAATGAGAAAGGCCATCGAGAACATGTCTTGGAAATGTTTGAGTTTATTTTTTGCAAAGTCCTCATTCAAAGGTGCAAAACTGTACATATGGCTGGGCACAGAAAATCAACAAATTGCAACAATGACTTCTTGGCATAGGTGTGACAGTTTATACACAATACGAAGTGCTTTGGGATAAGACAAAGGTTGTCTTTATGATAAATTTATGTAAAGTCTCCAACCATTTGCTACTGAGGCCATGTACTGAAGAAACAAAATAGTGAAAGGAGATTGATTAACAGAAAGAAACAGAAAGATAACGGAACATCTAAAACAGCAGTAAAGCATTATTCCAACATTCTGTGATGCAGTTAGTTTTGCATGTTGCAGAAATGTAATAACATTGAATGGAGATATTGTTCTATGTCAGTCAGCAGTCCATTCCAGACTGACCTAATTTGGAAGTAGCCCATTTAGAATACCAAACAATGTATTAGTCAGTTCATTAACCCCCATATGGACCATGTTTTATTTAATACTTCCTGCCATGATTTGACACAGGAAATGTAAACTGGACCATTTTAATCTATACATTCCATTTTTCATACAAGACAAATGTAAACACTTTTAAATGTGGTGACTCTAGAGCTCAAAACCCTCCAACTGCAATACAAACAAGCTAGTTCACTGTGTTTTCGCTATCCCTGAGAACCTTATTCAATACTGAAAGGAACCAAACTCCTGAATAATAAAAAACAAGTTCAGCTACAGATAGGCCTTTAAATATTTATAGCGGCTTAAGCAGGGGAGTTGAAAACACAGCATTAAAGTTGCCACGACGGTAATGGTAATGGCTCCAGTATTGATGCTAGTGCCAAGTGTTAAGGGGGTCCGTCGACTTTCTCACTTATCTCTGCGCTATTGTGAAATCTGAAGTCATCCAGTTGGATGTGCTGGGACATAAGGGATAACATTTGACTGTTTGACCAGGGTACAGAGACAGTCATACACAGAGGCAATCTGCTCTTGGATCATGGAACTGAGATCCTGGATCTTCTAGAGCAGGGTTATTCAAATTTTATCCTACGAGGTCCGGCTTCTGCTGGTTTTCTTTTCTACCTGAATTAATTGCCCCCACCTGCTGTCCCAGGTCTGGCTGAGGTCCAGATTTGAATTAGAGGGTTCTAGAGTCTAATCATAATCCAATATGCCTTCTGATATTGAGTTGAATGGTTCTGACTGCTACCCAGACAAAGGTGGAAGGGATGGACTGGGACAGTGTCTTGATCCTGTAAACATTTTAAGGATGGAGGAAAAAGTCATGTTCAATAGGAGACCATATTTGGCCCATATCTTTTCCAAAGCCTTTGTTTTTAATGGAATACACTAGAGTAATGCAGGACTATTGTAAAGAGATAATACTAGGCATATCACTACAACAGGAGGCTTCTAGAAATCATTGTTTGGAAATGAATGTAGAGTAACATAATAATTCTAATTTATTTTTGCCATTTTATGTTCCCGTCTGATTTGATTTATTTGTCCCATGGTTGACTTGGAAACACGTGGAGGAATGGAAGCACCAGGCCTCAAAGCACCACTACAAGAGCTTTGCTATGTTTAAGCGCATAGAATCATTCACAACTATCTGTCTGACTCAGAGATGAGTGATTAACTTCCGTACACATATTTAAGGCCACAGTTTTCAGCTAATAGATCATTGTCCTCCTGAAACAAACCAAGACCTAACATGACAGACAGGTCTGTACAAAAATATTGATACCGTAATATTGGAACAAACAGTTGTATGCTTAGATTAAGATCGTATTCCTCTTCAGGGCAACAAACCGAGGTGGATAGGACAGTAGTGTAGTGATCCTTGTAGCTGGCACATGCAACAACCACAGCTCAGCTAGCACACAGATTCTCAGGAGTGGGAAGGGAGAGTCTGGTATTGCATAGATACAGTAAGGCAGTGTTTCCCAAACTTGGTCCTTGGGACCCCAAAGTGTGCACGTTTAGTTTTTCAGCTGATTCAAATTATCAAAGCTTGATGAGTGGTTGATTATTTGAATCAGCTGTGTAGTGCTAGGGCAAAAAACAAACGTGCACACCTTGGAGTTCCAAGGACTGAGTTTGGGAAACTCTGCAGTAAGGTGTAGCTTTCCACAAATGCAGTCACAGTATTTGGGCCAAATTTTCCTGTTCTGTTTTTTTTTTAATCATTCCAGCAAAATATATATATATAAAAAAATAAAAAAAATAAAAAAGTGGCCACTGGCATTACAAACACGATCGATAAAAAAATTGCTGTGTTCTGGGAGATGCTATATGGACACGCCTGGTGCCCAAAATGTATGTGGTGCAATGCGAGTTGAGTGTGGACGAATGGATTCAGTTCAGTCAGTCGTATTAGTGAGCCCTCCCCATAAACCTCTACTTTTTTGGGGTTCGAACCGGTTCAGAACTTTCTTTTACTGGTCGGAACAGTGGAATGGAATGAAATAAATAATAGTTCTGTTCAGAACTAAATTATTTTGGTTCCAGTCTCTGCTACCAATATTACAAGTTATTTCTCATGTAGGCTGCTATCCTACTCAAGTGGGATGGAACAAATTGGCTACATTAGCTGATACAGCATATGATCCAGCTGCCGGTGAAGCAACTGCTGCTCAGTGGGAAGCACCTCGACACATCGTTGCACTGGTCATTCACACAGGCTTGTCATTACGTTAGCTAATAGGCATGTCATGGTAACATCCAGATGGTGACCAATACTACAAGTCATTTCTCCCTCGCCCATCGAATTAAACATCACTTTCTGTTAAAAAAATGAACTAGCGCCATGCTGCTGTTTCCAGCATGAACGAGCTAGCTGGGAAGGGCTCATCAGGACGACTGACTGAACAGAATCCATTCGTCTCCCAGCTGCGCAACATGTCATCAATTTGGGTACCCGGCGTGTTCATATAGCATCTCCCCTGAAACGCTGAGGTTCTCAAGTCTCCGCCCCGTGATTTCACGTCATGACGACATCACGTGATGTCAGTGCTAAGAGGCCACGGTCACAGTGCAACGACAGGCTCCTCCCTCTCCACACCCTGCCTTAAAGCTCCTCTTTCCTCTTGCCCTGGTCCCGCCCCCGCAGGCTGCGCATGAAACCTATAAACCCTGCCGCCTAGGGAGATGGAGAGAGGCCTGTGATAAATATGTAATCACTTTGTATAGGTTAAGTGTAAATACAGTACATAAGTGAAAGATTATCTTCAACGGTAACAAGGATACAGTGCATAAATGAACATTTACTCTTTTAATAGGGCACCAATACTAAAGATCAGTGTCACTTACCCCTCGGTCTCCGTTGTATTTTTCTGCAAACTTGCCATAGTTGTAGTAGTTGAAGGTAGGGTAGCCTTCCACACTCTCCTGCTTGCACAGCTCCTGGTTCTGTCCTTTAGTGCAGTCCACGGCAGCATAGGCTATCTGGGGTATAAAGCAGGTAGACGCTTAGCTTCAACATATGGCCATACACAGAAAGCAATATGTAACAGCAATCACAACTAACTTCCAAAATAGTCAGCTACATAAGAACCAAATGTGTGCATGTTGCAGAATACTTTAAAGTTATGCACGACAAGTGGACATTTAAAGTATATGCTTTCAACAAGGCTACTTTGGCACTGACTGAGCTGTTCTGCATCCACATTGATTCCCTCCACATTCCCAAACTGAGCCTGCCAGGTTCTCTGTTCGATGAACCTCACCTGCTCAGTTGCCCCTATCCCACCCATTGATTTTGAGCTAGTTGTGGTGTAAGTTTGCAGTGGCTGTTTAAAGCTGGAATCCTTAGTGGTGAAACTGCCATGTCTGTTTGGAACTAAAACAAATAAGTTACTGCTAACAGTTTTTCCTCTGATATCACAGCACAGTTATTCAAATATCTTGGGAGTGTATTAATTTAAGAGAAAGCCCACATTTTTTTTAAGGCTTTGTCACGCATAGTCCTGCTTCCTCCAGCGTTCGACGTCAACGGTCTACTAACCACCGGTCCTGGCAACCCACATTACGCACACCTGGACTTCATCACTCTCCCTTTATTTAGTTCTCAGTAGTATTAGTCATTGTTCTCTCCCACGTTCAGAACGCTTCATTTTTGTTCATCTGTATTGGTTCATTGTTAAACTCACCTTCTCAAATCAAATTTTATTTGTCACATGCGCCGAATACAACAGGTGAAATTATTACTTCTGCACCTGCTTCCCGGCATATGTTACAGGCTTTGTCTAAAATGATCTGTGACAAAGATAGACCATTACATTCAAACTGTCATTAAAACAGTTGTCAGTTTTATGAGTGCACCCTATAAAAAAGATGCACCGGTAGCCTAGAATCGTTTCACACGCGTAGCTTCTTGTTATTGTCGGTCAATCAGAGGCGCTACAGTCAGAGGCTCCATGTGTAACAAGTGAAGTGGGAGAATTCTAATCAATTCAAAATAGAATTAAAATTACAGAATTAAGTTTGCTAAATGAGAAGGAGTAGGCTACAATTAGCAACCAACAGGTAGGCTGTTTTGTATATATTCAATTGTTGTAGACATTGGCTGGGGAGAGCAGCAAAATAGCCTTGCTGCTTTAGCTAGCTGGATAACTTAGCGGGCTACTGTACAACGATTTGATGCAGTCAAATCCAGCACTACCAGATGGTATGATAGAAAAACTTGTTGCTGCCATAGATAATCTAACTAGCGCGATTCAGTTTGGCTAGTTTCTCCCTCTCTGGCTGGGTCTACACTTACATGCGACTTCTGATATCAGAATACGAAGATCGCTTTGAAAAGACAGGTCTAAAACGTACTAAAGTCCTGTTGTGGTCAGATTGTATTCAGATCTGGCTGACCAACATTGTGTGTGGATTTCCCCTCAGTCTGGACTAGGGCTGTTGCAGTGACGTATTACCGCCACACCGGCAGTCACGACCGCAGCCAAATTCCCTGTCACGGTAATCCCATCCAAAACTGCACAACAAAAAATTGCCGCTGACGGGTAGCCTAGCAAATTTGCTAACGACCCTCACCAATGGCCTGATACTAGGGCTGGGCAATAGTCAAAATAACACTTTTTCAAATTTTGGACGGTATGACAGAATGCAATGTTTTTACATTTGCTTTATGAGTAGTGTGTGACCCTACAGTGGCAACGCATACATTCTAAGTGCTGCATTGACCATGCAGACTAAACGCAAGTGTCTCGTGGTTGAGCAACAACTAATGCGCTCCTTAAGTGACAGGGGGTGGGGCTAGGTCTGTGTGGAAAGTGGCATGGAGAGAGACGACTCAAGTAGCGGAGTAAACTATAAAAATTGATGTTACACGCGGCATATCACATTTAACAAAGCAAACATTCAAATACCATTAAAAAGGTAAATTAAAAACCCAAACCAGTTTGTGCATCAATAGCGGTATATAGTAAAATACAATATACTGTCCAGCCCTATCTGGTAATCAGCGCTGAATTTGAATAATCTGAGGACAAATGGTGATGGCGTTACAGCTCCCATTCCGAAATGACACAGGGCAGCCTTGGACCCAATATGCATAAATATTGGGTCCAGGACAATCGGTCGGATCTGAGCACGGGAAGCAGCAGAAAAGCAAATTTTTGTACTATTTTATAAAACCCAGAGCCATTACCAAAAGGGAGAGCAGCTGTCGGCTATTAGAGTAGAGGCCGTGCGTGTGTGTGTGTGTGTAAGAATGTGTGAGTAAAAAAAGCTTCCGCATGCATGGGAGCATACGCTTGTCAATAAGGTTAGGGGAAGCTAAGCTTTCCCTAAAGTGCATTTAATTACATTTCCAAAATGATAAAGCCTAATTAGCCTACTCCGGTCTATACAGAAATAAAATAATTCAAAATAGGCTACTACACCAGAAAGCATGATTTCGCCACACGAACATTAGCTTCTTTAAAAGAAAAAAAAGCTGTTGACTAGTTTATGGCCCATAGACTACTTTCAGGGTGAGGAATCATCTAACATTAAGATGTACAAAACTGAACTTTCCCTTTAAGAAAAAATTACTAACACATTCCTATCAAGCTAGACCACATGCCTATCAAGCTAGACCATAAAGCAATCACTCCTATTTAAAAACGACAAGAGATTTGTGTCTTGGCTGTCGCAGCCAGAAAGAAACAGGACAAAGTCGTAAATACCATCTCTGATACATAGCGCACCCCCTCTGCTCCGCTTGTCTTTTTTGATAGATCAAATGACAGCCCCCGTTTCCCAAATGGCACCCTATTCCCCATGTAGTCCACTACTTTTGGTCAAAAGTGGTGCACTACACAGGGAATAGTGGTGCCATTTTGGGACACGGACAGCATCTCAAAGACAATGCAGCACATTGAGTTTGTCACCATTAAGTAACCACCATCCGTCTCCTGAGGACCAATATGTTGAACATGTAAACGATGGACGCCTCACTGAAGCTAAACTAATTTGACATGTTGCAATCATTTTGACTTGCAATAGGTAGTACAGTTTTTGCAAAAAGTATGATGAATGGTTCCATTGATCATCCTTGAGATGTTTCTACAAATTGACTGGAGTCCACCTGTGGTAAATTCAATTGATTGGACATGATTTGGAAGGAATTTTCCGTAGAGCTCCGAGACAGGATTGTGTCGAGGCACAGAGCTGGGGAAGTGTAACAAAATGACTGCAGCATTGAAGGTCCCCAAGAACACAGCGGCCTTCATCATTCTTAAATGGAAGAAGTTTAGAACCACCAAGACTCTTCCTAGAGCTGGCCGCCTGGCCAAACTGAGCAATTGGGGGAGAAGGGCCATGGTCAGGGAGTTGAACAAGAACCCGATGATCTCTGGAGCTTTGTCAGTGACTCTGGAGATGGTTGTCCTTCTGGAAGGTTCTCCCATCTCCGCAGCACTCCACCAATCAAGCCTTTATGGTAGAGTGACCAGACAGAAGCCAATCCTCAGAAAAAGTCACGACAGCCGACTTGGAGTTTGCCAAAAGGCACCTAAAGACTAAGACCATGAGAAACAAGATTCTCTGGTCTGATGGAACCAAGATTGAACTCGTCGACCTGAACGCCAAGCGTCACATCTGAAGAAAACCTGGCACCATCCCTACGAGAAAGCATGTTGGTGGCAGCATGGTGGTGTGAGGATGCTTTTCAGTGGCACTGACTGGGAGACGAGTCAGGATAGAGGTAAAGATGAACGAAGCAAAGTACAGAGAAACCCTTGATGAAAAACTGCTCCAGAGCGAAGGTTCACCATCCAACAGGACAACGATCCTAAGCACAAAGCCTAGACAACACAGGAGTGGCTTCGGGACTAGTCTCTGAATGTCCTTGAGTGGCCCAGCCAGAGCCCGGACTTGAACAGCTCTGGAGAGACCTGAAAATAGCTGTGCGATGCTCCCCATCCAACCTGACAGAGCTTGAGAGGATCTGCAGAGAAGAATAGGAGAAACTACCCAAATTCACTACTTTATCATCCAAAAATGCATCTCAAGTGTGCTGTTTAGCAGCTCACGTCAGCGGGATGGGGGGCCTTTTCATTAAGAGTGACGTCTACCGTGGATCGCTAAAATAATGATTATCAAATCTTTGTCACGTGCGTGATGTGGATGGCAAGGAACTTGAAGCTCTCAACCTGTTCCACTACAGCCCCGTCGATGAGAATGGTGCGTGCTCGGTCCTCCTTTTCCTGTAGTCCACAATCTCCTTTGTCGTGATAACATTGAGGGAGAGGTTGTTGTCCTTGCACCACATGGTCAGGTTTCTGACATCCTCCCTATTGGCTGTCTCATTGTTGTCGGTGATCAGGCTTACTGTACACAATCACTGTTGTATCATCAGAAAACTTGGTGTTGGAGTCATGCAGTCATGAGTGAACAGGAGGGGGACTGAGCACGCCCCCCCACCCCCCGTGTTGAGGATCAGCGTGGCGGTTGTGTTACCTACCCTTACCACCTGGGGGCGGCCCGTCAGGAAGTCCAGGATCCAGTTTTAGAGGGAGGTGTTTAGTCCTGAGGTACTTAGCTTAGTGATGAGCTTTGAGGGCACTACAGTGTTGAACACTGAGCTGTAGTCAATGAATAGCATTCTCACATAGGTGTTCCTTTTGTCCAGGTGTGAAAGGGCAGTGTGGAATGAAATAGAGATTGCATCATCCGTGGATCTGTTGGTGTGGTATGCAAATTGGAGTGAGTCTAGGGTTTCTGGGATAATGGTGGTGAGCCATGACCAGCCTTTCAAAGCATTTCATGGCTACAGACCTGAATGATACGGCTCTGTAGTCATTTAGGCAGGTTACCTTCATGTACTTGGGCACAGGGACTATGGTGGTCTGCTTGAAACATGGTGGTATTATAGACTCAGACAGGGATAGGTTGAAAATGTCAGCGAAGACACTTGCCAGTTGGTCAGTGCATGCGCAGAGTACACGTCATGGTAATCCGTCAGACCCTGCCTTGTGAATGTTGACCTGTTTAACGGTCTTACATCGGCTGCGGAGAGCATGATCACAGTCATCCGGAACAGCTGATCCTCTCATGCATGTTTCAGTGTTACTTGCCTCGAAGTGAGCGAATAAGTAGTTTAGCTCATTATGCTCGTGTCACTGGGTAGCTCTCGGTTGTGCTTCCCTTTGTAATCTGTAATGGTTTGCAAGCCCTGCCACATCCGACGAGCATCGGAGCCGGTGTCGTACGATTCGATCCTAGTCCTGCATTGATGCTTTGCCTGTTTGATGGTTCGTCTGAGGGCGTAGCGGGATTTCTTATAAGCTTCCGGGTTAGAGTCCCGCACCTTGAAAGCGGCAGCTCTAGCCTTTAGCTCAGTGCAGATGTTGCCTGTAATCCATGGTTTTTGGTTGGGGTATGTACGTACAGTCACTGGTGACTACGTCATCGATGCACTTATTGAAGCCAATGACTGATGTGGTGTACTCCTCAATGCCATCGGAAGAATGTCGGAACATATTCCAGTGTGCTAACAGTCCTGTAGCTTAGCATCTGCTTAATCTGACCACTTTTTTTATTGACCGAGTCACTGGTGCTTACTGCTTTAATTTTTGCTTGTAAGCAGGAGAATATAATTATGGTCAGATTTGCCAAATGGAGAGCTTTGTATGTGTCTCGGTGTGTGGAGTAATGATGGTCCAGAGTTTTTTCCCTCTGGTTGCACATTTAACATGCTGATAGAAATTTGGTAAAACGAATTCAAGTTTACCTGCATTAAAGTCCCCGGACACTAGGAGCACCGCCTCTGGATGAGTGTTTTCCTGTTTGATTATGGCGGTATAGAGCTCATTGAGTGCGGTTTTAGTGCCAGCATCGGTCTGTGCTGGTATTTAGACAGCTACGAAAAATAGATGTAAACTCTCTAGGTAGATAGTGTGGTCTACAGTTTATCATGAGATTCGAGGTTTTGCTCACCTGAGGTAGAGTCTTAGAGATCGTGCACCAGCTGTTTACATATATGCATAGGCCCCCGCCCCGTGTCATACCAGAAGCTGCGGTTCTATCCTGCCGATAGAGTGTATAACCCGCCAGCTGTATGTTCTTAATGTCATCGTTCAGCCACGACTCTGTGAAACACCAACGGGACATAAGATATTACAGTTAATAAGATATACGTGCCTTCAGTTCGCCCCATTTATTTTCCAGCGATTGAACGTTAGCTAGCAGGGCAGAAGGCAAATTCAAATTAGCCACTCGTCGCCTGATCCTCACAAGGAACCCTGATCTTTTTCCGCAAAATCTCAGTTTCCTTCAAGCGAATGACGGGGACCTGAGCCTGTTCGGGTGTCGGTAGTATCCCTCCTGTCCGACTCATTGAAGAAAAACTCTTCATCCAATTTGAGGCGAGTAATCACAGTTCAGATGTGCAGAAGCTCTTTTCGGTCATAAGAGACGGTAGCAGCAACATTATGTACAAAACAAGTAATGAACGTGAAAAAAAACACCTAACAAAATAGCATGGTTGGTTAAGAGCCAATAAGGTGGCAGCCATACCTGCCCGGTGCCATCATTCAACCATTATGATCACACTTCCTCAATTTAAATATTATGTGGACATAGATAGATTTGGCAGCCAAGCACGATATCTATACGCCTAGAATAAAAACCTCCAGGCATCTATCATAAATCTCAATTGAATAAAAAGGAAAACAATTTTAGGGGGCAGATACCAGATGGATGGATCCCGTTTGAAACAGCCTTGTCTTCTGTTAAATCTAGATGCTGCTTTATCAAGCAGACAATAGCAGATGACCAACATCAATTTTGGGATATTGACTAATTGTCCCGCTGATGGCCCATCAGGTGTCGATGTGGGCTCTTAAAGTACTAAGATGATTGGGTAAAATTAAAAAGTGTCACTCCAGTCTCCTTTTAACCGCATTTACTTAACAAAAAGGCACATCTCAATAGGTGGTCCAGGTAAGTCATTACATGGCACAAGTGGGGGGGGCTTTCCTCTTTTGTTCTCTATTGCTCCTCAAGCAAAGGGGGAGGCCAATGACATTATGGATCCCCATCAGACCAACTCCTTGAAGTTCGCAGTTGTGTCTCTTTGAAGAGGTAGTGTTTCCTACCTGTGCAGATCAGTCATATTCAGTGTTCTATTCATAGAAAAAAAGCAACTGGACCTTAAATATCGGTAAAAACCACTAGTAGACTAATACTCCTCCAATCGATGGAGATTAATTGGGCTGCTGACAAGTTTGAGGGGATCGGCCAGAAAAAGCTGCAGTGCCTTGCTAAAGGCAATTCCTATCCAATAAATGCTGTTTGAGTCTACTTTCCAAGGAAATACGAGTTTAATCATTGATAATAAGTTTTTGAACTCACCCCTATCGAATACACAGTGGGATATGGGTTATTTTTCACTTCCTAAGGCTTCCACTAGATGTCAACCATCTTTAGAACGTGGTTTCAGGCTTCTCATGTGAAGGGGGCCAGATGGGAGATATGAGTAAGGGGTCTGCCTACAGCCTCGTTCTCAGTCACGCGCTTTCACTTGAGGTTGCTCTCGTTCCAGTGCATTTCTACAGACAATGGAATTCTCCGGTTGGAACATTAGGATGTCTTTATCATAGAAGTTCAATAAAGATTGACAAGTTTCTTCGACCTGTAATATAACTTTGAACCTTTCGTCCGAATGGACCAGATCGCGCTTTTGGATTGTTTACCAAACGCCCTAACAAAAGAAGCTATTGGACATAAATGGACATTATCGAACAAAACAAGCATTTGTCAAACTGCGATTCCTGGGAGTGCATTCTGATGAAGATCAAATGTAAGTGAATATTTATATATGAATAATGTTGACTACCCAACATGGCGTATATTTCTCTGGCTGGTTTGGGCTCTGAGCGCCGTTCTCAGGTTATGCTTTTTCCGTAAAGTTTTTTAGAAATCTGACACAGCGGTTGCATTAAGGAGAAGTGTATCTAAAGTTTCATGTATAATAGCTGTATTCATCAACATTTATTATAAATTTCTGTGAATTCATGTGGCTCTCTGCAATATCACTGCATGTTTTGGAACTACTGAATCTAACACGCCAATGTAATTTAAGATTATTGGATATAAATATGAACTTTACCGAACAAAACACACATGTATTGTGTAACATGAAGTCCTATGAGTGTCATCTGAAGATCAAAGGTTAGTGATTAATTTTCTCTATTTGTGCTTTGTGACTCCTCTTTGGTGGGAAAAATGGCTGGGTTTCTGTGACTTGGTGGTGACCTAACATAGTTGTTTGTGGAGCTTTTGCTGTAAAGCATTTTTGAAATCAGACACTATGGCTGGATTACGAGAATTTTATCTTTAAAATGGTGCCTAATACTTGTATGTTTGAGAAATTTAATTTATGAGATGTTGATTTTTATTTGGTGCTAGCGGAACCCCAGTCCTAGACAGGTTAAAATGACTTTAGGTTTCTTTGTCTTTTCTAGGCTATTGAACATGGGCATGTTTTTTATTTTATTTTTTAATTAGGCTAGTACATTCGTCAAGTAATCCGCCCAAACCTGGCTACAAGAAAGGCAACAAAAGGAGCGCATGCTTCCTGTGACTTGTTAAATCGCACGCAGCTCAGATTACTGTTTAGACAAAGATGTAGTATAGGCTGTTTTTAAACCGGCTTAAACCGCCAGCAGTGACGCACCAGCCAATGCACAGTGGAAAGAGTGGCCCACGAAGGAGTTTGCTTCTGCAGCATTCGCTGTAAAATACACCGCTTTGCAGCAGTGCTGTGATGGGATGAGAAGGTGCATGAGGAGTAGCTGGAGAGGTTTTTAAGAGAAGGTACCCCTGTGGATATGTTGCATTGGAGCGCCTTCCTCCTCATCCAACCACAACACCAAGCAACCAACCAGCCATCCCTCCCTGGATACACAGCCTCAAACTCTTATTGTGGCAGTAATGGAGGTTACTAGACCACACCCCGCCTGCAGACATCGGTCTGTCCTCAGTGTTTACGCCGAGTTGACACATAAGAGATCCTTCAGCCAAGCAGCGTTAGACACCGCTCTGCTCGTTATTGAGAGTCTGTGACGAAGTGCACACAGAGTGACTTGTTTCAGCCCCACCCCGTGACTGGGATCTAGGCAAAAAACAGAGCTAGTAGATGGTGATTCATGTGAGTCTAGAATAAAGACAAATTCTTGGGCCTAGGCGTGCATTTAATGCCACGCGTATCCACAGCAGAAAGATTCACATTCTGGGCTGAGGGTGCAGATCTTATTCTGAACAAGAACCAATATGGACACCTAAGTCCAGAATAAAGAGTTCTTACACAATCAGTGATTTAGTAAACCTCAAGATTTATTTCCACAATGTGAATAATGAAAGACACGCAAGCCAAATACCAAAGATCTTTGTCAGATTGAGTGACGCAACCATTATGCGTCATTTAACCTCTTTGTTTTTGTGGTCAGTTAGTAAGTATTAATCATCATAACACTGAGTACAGCCAAGCACGCTGCCCTGTTGTTCAGAGAGTTCACGTTACAGTGTGTGTGTGCGCACGTGTGTGTACAGAGGTCAGTCAGTTAGGGTCTTGCTAACAACTGGAAACAGTGACTGAGTTGACTGAGTCAGGGAATCAGAATGTATTAGACTTAGAGGGAGGCTGTCAGATGGATTGAGAGGATGAAGGAGTCAGACTTTAACTGAGGCTGGAGGTAGAGAGGGAGTACAGTATCTGTGACTTGAGTCCAAGCCAGAGAGTGCATCTAAGAGTAGTAATGCTTATGAAGGTCAACGGTACATTGAGACAGAAGAGGAATAAAGAAAAAGAGAAAATAGACAATGTGTGCATTTCAGGAGAGGGTTGGAGGGAGGCTCACCTTGCGGTCCTCTTTGAAGAGATCTGCTGCCGTGGTGAAATGAGGGACAGCATTCTTACAGTGGGGACACCCTGTTAGGGAGCAGAGAGACACTCAGGGATATTACAGAATAGACTGACCCTTGGCTCACCCCAACTAACTACCATTAATACCACACAAAGACAATAATACAGGATTTATTGTAATTCAAACACAAAACCTATGAGAGTGATCATTATGCTCCCTCACATACTCAGAAACACACACCCTCCCAGGCCAGCCTTTCCCTTTCAGAATTACCCCACATTAGTGATGGCTCACTTGTATTTTATAGAGAGTTATAAATCCCTTTATTGGAGTCATAAATGAAACCTCCCTGCCGCTTTCCTTGGGCCATCCATATCTGTCCCAGCCACCGGCTGGCTCCCTGAACCCCACCACACAAAGGTATGCATGTGTGCGCCACCCATCCTCTAGTCACTGTACAGACGGGGACAGGCACATTTACAGCCCTCCTGTGTGGTACACCTGGTCTGTCTGACATGCTGCCCACGTATCTAACAGACTGACGTCACAGTCCACCACAGTGATATGAAGGTTAGCAAGAAGGTGAATCAAGCATCTCAACTCACTAAAAAGGTTTGTTGAATGACACATTTTCTGAAAGATACAAATATATTCAGGTTTCGGTCTCTGTAAACAAAGCCTGGATTGTGTGACACGCTTCCTCATTTATGGACCATGACTGTGATAATACATAATGGTGCAAAAAAATAAAAATACTGTTGTTCCACCCCATTTCTCCACTTATTGTTATTATGATGATGACCAGCATCAGAGCTAAGGATGGGCCCTGCCTCATTGACCACAATGCCCATGTCCCAAATGGCACCCTGTTCCCTATATAGCGCACTACTTTTGGCTCATAGGGCCCTGGTCAAAAGTAGTGCACTATATAGGGAATAGGGTGCCATTTGGGACACAGCACACATTACCAGGACTCAGAATGGCAGGAATACCATTTTATACTAAAGAATGCTAGACATGGCAGATAATGACTGACCCTTGTCTTTCAGCAAGGGGACGCACATCCACGAGAGAAGCTCTACCTTCTTAGGGTCAACTACTGTAACAACTCACTTTTTTAAAGTAATTACTGATACCACTTTTGCTGCCACCGAGTAAGAAGATTACCAACTAAGTGAATACTTCTGGATAGTTTCTGCTGCTTTTCTGCTGAAAATGAAAAAAATCATAAAAAAAAAAAATCACATTAAATGAGAACCCTCTCCTTTTCACCATGTAAATGCCTTGTCATTTCAGTCCCTTTCACATCTAGTAATAATTGATATTCAACAATAGAACCACGGGGAGCTGCAGCAAGCCGTATGCTTTGATTTTCCCATTTCATGTAGAAGAACGTGAAATCTGTTGAATCTTATGTAATTGGTGTAAGAGCTTTAGTAGTAAAAACAATGTGCTGTATCTCCAATACGTGCAGGGTATAATATACCGGTTTGTCCGATCCCATCTTGATTCTACACTTCACATATGAAACTGACAATTCCCAACAGGTCCAATTGAAATATACAGTAGCTTTCTGGTGTAAACGCAACATTAAGTGTTAATGCTTTCTTATTTACAAATCATTTCCAGTATTTAGTCTAAAAAGGTATGATACAAATGAGCATTTAGTGAAGTGCGACACAAAAACAACTAGCAGGAAATTCCTGGGGATAGGAAGCGTTGCTCTGATACATGTTAGAGGTAGCAGTTTAGTTCAGATTATCTGACGAAGAGGCTGCAATTAACAGACGCCCTCCTTTAGGTAACAATGTACATATTGTCTGAAGGCATTAGATTAGAGAGTCTTTATGTGAAAGTCAGTAGTTTGATCTCTCAAAGCCCCTAATAGGCGGTTGTTACAAAGAGGATTAGGAGAAGAGGGACAAAAACAGAGCAGGTTGTTATTGCCGTGTTCTGCTGGGTCTCCACAACCTCTTTGTGGAGGAAAAACCGAAGGCGTTGTTTTGTCTCATGTTAACTAAGAGGAAGACGGACGGTGCAGTGATGTGTGGTCTTTGAAGTCTCTTATCAGACACTGACTGCAGAGCTTCTTTACTGTCAACCGGCACATCCCATGAACCGGTCCTGAATCAACTGGGAAGGAAGGGTGTGAGTCCGCTGAAAGGATATGGAGATGCTGTATTGGGTGGTGGGCCTGTCAATGCTGTCATACTACTTTCCCCCCAATGGTACTATAAGTCTATACTGAGCATTCGGTGTCATTTTCCACCAGATGATGGCAAGAAAGAGGCTAGAATGATTGTATTGGTGGTGTAAAACCTTAAACCCTTTTGCTCCTAGGGAGCATAGATCATTAAAAAAAAAAAAGTGTAAAAAGTTAAATCAAATGTGGTTTTAAAATCGGACACTAACAAGCGGTGCAGTGTCATTGTCACTAGCAGGGTGCTAATGTAGCAGACTCAATTTGGAATCACTGTCTCGTGATGAAATCGCCCTGCCTGAGACTAGTAAGTCCAAATGTCACATTCGACTTACATGGTGCGTAGAACATGACGAGGGCATGCTTCTTCTTCTTCAACACTTCCTTGAAGTCCTCCATTCCAAGATGGCTAACACCAGATGGCTTGTCTTCCCAGGACTGCTCTGGGGGAGGGGGCGCCTGGGGGCTGGAGGTCACACAAACCAAGGTACATTAACAGTGGAAAAATTGTGGATCAGTTTGAAAAGAAAAGACATTCAGCAACTTTTGGTAGCACTAGCTCAATGGAAGTTCATTTGAAAAATCTATATTGTTAAAACCGAGGGTTCCAACAATACAAAACATGAGCATTATATCACTGCATCTAGCAGTATAGTAAAGCACCCTCAAAGCAGCTTATTGTTCATTTGCACCATCTACCATCCTCTTGATCTCGCAAGACTTCCTAGTCCACTGGAGATAAACAGGCATCATATCTAGCCAGCTAAGCCCAGCAGAGAATGTGACGTGTCAGCCCGAACATACTACATCAAGTCAATGAATGGGTATGACACACACCAACACTTGACTCCAGAAGTTGAGAACTGCCTCAGTTTAAGCCCATTTTACATAAACTCATCTGGAACTGGTATGTTGACCTGGTCCTAGCCTGGTCTCAGATCAGTTTGTGCTGAGAATATGACTAGGAATTGGCAAAATAGCACAAACAGATCTGGGACCAGGCTTATGTTGACCCTGGGTTGTGGAAGGACAAAGTACTATAGAAGAACATAGCTCACTTCTGCAGATATTCAATGATCTTGTCCTTGCTCCTAAGGTGGGGTAGAGTGAACTTCTCCTCTCCCTTCTCAAAGTACTTGACGGTGGGGAAGCCAGAGATCTTGAAGCGGTCTCCCACCGCCTTGTGAATGGTGATGTCCACGGCTGCCAGAACTCCAGGGCTCTGGAGGGCAGGAGTCAGATCAGGATACACCACCATCACATAGTAGATCAGCTAGTTCAGACTGGATCACAGCACTTAAAGGTCAACTCAGCCCAGTGAGACCAGGAAAATCACAAAAGTAAGCGCATGCAATTCACTTGAAGTTTACACCACACAACTCAGGTGAGATTACAATGATGTTCGAAAAGTATTTTGAACTTGTTATTTTAGAGGCAAGACAAGCACAAAAACTTTTACTCAGATTCAAATTCCCCCAAAACGGGTTGACCCCGCTAGAGTGAGGTAATTCAATACAGGCTGAATATAAACCCTGAAAAGTACACCTCGTGCTGGCCCATGTTGAACCAAATGCTTCCCACAGTTGTGTCAAGTTGGCTGGATATCCTTTGGGTGGTGGACCATTGTTGATACACAAAACCCAGCAGTGTTGCAGAGAGGAGTGGAACAGAGCAGATCGGGGATGGATGAGATAATTGTTCCAATCACAAGGCGATCTCTGCTGATTTGTATTGGCCTGACCCTGGGTCTGGGCTGGGGAGAGTAGAGTAGAGGGCAGACACACCCAGCTAATCAGAAACACATAAGGAGCTCTGAGCCAGGCACTTGTGTCAGACTGACTGCACCAGCCAAGTAGAAGGGTTTAACTCTGTTCTGGTGTTCACTTCAGGCAATATCTCACAGCTGGGGTTTGGAATAAATTGGTGTTGCAAGGCTTCAACAGAAGTATGCACATACATATAAATACACACATCACAAGCACTGTTTTCAGAGCGTTGGGCCAGTAACCGGAAGGTTGCTTGATCGAATACCCGAGCTGACAAGGTAAAAATATGTTGTTCTGCCCCTGAACAAGGCAGCTAACCCATTGTTCCCCGGGCGCCGAAGACGTGGATGTCAATTAAGGCAGCCCCCCGCACCCCTCTGATTGAGGGTTGAGGGTTAAATGCAGAAGACACATTTCAGTTGGACAACTGACTAGGTATCCCTCTTTTCCCTGTTACATACACCATCGTTGTACTTACATTTTTGTTTTTGTTGAGGTATTCAGCGGCTTCCTCATACTCTGGCTTCATCTTTTTACAATGGCCACACCCTGCAGTTCAAAACACAAAGACAGACATGACTAGCTGAGCGAGGATGACTTAATGCTAGGGATTCTCACCATACTTCCCCATAATCACATTATAAGTGGCCTTAATAGAAACAGCAAAGAGCCTCTTAATTGAATGAATCAAGCCATTCACAACACTATGTTCTCAGTAGGGCCTCATCCAAGTACATTCAATTAAACTTCAGGGAATTCCTTCCCCCCACCTGGTTTCAACTTACCATTGGCAGTTTTACTATATAAAAATGTATAACGGCTAATGTTGCCCAACTTGTGCTTTCTTTACTTAAGTCAGAGACCAACACGCGGAACTAATGAGAGCAACGTTCTCACCTCGTATTAAAGTGGGTTATTTCCCTAGAAGGGACAGTAAATTGTATGACATTTATCAGAGCGAGTTAACTCCCTGAAGTGTAAGCCTGAAGGATATAGTCATGTCTGTCCACTAACTATAGGCATGACTCCATCCATACGCCAGGGTGTGTGTAGCTGTAGGAATTGAAAGGTTCTGTCCTCATCACCTCTGTAGCCAGTGTGATGGGAGAAAACAGTGGAACTGAGACCAGTGACATAGCTGGGCTGGGTACGTGAGAGGATAATAGGACTAATGTTCCCCACAGTGCGAGAACGGGGTGGACTGTGTGTTTGCAAGCTTGTCAACACAGCTGTGACACTGAATTCCAGCGTCATGAATAAATGCAGCGTTTGATTTAAAAAAAAAAGCTCGGCAGCCTGGGTACATCTTATTTTTAGAGCTCAAAAAAAATAAAAAATAAAGATTCTGAACTCAATATTTGTAACCAGCATCCACTAGAGGTTGGTAAGGCCTATATTGCCTAAGCTCGCTGAAGAGCAGAATGCATGCTGTGTTTGTTTTCTAATAGCATTGCTGTGCATGGCTGGATGCATCTGCTAGATCTTTAGTTGGCACATCGTTCCTGGCCTTTTTGAATATGGCACAGTCCTCAATCAGTAACATCTGAACTCCACATAATACAGATCAAACACTGTTGCATGCAAAATAGTTATGCGTTTAATTTGAATTTTTTGCTGAATCTTTTGTAGAATTGTCAGACAGGATTTGTGTGGAGGAAAGCACTGCCTCTGACCTTAAAAAAAAGAGTTGTTTAAAAACAGGAGACAGAATAATAGTGCTTTATTGCTTCATCTTCTGCATCACCTCAACTCTGTTGGTTTCATCGCCTTCATTTAGTGTCTGGGGGAGGAGGGCTAAGCTACATGAAATGTTGATTCACAGCAGGGGAGTGTGTATTTCCTTTGAGTGTTGAACAGACAAAGGCTTCTTGGGTATTAAAATAAGGCTGCTCTGCTGAGTATGGCTCAGCGTGCGGCTGGCCATGTTTCCTCCTTCGATCACCGGTCTGAATAGACTAGAGGATGAAAAGTAATTTGGCTAGATCCTGTTTTTAACCTTGGTGTGGACAGGTCTGAGACACACGCCCACATATATCACCAGCAGCCGTCATGCTTGAGGATCCACCAGGGCCATTCACAGACAAACTACAGTCATTTGGTCTGTATACATCCTGCATCGGCAGATGCACACAGACAAGGGAAACAACCCAGTGTGCAGGGAGCAGCTCACACAGGATGGGATCAAACGGTCTCCGTAAGAGCTGGACAAAAGTGTTGCTCTTGACCATGAGGCCATTAATCTCACTATGACTGGTTGACCATTAAACTGCTTCCAGGCAAGTGTGTGTTATTTTGTGTGTCTGCATTTGCTTGGTCTTGCTAGGAGGGGGTCCTGTGTGTGTGTTTGAGAGAGCTGAAATGTCTGCCTGATGTGCTTGTATCAGCTGGTTGTTCTTGGCCTGGGCATCTCAGTGAGTGGCCATAGCAGTTCCCAGTGAAGAGTGACAGCCAGGATGCCCATTGTGAGAGGCAGGGCACCATGGGGCGAGGGTGGGTTGGTCTAGCTGGCCTTTGTGTTATAACAAGGAGCCATATAAAATTGGACTTCTATCCCGTGAGCCATGGTCCTTTATATACCACGGGTGGGTACCAGGTTGACAGGCAAAGTAAAGAGGGCCTAAGTGAGGACCAGCCGGGAGGAGGTCGTCAGCAGACAAGAGGGAAAGATTTGAAAGTGCTGAAAAACCTTTGATTTTGAGCTAGTCAAACAAGACTACTCGCAATACCTGTGGATTGTTTTCAAAACCTAAAATAGTGCATTATCTAGGCAGGGAGAGCATCTTCATGCAGATTAGGATTGTAACAATGCACAATTCAGTTGTGCGACTATTGCATTCCAAAATGTGTTTTGAAGTGTGCATGTACAGTATTTGCATACATTTGAAGTTATACGGTGCACTGACAATATCACTGCTTTTCAACTCTGTCAAAACATCCCCCTGACGTTTACTTGCTTCTCTCCTCACAGATCAGATGAGTTTTGTATGAGGATGTTTCGCAATGGAAATCTAACCAGCTGAAGACTAACTTTGGCACTTTTACAAAGTGTTTGTAACAATAGCAATCTGTTGCATAAGCTGTAGCAATGACACGATTAAACTTATGTAAACCGTATGATGTCATCATACACTCAAAGTAACAGGTTGAGTCTACTCACATGGAGCGTAGAACATGATCAGGACAGACTGGTGTTCCGCCAGGAACCCATCGAAGGAGTCGTCAGTCAGGTGGAAGACAGGGGAGTCGGTCTCCGACCACTGGACCTCTGGGACCTTCGGCTGGGGGGGCTGGGGACTGGAGAGACAGGCGAGGGTGGTGGGAGTGAGAAAATATTTAAAGAGCTGAGAAGTGAGCTAAAACATGTTTGTTATGAATAGAGGCAGGCCCAGCTGTACTGTAGCTCCTACTCCACCTCACGTCATGTCAGACACATCTGGCCTGTAGTGGTCACACCCATATGACAGAGCCCTCCCTAGCACAGCCACACACACCACTTCTTACAGTCTTTTACTCCTACTACCCACGAGTCCAGGAGAAGACATACGAGTGTTAACAACCGCCTACAGCACGTGTAAATAAGCCTAGGAGGTTGAATATCTGTTTATGTGCAACTGGGATGCAGTTAGATTGACAGCTCCTGGACAGTGTGCGCCAGAGTACTGCATGTCATCTCCAATATATTCAAATGCACAGCAGGTCCATACTTATTCACAGTACTCATTCATAGCCAGATGTCCAGCTCGTTTCTAGGCAACATCAGGTGCACTTCCTTATTACTTAGCTAGCCTACTGATGCCTGCTGCAGTACCACTGTGTGTGGTGTTAGTGCCCGCTTCCATAACGACAGACAGCAGCCCATAATGCCACCATGGAGGAATCTAAAAGCCAAGCTCTGCAGTGTTTTTTTCTCTGCCCATTCAGGTTCAGCCCATCTTGCAGAGGTGATGTGAGGCCATCCACAGAGGCATGTAATGTTCACTAAGGATATTGGATCATTAACTATTAGTACAGCCCTCCTAGCAGGTCATACTGGACCCTAGAGGAAGACCGAGTCAGGATCATTTCTACAGTCTGTACGAACAGGTGTGTGTATACCGTGGGATTGTTTCTGAAGTGTACTCCAAGGAGAGGAAAGCTGTCATGCCTTGAAGCATCTGCCTGTGAGAGCCACAGTTTCCTCTGACTTCGTTTCCTGCAATAGCTGTGAAATCTGCTCCGTGCCCTTTCAATAGACTAAAACACGGTGAACAGTCGAGTGTGAGAGCTAACCGGGATCAGAGTGGGGACATTTCATTTATTTTACCTTTATTTAACTATGCAAGTCAGTTAAGAACAAATTCTTATTTTCAATGACAGCCTAGGAACAGTGGTTTAACTGCCTTGTCCGGGGGCAGAACGACAGGTTTTTACCTTGTCAGCTCGGGGATTCGATCTTGCAACCTTCCGGTTACTAGTCCAACGCTCTAACCAATAGGCTACTTGCTGCCCCACAAAGAGGTGAGACTACAGGGTAGGTTGATAAACTTTGTACAGGCGTAATATGCCACTTACTTTTATCCAAAGCGAGTTACAGTACAGCAAGTTTACCGGTTTACATATTCATTTCATTGGCCTTGGGGTTGCCAACACCACACTCCTACCAACTGAGCCACACAGGACCATGAATAGGCCAGAGTTTACCCAGCTCCCTAACCCGTGGTCAGGAAATCCTCCTGACCCTATTTTATGAGGGGAAAGTGATGGAAAGAAAGGAAATGGTTAAACTCACTTCTTCATCCAGTCAATGATGTCCTTGGCTGTGCCCCCATAGTTCTCATAGTGGTGCAGGAACTTCCCCTTCCTAAAAACACAGAGGAGAGAGAATATAAGACAGCTAGAAAACATCTGCTGGCATCAGTATCACCCAGAATAATTACTATATTTAGGAAACACACTAATCCATGTCATGCGTGTTGCACAACATTCTGAGTTCAGCTTCTAGAAGTTCTAAGAACAATGGAAAAACTACAATGTAACCTACTGACTTCACTGAAAGGGGTGACCTCTAGGAAAGTGCATTTTATGTCCAGAGGACCTAGTTTCTTCATTGAGATATACAGCACATCAGAGAGACCGGGGTCAATGTTGTGGAAAGTCAAAAGGAAATGTTTTGTGATGAGGAAAAGCTCAAACAAAAGAAGTTGAACATTAATTGTTTTACCCTTTCCTAAAATGTACCACTAGTTAAAATAATAGAAGTACATTTCTTCTATTGTGCCCTCACGATGCATTATAAATAATCTAAAAACAGTAGCTAAAATTATAATTGTGTGGATATCTATGGGGGGCTTCCCACACGGAAACGGATCCTCATGTAATAGCTTCTTTATCTTTTCTGATCTCCTGAGACTGAAATGAATCAGCGGCGGTGGGTAGGGAGCGAGGAGCACTAGCTGCTCCAGCTGAACCGAATGCCTGCAGATCATGCTCATTTGTAACTGATCTGTAGGGAACCGTGAACATCGGGCCAATGTAATGTAAAATTCAAAACAGCAGCCGTACAGTATTAGTGCCACGCATCACACATAGTTTAAGAGGCACAGAGGGAGAGAGCATGGACGCTTACCTTTGTTTCAGCTCAGCAAAACTGTAGGAAACGCTTGACATGCAGGTATAATGCATTATGATACAGTTAACGAGTTAGAAAGCATTCTACCTGCAGACTTTAAGTGTTATCAAAATGTTTAACTGTGTGCCCTTGCTCTCCTTAGATACACCCACTCTGCACTGGAAAGAAAAGGTATTTGAAAAGGAGCTTGAACAGCAAGACAATTCTAGAAGCAGCAATGATTGAATCCTGGGCTGATGCACTCATGTTTATCAGAGAGAGAAAGTCATTACTGTAACCAATGGTACTATATGGTCGTTAGCCCCACCTCCCCCCTGGGCCAAGGACTCTGCTTAATTAGCCCATCAATAATTAAAGGGCTGAGAGAGACGATACAGTCCTTAACACTGAGATGGAGAGGACAACGCTGCTAAGTGTTGAGGCTGGGCTGGAGGTAGAGGCTGGCCTGAGATAAGAGCCTAATGCCGAGTTGGAGAGGATTAGGGCTGGAGGCTTTTGAGAGAAACACCGTTTACAAGAGACCGTTTGAGTTGACAGAGGTGATCTAGGGTCAGACTGACAGTGTCTGAGCGCACTTTGAGTCTGTCGTGACAGTTACTTCTAGGACCCCCTGGTGTGACGTCTGAGGC
This sequence comes from Salvelinus namaycush, assembly GCF_016432855.1. Lineage (NCBI taxonomy): Eukaryota > Metazoa > Chordata > Actinopteri > Salmoniformes > Salmonidae > Salvelinus > Salvelinus namaycush. The sequence goes on along the minus strand of NC_052319.1, from coordinate 22,135,031 downwards.
TTGGGGACGGTGATGCAACGCAGGAGAGAAAGCCCAGACCCCAACCTCCTTCAGATGCCCAGATGTCTTTGAACCAACAGCCAAGGAACCCACTTGACACCAGGCCTGTGTCCTCCCCAGCCAGCCACAGCCCCCCATTGTGCGCCTGCTTCAAACAGAATACTTTAAGACCCAACCAACAACGCAAAGAAACTTTAAGTGATAAACAGATTCAGAACATCTGGAGCAACCCTTGCCTCCTGTGAAAAAGGAAGGGGAGTGAGGTCTGCCAGTGCCTACAGACAGACCCACCACCTCTACCTTCTCTCCATCCTACCTACATTCCCCGCTGCTAGAACCCCCTGAAGCCCCTCCCCGCTGCTAGAACCCCCTGAAGCCCCTCCCCGCTGCTAGAAGCCCTCCCCGCTGCTAGAAGCCCCTGAAGCCCCCCCCCTCCCTGCTGCTAGAACTTCTGAAGCCCCCCCCCCCCCCTGCTGCTAGAACCCTCTGAAGCCCTCCCCCTCCCCGCTGCTAGAACCCTCTGAAGCCCTCCCCGCTGCTAGAACCCTCTGAAGCCCTCCCCCTCCCTGCTGCTAGAACCCTCTGAAGCCCTCCCCCTCCCTGCTGCTAGAACCCTCTGAAGCCCTTACTCCGGAGTAGGCAACTAGATTCAGCCAAAGGACGTTTTTTTTTTGTCAGAGCAAATGGTTGGACCAGAATTATATTAATAATCCATACACTGCAAATTGACCACAACTAGGCTCGCCTGTTAATGGAAACAGTATGAGTGATTGAGTTGTGTGTGTGTGTGTGTGTGTGTGTGTGTGTATTTACGGTGGCCTATAGTGATAGAGACTCACTTGAAGTAGCAGAAGGTGGGGTAGCCCTTGACGTTGTACTCCTGCTTGAGGCCATCAAACTCAGCTGGGTGCACGTTCATCCCAGCCAGCACCTAAAGACCAGACACAGGAGCGTGCACACACAGTTTATTCATCATAGAAACAAAGTTCCACTAAATGAAGATGACAAAAAGGAGGGGAAACCATGTAAACAGAATGACACATGAAAACCAGATGTTAGATGAAAGGGGACAATGAAATATGCATGGTAATAATCTACCTAGGTTAGCTTCCAAAGGGCAATTCAAAAACCTCAAAGCAACTCATCTGCCATATCCATTTCAAATCTGTGAGGTTCCCTACCTTCATAATGTGAATGTTTCATTACTTGGGTGTCGACTCAATTTGAACTCTTATGAAGATTTGGCACATACTCAAGCTTGATGAGGAACTAAAATAATCTTCAGGAGAAATAATCTCCTCTTCCTACATCTGTAATGATATAGGGAAGAAGGTGTTGGATCGGATGACCATTGTTCGCGCAACAAAAATCACTTTTCGCACACCACACAGCCAAAACAGAACACTCCACATGTGTGTACATGAGCTAAATGCATCTATTATGCAAATCTCTAAACAAGATACTTCATTTATTCACTCAGCCTGCCTTGCTGAAATCAGACAAAGTATGTGTCCCAAATAGCACCCTATACAGTGTACTACTTTTGACCTGGGCATGTAGGCACTTTATAGGGAATAGGATGGTATTTGGGATGCACACAACACCTTCAATTAGAACCCATTCTTTTCCATGAGGCACACACACGGAGTGATTACATTGTTTTCTCTAGAAGAAGCCTCTCCTGTATGTTTAAACACTGGGTGTACTTTCTCCCTTCAGAGCCTGTGAACAGTTTCTTACAAAAGATGAATCATGCAGCAAGGTGTGTTTCTAAGCGGTGGCTGGGTGTATTTTCTCCCCTCCGACTTTCTGCGGTGCCTGCTTTGCTTGAGGATGAGCGTGTTAAAACACCTTGTTTTTCTAGGTGGTCACATGGGGGTTTCTTACGTGATTTAAATCTGTGGTTGACTCTAGTCCACCTCTTTGTTGAGATGTTTAATTTCAGCCCAAGAGCCGCGTTGCCTAAATTGTTTTGTGCACCCTCCAAAATAAAATAATGTTATTTTATATATTCTTTTAGAAATAGCACCCCAGCTGTGCATTCGGTAATACCGTATATATATATATATATATATATATATATATATATATATATATATATATATATATATATATATATATATCCCGGTATGGTACAGAAAAAGTAAGACCGTATGAAAATCTAGATACTTCCCCAGAGTAGGGTTGGGCGGTATAGTACCAGTCAAATGTTAACACTCATTTATCGTTTTTTCCTTTATTCTACATTGTAGGAAAAATCCTAGAGATCATTAAGGGACAGCTCTACCACCACATCGCTTACTTTTGTCAGAAGTAGTGCACTATGAAGGGCATAGGGTGCCATTTGGGACAGGTCATAAGTTTAATTTCCCATCTTGACAGTTCTCTGATGACGTACAGTACTAGTCAAAAGTTGACACCTACTCATTCCAAGGTTTTTCTTTACACTGTAAAAACGTAGTGAAGACATCAAAACAATGAAATAACATGTATATGGAATCATGTAGTAACAAAAAAAAGTAGCCACCATTTGCCATGATGACAGCTTTGCACTCTTGGCATTCTCTCAAACAGCTTCATGAGGTAGTCACCTGGAATGCATTTCAATTAACAGGTTAAAAGTTAAATTTGTGGACTTTCTTTCCTTTTTAATGCATTTGGGGTGGTATACAGAAGATATCCCTATTTGGTAAAAGATCATGTCCATATTATGGCAAAAACAGATCAAATAAGCAAAGAGAAACTACAGTCCATCATTACTATAAGACATGAAGGTCAGCCAAGTCGAAGAAACTTTCAAAGTTCTTGACATTTTCCAAGTGCAGTCACAAAAACCATCAAGCTCTATGATGAAACTGGCTCTCATGAGTACTGCCACAGCAAAGGAAGACCCAGAATTACCCCTGCTGCAGAGAATAAGTTCATTAGAGTTAACAGCCTCAGAAATTGCAGCCCAAATAAATGCGTCACAGAGTTCAAGTAAGACACATCAACAGTTCAGAGGAGACTGCATGAATCAGGCCTTCATGTCAAATTGCTGCAAATAAATCACTACTAAAAAGGACACCAAAAAGACATATTTGGGCCAAGAAACATGAGCAATGGACATTAGACCGGTGGAAATCTGTCCTGGTCTGATGAGTCCAAATTTGAGATTTTTGGTTTTAACCGCCATGTCTTTGAGACGCAGAGTAGGTGAACGGATTATCTCTGCATGTGTAGTTCCCACCGTGAAGGAAGAGGTGTGATGGTGCATTGCTGGTGACAGTATGTGATTTATTTAGAATTCAAGGCACAGTTAACCAGCATGGCTACCACAGCATTCTGCAGCAATATGCCATCCCATCTAGTTTGCGCTTAGTGGGACTATCATTTGTTTTTCAACAGGACAATAACCAAAACACACCTCCAGGCTGTGTAAGGGCTATTTGACCAAGGAGGAGAGTGATGTGCTGCATCAGATGACCTGGCCTCCACAAATCACTGACCTCGACCCAATTGAGATGGTTGACCGCAGAGTGAAGGAAAAGCAGCCAACAAGAGCTCAGCATGTGGGAACTCCAAGATGGTTGGAAAAGCATTCCTCATGAAGCTAGTTGACAGAATGCCAAGAGTGTGCAAAGTTGTCAAGGCTACTTTCAAGAATCCCAAATATATTTTTTGATTTGTTTTACACTTTTTTGGTTACATGATTCTATGCGTGTTATTTCATAATTTGATGTCTTCACTATTCTTCCACAATGTAGAAAATAGTAATAAAGAAAAACCAATGAATGTGTAAGTGTCCAAATTTTTGACTGGTAGTGTAGATAAAGTGCTTAAAATCACCAAACTCCTGAAGTATCCCTTTAACCATGATCACTTAAGAGAGCTCAGTGCATTCAAAATAGCTTTTTACCAAGAAGAGGGGCTATGGTAGACAGGCAAGCAATTGAATACGTTTATTAAATTTGACTGGATGAACGGATTTGCGCCGTCTTAGAACTGAGAATGTTGGGACATAACTATTTGACAACTAACCCAAAAACGAATTCAGAGACAGGCAACAAAGTATTAAGATTATCAAGCAATGAAAATTAGGAGTTTACTTACAAATTTACCCTTGGTCTCTGTAGCTGCCTGTTGAAATACGGGCTGCATCCTCTTACAGACACCACACCCTGTAGGAGAAATAACAGAAGACATTACAGAAGCACTCTAAGGACTCATCACTCAGTCAGCTAGTCAACATACTGAATAAAAGGATAATTTCATCATTCTATCAAGGGACCAATAAATATGAACATAACTTTGTAGTAGTGCATGATTTATCAAGATGGCACCAATGCAATACAAATAATACTGCAATATTACCATTCATTCCAAGGACCCAGTGTTTTTCCTTTATACAATTGTTAAGATTATCTTCATGACAAAGTTGGAAATAGTTTTTATACTTTAAAAATAAAACTATCTAGAGCTTCCAATTTGGCCAAAGGAGCCTGGTTGAACATTTCATGAACGATTTTATTCAATAAATACCTGATTATAAAAATCAATGCCAAGCTGCAATGGTAGAGTCTAGCACTGAGGGAAAAGGAAAAATCCTAGAGAGCCTTAAGGGACTTCCCTTTACCACCACATCACTTCCCCAAACTCTGCTTAGTGTAAGACTAAATCCCAAATGGCACCCTAATTCCCGATGAAGCGCATAGGGTGCCATTTGGGACAAGATATAAGTTTCGTTTCTCATCTTGACGAAGTTCACTGATGTACAGTACCAGTAAAAAGTTGACACCTACTCAGTCCAGGGTTTCTTAGTTTTTTTACATTGTAGAATAGTGAAAATATCAAAACTATGAAATCATGTAGTAATCAAAAATAGTGTTAAAATCAAAATATATTTTATATTTGAGATTCTTGAAAGTAGCCACCCTTTGCCTTGATGACAGCTTTGCACTCTTGGAATTCTCTCAACCAACTTGAGGTATTCACCTGGAATCCATTTCAATTAACAGATGTTAAAAGTTCATTTGTGGAATTTCTTTCCTTTGATGCATTTGAGCTAATCAGTTGAGTTGTGACAAGGTAGGGGTGGTATACAGAAGATAGCCCTATTTGTTAAGACCAAATCAAAGTCCATATTATGGTAAGAACAAATCAAATAAACAAAGAGAAACGACAGACATGGTTAGTCAATTTGGAAAATGTCAAGAACTTTGAAAGTTTCTTCATGTGCAGTCCCAAAAACCATCAAGCTCAATGATGAAACTGGCTCTCATGAGGACCACCACAGGAAAGGAAGACCCAGTGTTACCTCTGCTGCAGAGGATAAGTTCATTAGAGTTACCAGCCTCAAATAAATGCTTCAGAGTTCAACATGCACATCAACATCATCTGTTGAGGAGACTGCGTGAAACAGGCCTTCATGGTGGAATTGCTGCAAAGAAACCACTACTAAAGGACACTAATAAGAAGAGACTTGCTTGGGCCAAGAAACACAGGCATGGACATTAGACCAGTGGAAATCTGTCCTTTGGTCTGATGAGTCCAAATTTGAGATTGTTCCAACAGCTGTGTCTTTGTAAGACGTTGAGTAGGAGGTGAAGCATGGAGGTGGTGTGATGGGTGCTTTGCTGAAAACACTGTCGGTGATTTATTTAGAAGTCAAGACACACTTAACCAGCATGGCTACCACAGCATTATGCCATCCCATCTGGTTTGAGCTTAGTGGGACTATCATTTGTTTTTCAAAAGAACAATGACCCAACACACCTCCAGGATGTGTAACGGCTATTTGACCAAGAAGGAGAATGATGGAGTGCTGCATCAGATGACTTGGCCTCTACAATCACCGGAGCTCAACCCAATTGAGATGGTTTGGGATGAGTTGGCTCGCAGAGTGACGGAAAAGCAGCCAACAAGTGCAAAGCATATGTGGGAACTCCTTCAAGACAGTTGGAAAATAATTCCAGGTGAAGCTGGTTGAGAGAATGCCAAGTGTGCAAAGCTGTCAAGGCAAAGGGTGGCTACTTTGAAGAATCTCAAATATATTTTGATTTGTTTTACAATTTTGGTTACTACATGATTCCATAGGCGTGATCTCAATTTGTCTACACTATTTTACAATGCAGAAAATAGTAAAAAATAAAGACCCTGGAATGAGCAGGTGTCCAAACTTTTGACTGGTACTGTATATTCTACGCAAGTCATAAAATATGATATACCAATAGGAGCCATTTGCTCTTATCCTTACTCTAAACTGCATTGGTAGGAGCGCTTATCAGAAGTAAATAAGTGAAATCAGGTGTGTGTGATGACTCACATGGGGCGTAGAGCATCATGAGGATCGGCCTCTCCTCCCTCTTCAGAAGCTTTCTGAAGTACTGAGTGAGAAAAGTAGTGAGAAATAGTAGAACTAGTGATCTCAGAGGTCATCGTGCACAATGTGAACTGTCCTTTTCCCTCAGCATATGTGGCTTCATATGGGTCACTAAAATCAAAGCGACCTGTGTCATCTTTAAAACCAAGAGTTCGTTGTTTTCCGACATGACGCGAGTCCCTCATTAAAGACGGAAATTGTGCGTGTCTGACATAAAAACGCCAAGAGTTATCATAAGAACACTAATACTGACAAACTTTCTCATCAATACACCATCAGAAGTAGACAGTGTTGGAATAGATGCCTTTGATAGAGAGAAGGAGATCAGTCTTCACTTAACAGGAGAAGAGCTCACCCTCTTCTTTAGTCATCCTTCCTCGTCACTTCCTGAAACTCTCATTCAGTAGAAACTGCTGACACCCCCAGGCATGGTACGCCACCAAGTAGATGAGTACAAAATAGGATCTCAAGTAATCAAAATAACTTTCCTTTGCGTGTGGGTTGTGCGCAGAGCTGGGTTCTGATGGAGCGTCAGCCTCGTTGTTGGAGAGCTGTCAGAGTGCCGACTGCAGTCAGACCAACTCCCCATTAATAGATTGTGTTTGAACTCAACTGAAGTGAACTGCAGAGATGCAGCTTTCTGGTCTAGTCTACTTTTATGTGTTGTTCATATATTGATCTGTGTTGTCAGCTTGGGATGCATCAAGGTGGGAGGGTAGAGTGGACAGAATCTCTCAGCTCACAACTTTGAAGTGATGTTAAGGCATTGGTCTGTGGGTTGATGTAATGGTAATTGAGACCTGGCTTCAAATACTATTTAGGGATTTTCAAATTGTTTCAAAAGGCATTTAGAAGTAAGTATTTTGATATTTGAAAATACAAGTACTTGAAAATCTGAATGTATTTGGAAATACACCTGGAAAGTTGCCATGCATTTGAAAACACAAATATTTAAATACTCCATGCATTTGAAACCAGGTCTGTTTGTCCTAGGGGTATTTAAAATAATGTATTTGGAAACAGGTATTTGCAAATAGTAAGCCATTTAAAGGATTTTTTTATATTCTTTCAAATAGAAGTAGTTGATTTCAGCCACACTATTTGAAAATACATCGAAAAGTATTTAATACAAATATGCCTATTTTAACCCAGGTCTGCCATCTCAACCCATTCCCGTTCTGAACTGAAAATAATGTCCATATCGTGCCAGTAAAAACATGACCATGCAGATGCACCTTGTTGTAAGACAAGGTGTCGTTTCTGTACTTACTTTCTCAGTTTCTACATGAACAACATCTTTAGCTTCTGGGTTCTCCTCCCAAAGAGGGGCTCCTGTGGGGTCTTTTAAAAACGCCACCATGGACTGGAGAGAAGGAGCGCGTGAAAGAGAGAGAGAGTCTAAACATTTAGCATACTGTAACAGATTAACGTGATGTTAACCCTAGAGTCTAGACAGTGCTAAACAAAGACATTCCATCATTTATCCCAGTCTCCATATTAAACTGAACAGGAGGAGTTCTAATAGATGGCAGATGGAAGTTAATACCATCTCAATGTTCATCCATCCAGCGCAAAGAAACCATGTAAGCAATTTCCCCACGTTCATAATGAGTTTGATAAGCCTTCCAGACCAACATGAAGAGCCATATGCCTCCAGAGACAACAGAAGGTAGGACAGGAAACATTCACCCCTAACTAATACACTGCTCCTCTTCTGTTCAGACATACTTATACTGACAATGACACAGCAGTTAAATAATGAAACATATTCCTTGATTTTGAAGAATGAATTCTATAAATACCTTAGTGAGATTACCCCCATCTTAACATATCATGACCAACTAGGCTACTACTAACATGTTCAGATTATAGATGTCTATCAAAGGCCAGTCCTAATAGTGCAGACAGTACCTTTAATACAAGACGAGCAACCAGACTGACAAACGACCATCAATGTTGAGTTTAAAAGGGGGGACCCTTTACATTATGACAAGACAGCTTTCTTAATGTCCATCAGTCTTGATGTGCTCACAGGCTCATTCCCTGCCAATGGGCTGGACCAGCCAGTCCAGAGAGACATCAAGGTCAACCCCATAGCAGAGCACTCCATTACTCCAGATATTCTTATGCCAGCACCCTGATTATAAAGCACTCATAAACCCATTGGATTATCAAGTCTTGACTAAGCAGAACTCAGTCCAATTGGCATCATCATGTAGGAAGAGAACCATGGTAATACAGAAACAGTAGGAGACAATGAACCCCCATTCATTTAACCAGGAAACAAATGTTACTTGAATAACTGCAATGTTTCATATTAATTACTGTACTGTTGACTCATTAAGGAAGACGCCATTGAAATAAATACATTCTATTACGATTGAGACCTTGGGGGACAATGAGTGAGTCAGTAATTACCTTGTATGTAGCAGGCCTGTTGTATTCTGTATGGAATGTCCCATCTCTGCAAGAGACAAGCACATTGCTCAATCAGGGACGAGAAGTAGATTACTTTTTGTTTAGCATGGCATGACTCCCTAGAGAACATTTATACATGTCATTCTCTTCTGACAGGTGGAATCACTTCTCTGCGACACAAGCCCCTGGACATACAGTAAAACAATGAGGTACATGTTACCGTTGAGATACTCACTTATAATGCAGGAGTTCTGCTCCACCACTTTTTGAGCTGGGATCTACCTTCACTTTCTTACACAGTTTACGACCCTCTGAATCCCTGAGAGACAGGAGAGAGAAGAGAGAATGAGAGAGAATGATAGAAATGTTAACGACAACAATAGCTGAGGTTCCAAAGGGATATGTGGAATTAATATTCACAGCATCGAGACTTGGTAATAAGATTTCTGCAAAGACATTACTCGTCATTTAACATAAAAAATAATTCTGTCAACAAACTCATGTCGGTGAACTGATATATCGGTCGGGCTCTAATATACAGACACACTGATCTATGGAGAGGAGGTTGATTAGACTGGTGTATGTAAACACAAATCTACATAAGTACATTGAGCCTCACTTTTGTAATTGAAGAGGTACCATCTTCAGAGAAATGCGCACACACTCTTCCTATACATCCAGCCACCCACACATTCACAAAGCAAGCACAGGTCTCTCTTGACAATAACTCCCCTTCTCTCCACTGACAATGAGCATGGAAATGAATTACATAAGTACACAGAGCGACAGAGAGACTGGCCATCTACCTAGAGCAGAGCTATGCCCTAAGCTAATGGAAGAGATGGAATTAAATTGCAACTCTGACAGCACAGGCCCCCCATCAGCAAAATATATCCAGCGCTCTGTCCTTTAAGATAAAAAGAGACACCATTATTAGTGATACATATGTGGCAGAGAGCCCATTGTCTGCCAGGAGAAATTGTCTCAATGCAGAGCTGGAGCAGGAGGAAGAAGGGTATTTGTCTCTGTCAGGTGGCAATGGTAGACTTGGGACACACACCAAGTGTAATGATGAAATGGCACCCTATTCCCTATAGTGACCTACTTTTGACCAGGGCCCAGGTGCAAAGTAATGCACTACATAGGGAGCCATTTGGGACAATATTATATAATGTCCTTTGGATAAGAGAGATTGGACATTAAATCTCAAGTGGTGTAATGTAGACCATTTCCCACCTCTGTGCAAACAATGCTACAGGAGGTCACCAAGTACTGCATTTCTGAGTGAGGTAGTGTTGGTGAGCTAGGGGTCCCAACCTCAGAGCAAAACAGAAGCACGTAAAAAAAATCCCTGCTAGGGGGAAATGCACGTTTTAACTAATTAAACAACAAAAATGATATACATGATCAGTCTGAGTATAAAATAGTGGTTAATGTGAACCTAACTCAAAGCTAACAAAAAAAAAAGTAAAGAAAGCAATCCAATGTTATTTGTTGCCTAGACTTTACTTCAAATGACACTAAAATCTTGAGAAAAAAAACACTAATATTGAAGTTAGCCATGACATCCTTAATAAACAGACCACACACACACACCTAAATACTGCACTTGGGAAAAAACATCAAAAGTAAAAATAGGATGTAACAAAACAGGCATTCTATTTTGCTCTATTATAGTGGCCACTATAGTAGATGTCGATCAAGTCCACAGGTGTGCAAAAATAACTTTCAGAGTAAAACATGTCATAATCCCCCCTCACATGTTACTGTCAAGTTCAACACATCTTTGGGCTACACTGCATATTATTACATTGTAGAACAGACAGCCACAGGCAGAAAGTGAACAATGTGCCAGCAGAGCATGATACCCTTTGGTGGCGGCATAATTGATCTCATTCATGCAGAGAATACACCTGGCATACCCCTTTTAATCCAGTGTATTGAAAAAGTGAGAAAGAGGGAAAGTATATGATGTTCCTTTCACCCCCACTATATAGTGGCATCCAGCTCAAGCCAGGCCCAGCTACACTTGATCCCTGATTCCACTTTATCGGTGTCCCCCCCAAGGGACAGTTGAGCTAACATGCGCTAATGGGATTAGCATGATGTTTTAAGTACCAAGAAAATTTGACATAACCATATCTGATATGGGCAGAAAGCTTAGATTCTTGTTAATCTAACTGCACTGTCCAATTTACAGTAGCTAGCAAGGTGAAAGAATACCATGATATTGTTTGAGGAGAGTGCACAGTACGAACTTGAAAATGTAGCAGAGCTGGAGCAGGAGACCCTAAAACCAATTAGGCACTCTTGATAGAACATTTTGAAAAGAAATGCAATGTTTCATTGGATCAGTCTAAGTTGTTGCACACACACTGCTGCCATCTAGTGGCCAAAATCTAAATATTGCCATGCATTTGTGCCTTGAATATTGCATTTCAAAGATTTAAAAAAAAAAACTCATTTTTTCTCCCTTTGTATTATCTTTTACCAGCTCTGTGTTATTCTCCTACATTAATTTAACATTTTGACGGTTGTGGAATTGTGATCTAGAATATGCATATCCTTGCTTCAGGTCCTGAGCTACAGGCAGATAGATTTGGGCATGTCATTTTAGGCAAAAATTGAGAAAAAAAAGGGTCCGATACTTAAGATTAACAAGCAACGCCTCATTTTCACCCAATTCTCTCATTTTGAAAAATAACCACATACTGTAGAGGGAAAAAATTTGTAGGTAACTAGTTTACTAGCTAACGAACTAACATTTCACACAGATTGCCAGGGTCCAGTAAGCAACTAACACTTTATAACTTGGGGAAAGGCAAGGAGACGTATAACAGTTATTATAGCGAATTGGTTAGGTTATTAATATTAGAATGTCAGATGAACTAACATTAGCTGTCTGACTTTATTAGCCAGCTAATTTTCACACCCATTATTAGTAGATTTGGATAGAAAACTCTGAAGTTTCTAAAACTGTTTGAATGATGTCTGAGCATAACAGAACTTATGGCAGGCAAAAACCTGAGATAATCCAAACAGGAAGTGGGACATCTGAGGTTTGTAGGTTAAGTCTTTGCCTAAGATAGTGTAAATTTGGTCTGATTGCACTTCCTAAGGCTAGATGTCAACAGTCTTTAGAACCTTGTTTCAGGCTTCTACTGTGAAAGGGGAGCGAATAAGAGCTGTTTGACTAAGGGGTCTGGCAGAATGCCATGAGCTAAGTCAGGCGTGCGGCCGTGAGAGCGAGCTCTGTTCCTTTTCATTTCTAAAGACAAAGGAATTGTCCGGTTGAAACATTGAAGATTTATGATAAAAACATCCTAAAGATTGATTCTATACATCGTTTGACATGTTTCTACAAACTGTAATAGAACTTTTGACTTTGTCTGGACTTAGTGCTCACGAACGAAAAGGTGGTATTTGGACAGAAATGGACTTTATCGAACAACAAACATTTGTGGAACTGGGATTCCTGGGAGTGCATTCTGATGAAGATCAAAGGTAAGTGAATATTTATAATGCCATTTCTGACTTTTGTTGACTCCACAACATGGCGGGTATCTGTGTGGCTTGTATCTGTGTGGCTTGTTTTGGTGCCTGAGTGCTGTACTCAGATTATTGCATGGTGTGCTTTTGCCATAAAGCTTTTGAAATCTGACACAGCGGTTGCATTAAGGATAAGTATATCTTTAATTCCATGCATAACGCTTGTATTTTCATCAACATTTATGATGAGTATTCCTGTAAATTGATGTGGCTCTCTGCAAAACCACCGGATGTTTTGGAGGCAAAACATTACTGAACATAACGCGCCAATGTAAACAAATTTTTGGATACAAATATGAACTTTACCGAACAAAACATACATGTATTGTGTAACGTGACGTCCTATGAGTGCCATCTGATGAAGATCAAAGGTTAGTGATTAATTTCTCTATTTCTGCTTTTTGTGACTCATCTCTTTGGCTGGAAAATGGCTGTGTTTCTGTGACTAGGCGCTGACCTAACATAATCAGATGGTGTGCTTTCGTCGTAAAGCCTTTTTGAAATCAGGTGTGATTTTTTCTTTTAGGCTTCTCACCTACCTCTTCATTACCGTTCAGGGGACGCGCTGCTGTAACTGGCAAACTGCCTCTCCACTCTCTCTCAGGTCCTGTCATCTGGTGAGTGTGTCATCATGGGCTTTCATCCCTGTTGGCACGGGCTACCGTTCTCATACTGACACTCGTGAGGTCTCTCTCCCTGTCCAAGCGCTCAGCTAAGCTTTGTTTTGGACCTGGTCCATTGGAGAAGGTGGGAAAACCATAGCCAGTCTTTCCAGATCTGGTGCAGATGCTGTAACTAGCAAATTGGTTGTCACTTCTCTTCAGTTGTGTGCTGCATTCTGTTATGTGAATGATTGGCTGAGCCTTGGATACAGCCAGTATTTTTCCAAACAAGCATCACTCGTTCGCTTACAGCCAGTAGTGATCCCAAGCCCACCCACCCAAACTTCTCATCAGATCTATACGAATCACATAGGTCACCTATTTTGGATTCAGAACATCACATTTTACAGAAAGGTGACTAGTTTGCCTCAGTTGAGGCGTCACTACAGACCTAGGTTCGATACCATGCTGTGTCACAACCAACCGTGATCAGGAGTCCCATAGGGCGGAGCACAATTGGCCCAGCGTTGTCCAGGTTAGGGGAGGCTTTACTTATGCCGCTCTACACTACATCTACATCACCATTATCAGTGAGTGACATGGCATGAGTCCTGGATTCCTGGCTGTGGGTGGACCTGCTGAGCTTCGCCAAATCTTTCCCACCAGCTGGGGGTTTTGATTGGTCAGTGAGTCAATCTGATTGCTGTGACGACGCCGATGGGTTGAAACAAAGGGCTTTTTAAATTATACTTTATTTTTCTCCCCAATTTTGTGATTTCCAATTACGATATTGTCTCATTGCTGTAACTCCCCACCGGGCTCGGGAGAGGCGAAGGTCGAATCATGCGTCCCTGAAACATGACCCACCAAACCGCTTCTTGACACCCGCCCGCTTAACCCGGAAGCCAGCTGCACCAATGTGCCGGAGGAAACACCGTCCAACTGATGATTGAAGTCAGCCTGCAGGCGCATGGCCCACCAAAATGAGTCGCTAGAGCGGAGTGTGTCATCCTGGGCTTTCATCCCTCTGTTGGCATGGACCACCATTCTCATACTGACACTCGTGAGGTCTCTCTTCCTGTCCAAGCGCTCAGCTAAGCTTTGTTTTGGACCTGGTCCAGTGGAGAACTGGAGAATATGGGAAAACCATAGCCAGTCGCCAGACTCACAATGCTAAGCTAGCAGCTGGCACTGCATCACCTATGTGACTGAACAGCAGCAAAGAAGCATGTCATCTAAGGCCCCGAAAAGGGTCTCTGGCACAGGTATATGTACAGTAATTTCTGCGGATCTTCAGGAGATTTCACACCTTTCAGTATTTTAGATTTTTTGGAGAGTGGACTGATGGTTGAGATGAATGGGGAGAGAGGGAGATACAGAGAGTAGTGGGCAGGATTCGTACCCTCGCTGAAGGTAATATACTGTATACAGTATGTGCTGCAGGCGGCAGTGTTAACCATTAGACCAGCCTCAGGCACCACACCCTTCAGTATTAAGGCATACGGTGGAGAAAGAGGGTTGACAGTAGATTTACTGCAGGGAAAAGAAGAAAAAAAAATCTCTACTTGTAAATATTTCTAGGTCTATATAAAACAGCTGACCAGGCTACAATGTTCTTAGACACTTTTCCTTATTCATCATCCATCTTGGACAGGTTAGAGAGAAACTTTGAGGGATGCTTTAAGTGGTAGGTGTCAGAGGGGTGATCTTTATTCTTTTGTAGTTCTGTTTGAAGACTTTTCACCCGAGCAACAAAAATGGCTCAAGTAGTTGAGGTTGACAGGTATAAAAATAAAAACGGGAACATAAAATGGAAGGAAATCATGTAGGGTAGAGGTCAGATCACGCAGGGGGGAAAGTGAAAGAAATGTTTAAGGAAAACAATTCTTCTAGTGTGTGTCTTGGGAACGTGGTGGATCCTCCCAGTATGAACACTTTCAGAGACTTAGTTTCAAATGGTTAATCTGCCCAGACCTGACAGGTCTATTGCATGGGCTTCAGGAAGACAGGGACGGGAAAGCGTGTTCTGAACAGTGCCTATAACTCATTCATACTCATACAGACAACACACACAAATGTAGGGTCTGAAAAGCAGTTTCCTTATTGCTATCTGCCAGAGCCCTCAGCAGAATGAGGATATGGAGAAAGAGACTCCCTATTTTAATGAGCATAACTATTCTCCAATCTCCACTGTGACTTCAGGAGGATATGCCAGGGAGAGATGAGATGGCATAGGTAGAAAGAGATGATACGAGCGCATTCAGCTGGCCTAGGCTTCAATAGCTGCTATCGATTACTTAGTCCAGGCCTGTCTCACTGTGCTATTACAAGGCAGCCATATAAAGAGGGTTTTACGGCTTCATTCCTATAGCTATACATCGGAGCTGGGAGGAATGACTCAACATTTTTCTAACCTAAAATGTTATTCAGAAGCATAATGGGACATGGACATTTTTCCTAACCTAAAACGCTTCTTGGAAATCTCTTAGAAGCTATATACTAGGGATTCACGATATATCAGTGAACTTAGACTCGAACGATATTAGCTAAAAATGCCAACATCGGCATTGGCCCGATGTCTAGTTTAACGCCGATGTCAAAGCTGAGATTCATACCGATAATGTAGGTACATGACGTCACGTAAAATTTAGCACTACACAGCATTCCTAACCTAGCCCACAATGTCTGCTGTGTGGATCGAGCAGTCAACAAGTCGAGCAGTCATTTGAAAAAGTAAGAACACTTCAGCGAGACAACTCAAAGGCAAAATCCATTAAGGCCAAGATAATGGAATTCATTGCCCTTGACAATCAACCATTCGCTGTCGTGGGTGATGTTGGCTTTCGCCGACTCGTCGAGCACTGGTACACACTACCAAGTGCGCTATTTTTCAGATGTTGCCCTACCGGAGTTAAACAATAGCATCACTGCTAAATAAATAAATCCACTTTTTTTGGTGTCACTGCTATTAGCTTCACAACTGACATTTGGACCAGTGATATCAGCCCCATGAGCATGCCGAGTCTCCTCAGTACAAAGTCCCACTGTGCAAAGTCGTATTGCATGCTCATGAATGTGCTGGTTGTCATTTCAATGGCATTTCAGAACACGTTTTAAAACATGCACACTAGCTAGCTCCATTCGAACAACTGAAGTGAGAAATAAGCTCATCAACTGCACCTGCAGCAGACGTGATACCCTCTGTCATGGCATTGAAACGCCTGCTTAACAAAACTGCCGACAGGCTGTGAACAAGCGATTCGGTTGCATTCTCTTTACTGCGTCGCCACCATGCTCGATGCTATGTACAAGGACCGATACGTCAATGCAGACAAGAAACAGGGTTAACTTGAAATGTTACATACACAGCTGGACAAGATGGAAACGGACAGTGAACACAGAGGAAAAGGCCAAGGACAGGCAGAGCTGAAACTTCACTGCTTGACATGTATGATGAAATTCTGGCTGAGACTGAACAACGTAACAGCACAGCAAGTTAGTGAAAGAAATAGGTTTTGATTATGTTTTACTGGTAATGGGGACATACATAAATGCCAACAAAATAACTTGTCAGTGTGTTGTGTAACCTTTATTTAACTAGGCAAGTCAGTTAACAAATTCTTATGTACAATGACGGCCTACCCCGGCCAAACCCGGACGATGCTGGGCCAATTGTGCGCCACCATATGGGACTCCCAATCACGACCGGATGTTATACAGCCTGGATTTGAACCAGGGACTGTAGTAACGTCTTGCACTGAGATGCAGTGCATTAGACAGCTACATCCGTGTGTATGTGTTATCTATAACTGTACAAGAATGCTTAAGGCTGCAATTAAAAAAAAAAAAAAAAAAAAAAAATTTGATTTTCTTGGCAAGGAAAATATCAGATATCGGTGCATCACTACTATATAACGTGTGACACATTGACTAATGTATTAATGCATGCTATTCCATCAACCAATCTTGTACTTACCCACAGTTGACCCAGGCGATGGTGCCCTGTCCTTTGATGACCTGGGCCACGTCAGATAGCAGCTTGAACTTAGAGTCCCCGGAGGTAGCTGTTTACACACACGATAAGAGGGGTGGAGTTATATATTTCACAACCACACAATTCAGTTTTACTACTCAGGTCACCTTATAATACACAGTAAACAGGTTATAATTAGGTTTGCAATTCTGTTCTAACTTTCTCTCAAAATCATGGTTGTAGGATTCCGGATTTCCTGCCCATTCCTTACAGAATCCGGGAAACTTCCAACCAGGGTTAATGGAAAACCTGGGAAAGTTTCTGGAATTTTGAAACCCTAGTTAGAATTCAATGAAGGTTGGAGTCAGAGGTCATAACACTAAAAACATGGACTGTGAACTCATACATCACAAGGGTACTGTATCCATGAACATTACCCTAGTGTTACTTAATAGACCTAGTCTCTGGGAGAGCATAATCTACGATTCACACGGTCTACACATTACCTAACAGAGTCCTCACTAAACTACTTCCACCATGTTATATAAAAAAAAAAAAAATCATAAAACACATCATAGTCCAAGGCCTAGTGAGAAACCATCAAATAATAAAATGCATTACAACATTACAATGTCCTTTGAGATACAATGTGGATTCAGAGACAAAACATACATTTTACAACCCCAACACTTGTAGTGTTGGACACCTCTATTTTGGGGCATTGCCATGGTCCTCTGGAGGTCCTGAATCACACCAGGTTGGTTGGTGGTAATACAAACGTTGGGCATTGATGTTAGAGATCACCATATATGTTGAGTTCAAATTGCTTGCAGATTCAAGTTACTGGAGAGACTTTTCCTCAAGTTGGTGGTGGGGTCTCAGAAAAGTTGATGGGCAGATGGGAAGCACGAGAACACTTATTGTCTGTCACAGATACTTCTGGAGCTTTTTGGGCCCCTCTTGTGAAGGAACCAAGTAATGCGCCAGTGGCGGTCAGGGAGAAGATCCGACAGCAGGAAATGAAGTGAGTAAACATTCCTAAACCGTCGGAGAATGCCAGAACGCAACGGCAAGCAATCTATCCCAGGGGGACGTTCGATACGTGCAAGTCTTATCCAATGACCTAACACTGGCTGAATGATGAAGCAAATAGATTTGGAGTGGAGCCGTACACACACGACACACAAAATTCATGGGAGCGGTGGGGCCTTGAGACGTAGGTTGTTTATGAACATCAGCATAGAGCAGCACGTACTGTACGCACACTGCACTTTCTTCTGGCCTGAAATATGCTAATGAAGATGTAATTAAATGCAAGAGAGGGTGATTTCCCTAATGGCTGTCAGTGAATGTAGTTTCATGGCTTCATTTGATCACATTGAGCTTTTGGGGTGTCTTTCTGTTCAGTACACTGTTCTATGTAGCACTTCCAAACCCAGGGAATAGAAGAGAACAAGATAAGCTGCAGGTCATTATAAACAAGCAGTGTGATGCATAACCACTGCCCTGCCAATGTCATTCATTTACCATTGTAAGTGACGGATTGTCAGAGATAAGAGAACACTACAGATAAGATCATACTTTAAGTCATTTACACCGAAAAATGCAGCTTGGGGACCATATTCACAAAGCATCTCAGAGTAGTGCTGATCTAGGATCACTGTAGCCTAGATCATAATGAATAAGATTACATGGAGCTGATCCTAAATCAGCACTCCTATTCTGAGAGGCTTTATGAGTACAAAGCCTTTTTTTTTTGAGTCTACAAAGGCCTAAAGTATGCCCACTAACTCACCTGACAGGACTGACTTAGTGTACAGCACCAGGACATTGGTTCTAACCCACCTGACTTAGTGTAGAGCACCAGGACATTAGTTCGGGTCCTCAGGAGTTTCTTTAAGTCCTTGTGGTCGCTGACCTTCTCTATCAGAGGAGAGACCTTCACCGCCGCCTGCAGCACAGACACCAGGCACACCTGCAGACAGAGATGATAGATACTATTTTATTAATTAATAATTAATTCACTATTATTTCAGAGGCCTACTCTCATTCATAACTCACACATTGGATGCTTCAGTGCAGAAGAATGGTCATTTTTGTGATATGAGATGGTTGACACCTCATGTGCAAGACAAAACCCTATGTGTCACCTGATGCTGACCACATACAAAGACCGAGTCATCTCATTGTGTGTGACTGAGGGTCTCAATGGTGGGCACAAACACATTAGATTATGTAAAATAGGGTCTAAGGTACAACATATGTGAATATGAAAATCAATAGTTGGAGTTTAAATATTTTACCTTAAACCTCTTACGGATCAGACCCTTTTTTTCCCAATTTTCACCTAAAATGACATACCCAAATCTAACTGCCTGTACCTCAGGACTTGAAGCAAGGATATGGATATTCTAGAAGCCATTTGAAAAGGAAACACTTTGAAGTTTGTGGAAATGTGAAATTAAATGTAGGAGAATAACACATTAGATCTGGTAAAAATACAAAGGGTAAAAATTGCATTTTTTTTGTACCATCATCTTTGAAATGCAAGAGAAAGGCCATAATGTATTATCCAGCCCAGACAATTTAGATTTTGGCCACTAGCAGCAGTGCATGTGCAACATTTTAGACTGACCCAATGATCCATTGCATATCTGTTCAAAATGTATCAAGACCACCCAAGTGGTTTATTAATATAAACTTTCAAGTTCATAAACGCTCCTCAAACAAAAGCATGGTATCATTTCACTGTAAATTGGACAGTGCAGATTAAACAAGAATTTAAGCTTTCTGCCCATATCAGACGCGTCTATGTCCTGGGAAGTATTGTTTGCTTACAACCTCATGCTAATCACGTTAGCCTACATTTGCTCAACCGTCCCGAGGGACACACACACACGTTGCTTTGAGCACTTCACAATAACTGTATGCAAAAAAAGTATTAGTTAAGACAAGGGACAGAACTGATATTGACGATTGAGTGTGAGAATGAGTCAGTTCAAGAGCTGCCTTCAGCTGCTGAGGCAGAGCAGGCTTATTTCACAACTACATTAACATTAGACCCTTTAGAAATGTAGGAAAGGCTGGTGATGATTTCTCTCCCACACGATCACATTTCTCCAGGCTCATTTACGGCCTTAGAGTGGGTGTGCATGGCGCATATTGTTGAGAAGATGAGAGTGAAAACTTACAAAGAGCACAATTACATTCACAGGAAATTGATGGACAGCATAGTGTTATGGTGAAATGAAAGCAGCACTATGGAGAGTGGCGGATGCGAGGTTGGGAGAGGAGGAATTACACGGACATCAGCATGGATGGAGTTACACACAGAACGAGTAGAGAATTTGCAAAAACCTTTCCTGGAACATTGACCTTGTAGTGCTGGCGGCTCACGCATCACATGCCCTGACAGCCAGCCAATACTGCAACAATGGCTGGGCAATCAGCGCATTGGTTGGTTTCCTTACCTAGGTACCTACTCCTTGGCTTAGGCTACATGACATAATGTCACTGTCCCGTGTCAATGTGAGCAGCATCCTAATGACTGTCTCCGCAATACACCCCCCCCCACACACACACACACACCTCCCTGTGATATTAGCAACATCTAGTGAACAGCAGGAAGACTGGCTCAAACTAGAGATTAGACTTCCAATCGATGGAGACAGAACAGACAGGGGGATACACTGCATGCTAGGCAGCTAATCATCCACAGCTGAAGAGGTAGCTAGGCCTAGCTCATGTCCATAGCCTCAGGGATGTTCTAGTGAGCAGAGAAAGTAATGAGGGAAAAAAAGAAAAAAGTCCCCTTGGATGTCAGGCACTTATTTCATGTTGTGGTTGGTTATAACACAATTTGCTTTTCATGCATTTGTATATTTCTTTCTGGTGAGTGTTTGAAGCTGAAGATCTAGGCTAGCTATTCTATACACGTGTATCATGTTTCTGAAGATATGCCTACTCCCTTTACCACACAACTCAAACTAACCCTATTGCTACACTATGATTCACCAAATCACGTTGTTTTCTTGTTTGCATTCGGGCATCACAGCAACAGAGTGATGGATGTCAAACCAAAACCATTGAGTGAAAAGTTAAACCATACAACTCGATTCCTTTTAACAATGTCCACTAATCAGTGGTTGTCTGACATACATTTTAAAGTGACAAATCAGGAGTCTCAGCATCACTCTTACCATGGAATTGCCCATATAGGTCATGGCCAAAAGTTGAACAACACAAATATTAATTTTCAAAGTCTGCTGCCTCAGTTTGTATGATGGCAATTTGCATATACTCCAGAATGTTATGAAGAGTGATCAGATGAATTGCAAAGTCCCTCTTTGCCATGCAAATGAACTGAATCCCCCAAAATACATTTCCACTGCATTTCAGCCCTGCCAAAAAAGGACCAGCTGACATGTCAGTGATTCTCTCGTTAACTTCTTTGGGATAGGGGGCAGTATTTTGACATCCGGATGAAAAGCATGCCGAAAGTAAACTGCCTGCTACTCAGGCCCAGAAGCTAGGATATGCATATAATTGGTAGATTTGGATAGAAAACTCTAGTTTCTAAAAAACTGTTAAAATAATGTCTGCGAGTATAACAGAACTGAAAAGGACAAACCACCCCCCCCAGAATTCTCATCCTACCACTGATTAATGGCTGGCACTTTTATAACAGGGCGAAATCGTGCCCGATTGCAGTTCCTAGGGCTTCCACTAGATGTGTCTTTAGAGTTTTGGGCTGGTTTTTGGAAAAATTAGCCAGAAATTGGAGTTTTAGGTGACTCCCATTTTGGCTGTAGTGTTTCAAAGCACGTGAATGAAAGCGTGTTTTTTGGTATTTTTCTCCGGTAAAGACAACGATTCTGTCTTAAATTGTATCGTTTATTTGCATATTAGGGTACCTAATGTTTGATTATAAATGTTGATTGACTTGTTTGGATAAGTTTATTGGTAATGTTTGGGATTCATTTTGAAGGAGGGAAACCAAGTGGATTATTGACTGAAGCGCACCAGCTAAACTGAGTTATGGATATAAAATAAAAGGACATTATCAAACAAAAGAACCATTTGTAATGTAACTGGGACCTTTGAGTGCCAACAGAAGATCTTCAAAAGGTAAGGCATATATTATATTGCTATTTCTGACTGTCGCAACTCCCTGGTTGAAAATGATTTGTTATGCATTTGTGTGCTGGGCGCTGTCCTCAGATAATCGCATGGTTTGCTTCGCCGTAAAGCCTTTTTGAAATCTGACACAGCGGCTGGATTAACAAGTTAAGCTTTATTTTGATGTATTGCACTTATGATTTCATGAAAGTTTCATATTTATTGTAATTTAATTTGGCACTCTGCAATTTCACTCTAGCGTCCCACTGATCCGCAAGAAGTTACAGGTGTGAGTGTTGACGAGGACAAGGCTGGAGATCACTGTCATGCTGATTGAGTTCGAATAACAGACTGGAAGCTTCAAAAGGAGGGTGCTGCTTGGAATCATTGTTCTTCCTCTCAACCATCGTTACCTGCAAGGAAACACGTGCCGTTATCATTGCTTTACACAAAAAGGGCTTCACAGGCAAGGATATTGCTGCCAGTAAGACCTAAATCAACCATTTATCCGATCATCAAGAACTTCAGGGAGAGCGGTTCAATTGTTGTGAAGGCTTCAGGACACCCAAGAAAGTCCAGCAAGTGCGCAGACAGTCTCCTAAAGTTGAGTCAGCTGTGGGATCGGGGCACCACCAGTACAGAGCTTGCTCAGGAATGGCAGCACGCAGGTGTGAGTACATCTGCACGCACAGTGAGGCGAAGACTTGGATGGCCTGGTGTCAAAGGCAGCAAAGAAGCCACTTCTCTCCAGGAAAAACATCAGGGACAGACTAATGTTCTGCAAAACGTACAGGGATTGGACTGCTGAGGACTGGGGTAAAGTCATTTTCTCTGATGAATCCCCTTTCCGATTGTTTGGGGCATCCGGAAAAAAGCTTGTCCGGAGAAGACAAGGTGAGCGCTACCATCAGTCCTGTGTCATGCCAACAGTAAAGCATCCTGAGACCATTCATGTGTGGGGTTGCTTCTCAGCCAAGGAGTGGGCTCACTCACAATTTTGCCTAAGAACACAGCCATGAATAAAGAATGGTACCAACACACCCTCCGAGCGGAACTTTTCCCAACCATCCAGGAACAGTTTGGTGATGAACAATGCCTTTTCCACCATGATGAGCACCTTGCCATAAGGCAAAAGTGATAAGTGGCTCAGGGAACAAAACATCGATATTTTGGGTCCATGGCCAGGAAACTCCCCAGACCTTAATCCCATTGAGAACTTGGTCAATCCTCAAGAGGTGGGTGGACAAACAACCCACAAATTCTGACAAACTCCAAGCATTGATTATGCAAGAATGGGCTGCCATCACTCAGGATGTGGCCCAGAAGTTAATTGACAGCATGCCAGGACACATTTCAGAGGTCTTGAAAAAGGGTCAACACTGCAAATATTGACTCTTTGCATCACCTTCATGTAATTGTCAATAAAAGCCTTTGACACTTATGAAATGCTTGTAATTACACTTCAGTATTCCATAGTAACATCTGCCAAAAATATCTAAAGACACTGAAGCAGCAAACTTTGGGGAAGTTAATATTTGTGTCTCAACTTTTGGCCACGGCTTAAGATACCCAGTCCTTTCTGCACTGAATTGAAAAAAAAAAAAAAACATATTTGGTAATGCTGAGTGCAAAAGACATAAAGGTCACTAATCTCAGAATATTGTGAACTGATGGCGCAGGAAGATGGCAGCCGTTGTCTAATGTGTTTTTTTTTTTTACTGTGGATACGGTGGCAGAAACATATCAGGACAGCGATCACTCACCTCAGATTAGACAAAGATTCTCTTCAACAAGCAGGATGCACAGGATGTACTTCAGACACCCGACAAGGCCGAAATCCATCATTGGCAGGAGAAAGAGACGCAGGTATAGAGGACACAGGGCGGGGTGCCATGTAAGGATCAACGGACGGCGAGTGGGAAATCTGCCTTTACCATCAATATTACTTGCCAATGTACAATCATTGGATGAGGTACGATCACGAACAGCCTACCAACGGGACATCAAACTGTAATATCTTATGTTTCACCGAATTGTGGCTGAATGACAACATGGATAACATTCAGCTGGCGGGATATACGCTGCACCGGCAAGATAGAACAGCACACTCCAGAGAGAAGAGGGGGGGGGGGCTGTGTATATTTGTAAATAGCTGGTGCTATTATACAAATATCGCTAGCCTGAAGTAGAGCATCTCATGATAAGCTGTAGATCACACTATTTGCCAAGAGTTTCTATATTTTTTGCGGCTGTTTATTTACTACCACAGACGGATGCTGGGACTAAGATCGCACTCAGTCAACAGTATAACAAAATAAGCAAACAGGGAAACGCCCACCCAAAGGACAGTCATTCCTAGTGGCCGGGGACTTGAATGCAGGGAAACTTAAGTCCGTTTGACCTAATTTCTATCAGCATGTTAAATGTGCAAGCAGAGGGGGTGAAAAAAATGAACCCGAGACCACCTTTACACCACACAAACAAAGCTCTCCCTCACCCCCCATTTGGCAAATCTGACCATAATTCCATCCTCCTGATTACAAGCAAAAACTAAAGCAGGAAGCACCAGTGTTTGCTAGCACAGACTGGAATACATTCCAGGATTCGTCAGATGGCATTGAGGAGTACACCACGTCAGTCACTGGCGTCGAGGACATCGTTCCCACAGTAACTGTACGTACATACCAACCATAACCTATGGATTACAGGCAACATCCTCACTGAGCTAAAGGGTAGAGCTGCCACCTTCAAGGAGCGGGTCTAACACGGAAGCTTATAAGAAATCGCGCTATGACAGACGAACCATCAAACAGGCAAAGCACCAATACAGGCCTAAGATTGAATCGTACTACACCGGCGCTCGTCGGATGTGGCTGCAAACTATTACAGACTACAAAGGGAAGCACAGCCACAAGCTGCCCAGTGACAAGCCTACCAGATGAGCTAAAATCACGTTGAGGCAAGTAACACCGAAACATGCATGAGAGCATCAGCTGTCCCGGATGACTGTGTGGTCACGCTCTTCGCAGCATATGTGAGTAAGACCTTTAAACAGATCAAAATTCCCAAGGCCGCAGGGACAGACGGATTACCAGGACGTGTAGTACGAGCATGCGCTGACCAACTGCCAAGTGTCTTCACTGACATTTTCAAACTCTCCCTGTCCGAGTCTAATACAAACATGTTTCAAGCAGACCACCATAGTCCCTGTGCCCAAGAACACAAAGGTAACCTGCCTAAACGACCACCAACCCGTAGCACTGACATCTGTAGCCATGAAATACTTTGAAAGGCTGGCTCACAATAACACCATTATCCCAGAAACCCTAGACCTACTCCAATTTGCATACCGCTCAAACAGATCCAGAGATGATGCACGCCACACTGCCCTTTCCCACCTGGACAAAAGGAACACCTCCGTGAGAATGCTATTCATTGACTATAGCTCAGTGTTCAACAACAGTGCCCTCAAAGCTCATCACTAAGCGAAGGATCCTGGGACTAAGCACCTCCCTCTGCAACTGGATCCTGGACTTCCTGACGGGCCACCCCGCAGGTGGTAAGGGTAGGTAACAACACATCTGCCACACTGATCCTCAACACTGAAGTCCCTCAGGGGTGGGAGCTCAGTCCACTCCTGTACTCCCTGTTCACCCATGACTGCATGGCCAGGCACAACCAACACCATCATTAAGTTTGCAGACGACACAACAGTAGTAGGCCTGAACACTGACAATGACGAGACAGCCTATTAGAGGTCAGAGAACTGGCCGGGTGGTGCCAGAATAACAACCTATCCCTCAACGCAATAAAGACAAAGGAGATTGTGGACTACAGGAAAAGGAGCACCGAGCACGCCCCCATTCTCATCGACGGGGCTGTAGTGGAGCAGGTTGAAAGCTTCAAGTTCCTTGGTGTCTACATCACCAACAAACTAGAATGGTCCAAAGAGGTCGACCGATTAAATCGGGGCCGATTTCAAGTTTATAACAATCGGAAATTGGTATTTTTGGGCGCCGATTTCTTTTTTTTCTTTTTACCTTTATTTAATCTTTATTTAACTAGGCAAGTCAGTTAAGAACACATTCTTATTTTCAATGACGGCCTAGGAACGTTCTGCCCCTGAGATTTTTAACCTTGTCAGCTCGGGGGAACCAATCTTGCAACCTTACAGTTAACTAGTCCAATGCTCTAACACCTGATTACATTGCACTCCACGAGGAGCCTGCCTGTTAGCGAATGCAGTAAGCTAAGGTAAGTTGCTAGCTAGCATTAAACTTATCTTATAAAAAACAATCAATCAATGACTGTCATTGCTCCAATGTGTACTTAACCATAAACATCAATGCCTTTCTTAAAATCAATACACAAGTATATATTTTTAAACCTGCATATTTAGCTAAAAGAAATCCAGGTTAGCAGGCAATATTAACCAGGTGAAATTGTGTAATTTCTCTTGCGTTCCTTGCACGCAGAGTCAGGGTATATGCAACAGTTTGGGCCGCCTGGCTCTTTGCAAACTAATTTGCCAGATTTTTACGTAATTATGACATTGAAGGTTGTGCAATGTAACAGGAATATTTAGACTCATGGATGCCACCCGTTAGATAAAATACGGAACGGAATGAACGTTTTGTTTTCGAGGTGATAGTTTCCGGATTAGTCAAAGGTATATGGTTTAGAGAGAAATAGTCGACGCGTTATAATTCCTGTAATAACTTGCGGCTGAACTTGAAGGGGGTTCCTTCGTTATTTTACCGTTCATGTCTTGATCTACTTCAAATAAGGTCTGTGTTTTGTGCAGGCTTAAACCGCCTCGACGTTTTGATACCCGTGTAAATCTCACTAGGATAAGGTAACGTTTGTCAACATATTTTCATAAATCCACTAAACAAATTGTTTTATCTTCGCTTATATTTAGCCAATATTGATCAGAGTTACCTTGTCCTATGGATATCTACACAGTTATAAAATTGGAACGGTGATGTAAGCCTACACGAAACACAGACCTTATTTTAAGTGAATCTAAAAATATCCTATGGAATAAATGAAGGAACCGCTTTTCAGATTTTGCTAGAAGGTGTCATGGGAATTATGACTCGCACTTTGGTTGTCAATTCTTACAATGGCCATTATTAAAATTGGATTTCCTGCATATAGAAATTAAAGTTTTTGTTTTCAACATTCATCACAGGTAACTTAAACTATTTTTATTCAAACAGTTGAGAGTATTTGTCTCCTAAGCAGACTCTTCAGTATCATTGTCACTTCAGAGCTGTGTGCGTGTATTATATTAAGTTAAAATGAAAGTGTTCATTGTTCATTCAGTATTGTTGCTATTGTCATAATTACAAAAGTGTGTGTGTGTGTATGATATATATACACACACTGCTCAAAAAAATAAAGGGAACACTTAAACACAATGTAACTCAAGTCAATCACACTTCTGTGAAATCATACTGTCCACTTAGGAAGCAACACTGATTGACAATAAATTTCACATGCTGTTGTGCAAATGGAATAGACAAAAGGTGGAAATTATAGGCAATTACCAAGACACCCCCAATAAAGGAGTGGTTAAATAAAGGAGTGTGTCAGCGTAGTGTCCAGAAAATGGAGGCGCTACCAGGAGACAGGCCAGTACATCAGGAGACGTGGAGGAGGCCGTAGGAGGGCAACAACCCAGCAGCAGGACCGCTACCTCCGCCTTTGTGCAAGGAGGAACACTGCCAGAGCCCTGCAAAATGACCTCCAGCAGGCCACAAATGTGCATATATATATATTTTTGATACCCGTGTAAATCTCACTAGGATAAGGTAAAGTTTAAAAAACGTGTTTAAAAAAAAAAAAAAAAACGGCTTTTTTAGTCCTCCAATAATCGGCATTGAAAAATCATAATCGGTCGACCTCTAGTCCAAACACACCAAGACAGTCGTGAAGAGGGCACGACAAGCCTATTCCCCCTCAGGAGACTGAAAAGATGTGGCATGGGGCCTCAGACCCTCAAAAGGTTCTACAGCTGCAACAGAGAGCATCCTGACTTGTTGCATTACTGCCTGGTACGGCAACGGCTCAGCCTCCGACCGCAAGGCACTACAGAGGGTAGTGCGTACGGCCCAGTACATCACTGGGGCAAAGCTGTACTATACCAGGCGGTGTCAGAGGAAGGCCCTAAAAATGGTCAAAGACTTCAGCCATCCCAGTCGTAGACTTCTCTCTGCTACCGCATGGCAAGCGGTACCGGAGCGCCAAGTCTAGGACCAAAAGGATCAACAGCTTTTACCCCCAAGCCATAAGACTCCTAAACAGCTAATTAAATGGCTACCCGGACTATGCATTGTGTCCCGCCAAACCTCCAACCCCTCTTTTACACTGCTGCTACTCTGTTTATCTATGCATAGTCACTAATCCTACATGTACATATTACCTCAAATAGCCCAAATAACCAGTGCACCATTGACTCTGTACCAGTAACACCTGTATATAGCCTCTACTACTGTTTTCTTTACTTATCTATTTGTTTACCTAATACCTATTTTTTTTACTTACAATCCCTTAACCATCAGTGCAGTTTAAGCAAGCATTTCACTGTAAGGTGTAAGCATGTCACCTGTTGTCTTCAGCGCACGTGACAAATAAACGTTGATATGATCTGATTTAACATAACACATCAGGTATATCCCATTAATTCGGTTTAGTGCAGAACTATAATCTATGGCAAATCCCTTCATTATTGATCACATATGCTGTAGCTCAGCCTATCCAATAAAGATGCAATGTGCGCAGCTGTCTATTGTAGGCCTAAGTGCAGGAGCTCCTCTCCTCCCACCACAAATGGCACATTATTCCAGTTGTAGTGCAATAGATAGGGAATAGGGTAGCACTTGGGAAACCGCCAGAGCGCCTGAATACATTCAGGAAGTCCATTAGAACACTACCCACCTACCTTTATCAAAAAAAGTGTGTCACTTTACATCAGTGTAAAAAAAACAACAAAAAAAACACGCTAACTAAGCAGCCAGCAGAGAGGAACCCAGCCGGTCATCTCGCTCTCTCATCGGCGCTCGCTGTACCCGCCATCTGGCGTGACAAATCTGCTTAATAAACAGCGTCCTGTTTTAAGTTTTGTTTTAAGGTGAGCACTGAATCAGAACAAATCAGGGGTGGGTTTGTCAAACACTCCATTTTGTCTCTGATTAATGACTCGAACAGCAGTAGAGAGAATATGTGTGTGTATGTACGTTGTGTTAGTCCCTCTGTGTTAGTCCCTCTGTGTGTCTCAGTGTGACTGTGTAGGCCTACATGTTTGTGACCATGCAAGTGTGTTTGTATGTACATGCATACATAAGTACGTAACTACGGGCGTGCGAGATGCTAAGGACACTGCATCTAATAACACCATCTTAACTGACATAGACACCCCTCAGTGATGATAAAATGGTCGCTGATGAAACTGCTGACAGGGAGGAAACTATTGTGGCCCTTTTCAATTATCAACCATTGATTTCAGGAGATGGTTTATGATGAACACCTCTATCAATGACTGCCTCCCAAATGGCACCCTATATAGTGCCCTACTTTTGATCAGATCCCTATGGGCCCTGGTCAAAAGTAGTGCACTGTATAGGGAACAAGAGCTCTAGAGGGTATAGTGGGCAACCAACCCACCATGATAGGAGGTGAAGAGGAAGAGGTCCCTCAATCCAGATTAAGGGATTTAAAAAAAAAATTGCTTTGACAGGCAACTAGGCAGGGCCACCAGAGGGACAGCCTTCAACACAGAGCAGTAGGTCAGTGTCCCTTTATCTCCCAATCATAATTTTTTGTATTTTTATTGCTACACTATAGTGAACAAAAACGTAACGTGTAAAGTGTTGGTCCCATGTTCCATGAGCTGGAATAAAAGATCACATAAATGTTACATACAGACAAAAACCTTATTTCTCAAATTTTGTGCACAAATTTGTTTACATCCCTGTTAGTGAGCATTTCTCCTTTGCCAAGATAATCCAGCCACCTGACAGGTGTGGCATATCAAGAAGCTGATTAAACAGCATGATCATTACAGGTGCACCTTGTGCTGGGGACAATAAAAGGCCACTAAAAATGTGCAGCTTTGTCACAACGCCAGAAATTGGCATGCTGACTGCAGGAATGGCCACCAGAGCTGTTGCCAGAGAATTTAATGTGTATTTCTCTACCATAAGCCACCTCCAATGTCATTTTAGAGAATTTGGCAGTACGACTAACCGGCCTCACAACTGCAGACCACATGTAACCACACCAGCCCAGGACTTCCAGATCCGGCTTCTTCACATGTGGAATCGTCTGAGACTAGCCACCTGGACAGCTGATAAAACTGAGGAGTATTTCTGTCTGTAATAAAGCCATTTTTGTGGAGTAAAATTAATTCTGATTGACTGGGCCTGGCTTCCCAGTGGGTGGGCCTATGCCCTCCCAGGCTCACCCATGGCTGCACCTCTGCCCAGTCATGTGAAATCCATAGATTAGGGCATAATGAATTTATTTTAATTGACCAATTTCCTTATATTAACTGTAACTCAGTAAAATCAATGAAATTGTTGTGTTAATATTTTGATATTGATTTTGGCACTGTTGGGTAGAACATGCAAGTTAAGCACTTCACTGTTCTTGTGCATGTGAAAATAGAACTTGAATTCACAAACACACACAATTTCCCCTACTTGCCATTACACAACAGCAGTACCCACCTTTGTTTGACATGGCAGTTACTAAACCACCAAACAGGATGCTGAACAGGAAAGGTCCATGAGCACAAGTGATTGGAATGATGTCAAAATTCAGCCATTATGTAGCCAATCAAGGGATGAGTGTTGGTAACAAAGTAAAAATGTAGGCCTAACGTAACATGTCAGATTTGTAGCAAACAAGGTTACATTTCTAGCAATCATTCCTCAAGAAATGTAGTTATACTAATAAAAGTGTAGACATATCTTAATAAATGTTCAAATGACTGGCCAACATACCCATCCATGAGTCATAATAACCCCACCTCTCGTTCAAACACATAGCTGTCTGTAACTGATTCCAAACGTAAACCATGCCCACCCCGGAAAAAAAAAGTAGCAACTTGTTGGGGGGTGAACAGTAAAGCAACGGGTGGCCTTTGTCACAGTCACACTTCAAAAGAAAACCGTTTAATTTAGAAGGCTAATTTACGCATTCAGCCAAATCACAGTTCTGTTCCCAAAATCTGTTCCAAAATAGACAGCGCAAAAAAGATTACTGTGCCTTGAAGCCAGGCAATCACATGAATAACAACACAGAGAGACGGCCAAGGTATGCAGGACAATTAGGTAGAAAAGTAGGAATATATACCTGAATATGAATCTGCAACAATGTAAATTCAATTATTGGGTTCTATTGTAGAATATGTGGAATAATTGTCCCCCATTTTCAAGGCTCTGTTCCAGCCAGGTTAACTTTACGTCATCATAGGAATTCTATATCCATTCCCGGAAAAGGGACACTAGATGCCTGTTGTGCTGACAATCCATTCAGGAGGATCTACACGTTTTGACCAAACAATATGAAACTACAGTAAGATACTATATTCACTTGTTTTTTTTGGGGGGGGGGGGGGGGGGGGGTATTTATAAGCCTCAGGTTCAGGCTCTGATTTAAAATTGCTAGGGCTGTCAACCTTTCCTCCCTGCACGAAGACCGGGAAAAGATACATCGCAGGCTTTTGTAGATTAAATAAAACGAACAACATTTACATTCAAACAGGTCTCTGTTTATATGACACAAAGAATGAGCACAAACAACTTACCAACAAGACGAATATGTACATTTTCAGCTCTCTCATCCTACTCCCGTAGCGGTTCCAAGAAGCCATGATGCCGTTGCCACGTCTGGATACGCACGCGCAATCAGGCTTTTCACTGATTCTTGAGAAGCCCGCAAGGCTTCTTAGGAAATGTAGTTTTGGAGGATAGACCCGTTCGCATTACCAGAGATTGGCCCTGGCCTCGCCATAGACATTGAAGCGCTTCTAGAGTTTTGAGAGCTCCAAACGATATTTGGTTGACCCCACCCCAGCTTTTAAAGTTAATGTCCTGAAATTCTTCACATTTTGCTATGGGGTGTAGAGACATTTTTAAATCACATTTTCTCCAATTCTAAACATTTTTGCTTGGGTCAGATATAACATTTAGCAGATTTAAAACTAATTTCAGGTGATTCTACAAATTTTGCCATGGGATGGTTACTTTTTTGTGCAGTTTTAAAGCAAATTTCCTGCAATTCTACCCATTTTGCCATGCCTTATGTTGGTCATTTCAGTCATTTAGCAGATGTAACCTTTATTTAACTAGGCAAGTCAGTTAAGAACAAATTCTTATTTACAATGACAGCCTACCTCAGGCAAACCCTAACCCAAAAGACACTGGGCTAGTTGTGCGCACCCTATGGGACTCCCAATCACGGCCGTTGTGATACAGCCTGGAATTGAACCATGGTCTGTAGTGACACCTCTAGCACTGCAATGTAGTGCCTTAGACCGCTGTACCATTCGGGAGCCCCCAGATGCTTTTATCAAAAACAATTAGGGTTAAGTGCCTTGCTCAAGGGAACGGCGACAGATTTTCACCTAGTCGTCTCGAGGATTTGAACCAGCAACCTTTCGGTTACTGACCCAATGCTCTTAACTTCTAGTGCACATCTCCTTACACCGTAATCTATTTAAACGCAAAGTTGCTCCAGGCCTATGTTATTTATCTGAAAATAAATGGGAACATAACTCAGGCAACGATCCAAGTCTGGAAAGGCAGCTCGATGTGGGCGCATCATGTAGGCCACTGCTCTCAACCTGTGCTAGTGCCGGGAAATCAGGAATCGCCGCTACAGTCAGACCACTGTGACTGAACTAAACTATTCAAACTTCAAAGCTGAAATCAACTGCCATCAGAGATAATTTAATGTTTTTCGTTTTTTTGTGTGAAAATTATCTTGAACTTCCGTAGATTCAGATATAAAGTCATTGTAAGCAGGTTGACAAGGGTTCCCTTTAAAAAAAACAATAGTCAGGCTTTATATTGGTACCAACATCACATAGAAGATCAGCATCCGGGGAGACCATGATCAATGAGGGGTGTTTTTGTAAGTAAAATAACATTTATTGCACATCACCAGATAATAATAAAACAAATGACGTTAGTGAAGTGTCTTTAATATGAAACACAGGGAGGTCATCACAAACCGTTACTCCATACTCTAAGTATGTATATGCGCTTGTCATTTTTTTTAAATAGCAAATTCTCTCTTGTGCACCCCTCTCGGTTAGAGTTGCGATGGTCCTTGTAGTAGCTTCCAACTCGCAGAGAGAGCGCAGTAACCAGCTGCAGGTCGTTTTGATCGAGACATTGGAGAGAGGAGGGAGATAGACTTCTGTTGAGGTAGCCTGAAGAATCAAGGAGAGCTCTCGTGCTTTGCGTGACATTTAGAACAAGTTAGAAAAAACATCAAAGGTAAGAATACACTTTCATGTATCTATTGGACAGTTGAATTGCATGGCCCTTTGTCATATTGGAATATTGGCGATGGCACAATAGTAAAACGATTTAAATTTTACTTTTAAAACGAAATAAACAAATAGCCTAACTTTCCAATAAACATTTTATTCTGGAATGATTATCATTTTCCAAAATGGTGCTAGTTATAGATAAGGAGTAAAACACTATTTTTTGTCAATGTATTGATAAAATAGCTTATATTGAGCACCGTTTCCACATTTTACATCCAAACCATTTATCATGCGATGAATTAGAAGTTTCAGTTAACAAATCGTGTTACTTACACATAACAGTATTTCTGTGTGCCTCCTATCTTGTCAATGTAATCATACCTTGAATAGAGGGCACTGTTGGCGTCGTAGTTTGTTCCATAATATCTTATGTTTATTCAGAGCAGTTAGCGGGTCTTTTATACCGCTCGAGCTTTACTTTCTACTCACGTCCAGCCGAGGATCAGAGGCATTTTTGGGCTGCAGGAACCTACCGCCACATTTCCACTGTTATAAACTTAATTGTGTTGTGCTGTCCGTAATCAGGACCGGTGGGGTAACGTTAGAAAGATGCAGAGGTCCAGAGAGTAGACTCTCCACATTCGCTTTTCTCTTTCTTTCTTTCTTTCTTTCTTTCTTTCTTTCTTTCTTTCTTTCTTTCTTTCTTTCTTTCTTTCTTTCTTTCTTTCTTTCTTTCTTTCTTTCTTTCTTTCTTTCTTTCTTTCTTTCTTTCTTTCTTTCTTTCTTTCTTTTGTCCTGTGAGTAGAAATGTCTGTTTTTCTCATTTTATGACACTACTTTTGAGAAAAGTAGTGTCATAAAATAACATTGAAATGACTCATGCAGCTTGGAGAATAGACCTTGCACCGGTTGTCCTTTTTCTTTAGTCTTGCGCAACGGCATGGGTGCCAAGTTGATAGTGGATGTATAATAATATTGCAGATGTATTACTGGCATCCCGCTGATACCTGTTAAATATCAGTTTTACAGCTTGCGGAATTTGCACAAAAAAAGAGCGAATATAGGTCGTTGCGCACAGAGAACATTATATTCCCAACAACCGCGAGTTGCCTTCCCTTATTCCCTTATTCCTCCTTGATGTGAAGTTGATTCATTATTAGTTTGTAGAAATTAAAAACTATAAACGAATACAGTAAATGTCACATTTCTGAATTTAGCATTGATTCTTATGGTAGGTGAAGTCTTTCTCCCCTTTACGCATCTCAGACACTTCTATTCTGCAAGCCATGTTCACCCTGCGGCCACATTGCATAGAATAACATATAATTACTTCAGGTATTACAACACATCCAAACAGAGAACAGGTAAATAATGACGACTCGGCTGAAACACCAATTGATTGCTTTTCAAGTTCAAGGCTCCGTTTTAAATTGGTATTGAATCCATTTGAGAATGTTGCATTTTTAGAGCGCGATAGAGGGCAGTGTTCAGCAAAGCTGCACAGCTGTAGAACCACAGGCAGGTGAGAGGGGGAGAGAGTGTGGAGGCAAATGTGGCCGAAAGCATGTACACCTGCATTGCTGACATATTTTCGTATACTTTCATATTTTTTAATACTTTATCTAAATAAGAAATCTCCTCTTATTTGTTGGGCCTGAATTGCCCTGAAATACTGTCAGTTTTGTTGGGCTATAGAGTGAGGACAGTGAGGCTATCTGACTCGAAATCCGAGGTTTATCGTTTATTTCCGTAATGGTTTATCTATGGAGCCTCTACAGACACATCTGTTCCTGTTAATGAATTGCGGCTACGCTGTTGGATGTTGTTCACTAAGCTATCAACATGTCAAATGTATTAGTTCAGCCCGTGAGCCGTTGGTTCGTTTATCTTTAGTCTGTTTGTTAATACTCAGAAGTCTGTCATAAAAATAGGTTAATTGTAATTAGATACCATTTTTCAGTAGGCCCATAGCAACCAATTGGTTAATTCACTGCGTACCACTATGCATCAAAGCTCTTGATAGACTGTTTGGAGATGTGCGTAAATTTGGTTTGTTTTTTCCACAATTTGCGTAAAAAACATTTTACGCATCGCGTTTACGCACATCAGTGTCTGTCCAGTGTCCACTGAAATGGTACAGTACTTTAAATGCGCTTGGTAGTAAACTATTTTCAAATTTGCTGCTTATTGCTGTCACTGCCTTATTACTTTTCGTTTTTATATTCAACTCTTGGATACTCACTTCCCTATAATATTTCAAGCACCATGAAAGTTGAGAATTTGTTTCTAACTTACACAATCCTCCCTTTATCTGGCATTAATTGGCTTTTTTATAGACAGTGTATCAGTAACAATGCGAAGGGATTTTCCAGCCATTCACAATAGCATTGGGAAACAATCACGGTATCAGTGAACTAACGGGAAGCATACTGCTCTGCTGACAGGTTCTCTCACAGTCACACAGCGTTGCACATAATAACACATTGCTTATTTCTGATTTGATTCTATCTAATTCTTATTCAAACCTGGATGTATACACTGTTTTCCATCAGACACCTGTAATGAGACCAGGGTAATGTTTTCAGTCTCCAGTTTGCCCTGAGCAAACAAATGTGCTCATCTGGGGTGCATCCCAGACTGCACCCCATTTCCTTTATAGTGTACTACTTTGGACCAGAGCCCTTGTTCAGCAGTTCACTGAAGTCTTTACAGCACCACGCCTTGAACAAATGCGCTGCCCATTCTATTAATATTCATACAAACCCCTACTCGGATGGACGTTAATTCAAGTACTGTCTTAGATTCCTGAGTCCGTCCTTTCAAATGTAAAACAGGTTTTCATCTTTAATGAACTTATGAGGGCCCTTGACATTTCTTGGTTGGTGGGTTAACTGAGCAAAGGGTCTCTCTGAGACAAACACACACCAAGCCTTGTGGACAGACGACTATAGTGTTGGTCTATGTAACCATGGCGTCCACATATCTATTATATGGGGGGATGGCAAAGTCAAAAGCCATCTGATATCAGCATAAATTATTTCTATTCATTAATATGTCTGATGGGTGGAATAATGAGTCCTTGGCGCTCATCAAAGTTTTAATAGTGCATATTTAAGCCATATGAATTATTTCTGACGTCGGCAGTCGGCGCATCAATTGAGAGGGGACAACTGAGATAAAAGTTTAATGCAGACAGACCGAGGAACTTGATCTGACCGACCTGCCGGCTGCAGTTATCAGATATCAGATATCAGTACCTGGATGGAAAAATGGGAGACCATGAATACGTCTGAAATGGCACCCTATTTCCTGTTAGTGCACTACTTTTGAACAGAGCCCTATTTCAGATGCAGCCCATGCTCAATATAGTCCTGACTGCTGGATGCTAGAGGAGAGAGTGCGTGTCAGAGCCAGAGGAGATAACGAAGACTCTGAAGATACAGTGGATCTGGTGTTGTGTACTATAGGGGAGAGATAAGGTGCATGCAGAGGTTTAGCTCCATTTCAATTGCACACAATCACTTTAGTTTATGTGCAGCTGCCAGCTAATGTTGATGTGAGAATATGATTTAAAAAATACACCTTTTTGGGCCCAGAAATAAATTATATGTTGATTGAACTACGTTTTTCATAGGGTCTACATAATAATGTAATGTTATGCCAGTGTTATTTCTCTCAAAGCATATTGAATAGCCAACCCTTGGTATTCAAGGGGCCTCCTGCCACAATAGAGACAGATTCATCGTTAGAATGCCCCTGAGTTATTCTGTCAGGAATGCCTCTAAACATATAGCTATATAGCACCTCACCTATTGATCTGTCGCTTGGCACAGAGAAGTTGTTTACAAAATCCACACTTTTACAATGGTGGAATTGTGAGTGAAGTATGCCACTACCTTCAAAGCAACTTGCCAATGCCATACTTTGACTTGGTAAAGATGCCAACAGAACTGCTGTAAGGCTGTCTGGCTCTGTCGTGCCTCCTTCTCCTTCTTGTGAAACAAGCTTTGTTCAGGGCTGTGGGCCGTTGAAGGGAGAGGGAGAGGGAGAGGGAGAGGGAGAGGGAGAGGGAGAGGGAGAGGGATCTATCCTTTAAAAGTGGGGTTCAGTTTTATTCATATGGTAATTGTGTTAGTGGTGAGCAGAACAAACCCAACTACGTAGCTACCCACATGCCTTTTCAGAGAAAACCTCTCTCTGATGTGTTTGGTGGTATTGGTGCTAGATCTAAAGGTGTGTGTGTGTCAGTGCGTGTGTGTGTGTGCTACCCACTTTGTTTTGTGGCTTTGCAGACACCTGTCCTTTACTATCAAATGTTTAATATTCTGAACACAAATGGCAAACACAGTCAAGTCCTTCCTTCGCCATCCACTGTGTAAATACATTGGAATACTAGCTTGAGGCACAATGACTTGTGAAGGCCCTTCTTTGCCATTCCATCTATCTGGAGATCCTTCAGTTGTTTGTTTGTCCACTGGTGCTGATGATAGGTTTCCTCCCTGATGGGACTGTCATGGGGCTTGTTTGGTGTAAGGAGGACAGGTTAGAGTGTCACCAACTCCCTAAACTCTTGGCTCTGCCTCAAATCCATCTCTGTGTGACCAAATAGCTCTATTATCATGTCATCCAACAATTGTAAACACCTACAGTTTGCTAAATGGCATTGGCACTTGGATTGGAACCGGTGCTTTGGTCAGATGACATGAAAATAGAGCTCTTTTGCCATGCACACCACTGGTGGGTTTGGCGTCGAAATGAGAATGCAGGAGCAGAAAAGAACCCCATATCTACTGTAAAATACTGTGGTGGATCTTTGATGCTATGGGGCTATTTTGCTTCCCCTGGCCTGGGGCATTTGTTAAGGTCAACAGCATCATGAACTTTACCCAGTACCTGGACATTTTTGCCCAAAACTTGGTTGTCTCTGCCAGGAGGCTGGAACTTGGCCGCAAGTGGATATTCCAGCAAGACAATAACCCCAACCACACATCAAAATCCACAACGAAATGGTTAATTGACCACAAAATCAACATTTTGCAATGACCATCTCAGTCTCCGGACTTGAAACCCATTGAAAACCTGTGGTTTGAATTGAAGAGGGCAGTCCATAAGTACAGAGGGAGGATATCAAGGATGTGGAAGGATTCTGTATGGAGGAATGATCTAGGGGCTCAGACACACCAATAGCTTTTGCTGGCTGAGGGTACTTAGCACCTTTGAACAGTGAGCCGGCCGTAATTTGAGAACTAAGTGAGCATCGATGTAGAATTGCATGAAAATGTCGGGATTCAGGTCTACTGAGGGTGGTCCCTAAAATACACTAGATCCACATTCGGTGTGATGTGTGCAAGCCTTAAGATCCTTCCCAATGTGGGGAAGGATCTACATTGTAGAAAAAGGCTAATTTCCATTATTCTCACAAGGTGAGGTATTGAAAGGTAATCAAAACAGGTGTGTCAATTATTTTGACCACTGTTTTTGAGAGGGAAAAAATATATTTCTCTGAGCAATTGTATTAGTATAAAATATAATTTCAAATTTTTTTGCATACAATATAGCTCAGTATGTTAATCATTTCTTTTATACAGTCATTATTGCTCATCTTTATCAAGGGTGTTAATAACTTCGGACCCCACTGTATTTCACCTGCTGCTGGTTGACAGTAAAAATACTGGTGCCCTTGTGGACAGCTGAGCAGGGCCCTAGAATTCTCATGTGAGGGGGAAAGCTAACAGAATGGAAAGTGCCTATTTAGCAGAGTGATAACTGGTACCTGTTGCTTGTTTGATTCATTATTTCACTTGCCATTAAGCAGGAAAAATAAAGGCTGGTTCTGGGATAGTTTGACTATTTTTTATTGTCTCGTTGCCAACAAAATACAGGGACTTTTCTTAGGCCTTAAGGCAATAAGGAAGTGAGGGTAGAGTGTTGAATGGATGAAAAGTCATTTTTAAAGCTTTATCACCAGACAATCTAGACTAGAGAGAAAAGGAATAGCCTATGTGAGGCTTCTCTCTGGGTGGAGAGGTTGCTCACACACAGAGAATAAATGGATAGGATGTGAATGAATTATTATATGAAGTCTCTCTGGACTCTGACTGGACCCATTCAATCTCTCAGGACGCATGGTGGTCATTGTGTTTGAATGCTGTGTATTTGGCATGGTCTTCAGTGTCTGTCTGTGTGCGTCCTAAATGGCACTCTATTCACTGTAGTGCACTTTGGCCAGAACCCTATGGATAGGGTGCCATTTGAGACACATCCTCCGTGTGCAACCTGGTCTCTGCGGTTCACTGCTCTAGCCAGCTTCACCAGCCTGTGAAATCCAATATGGCCGCTCCGCCTCCGGGCCGCGTAGTGTGCAACCCCTAATTAATGCTTGATGCGAGCGAACAGGTTCAATTTGTCTGCAGAGTCTTATCGATGTTGTCCTTGTTGTTATTGTTTTCCTTATCCTCCCCTCCTTATTGTCGTAAACAGACAGAATGGAGAAGAAAGAGAAGACAATGGCCATTTAAAGTCTGGAAGTAAAAAGTATATATCTTTAAGTGCTGAAATTCGGTTGATTGACAGTCTGGTCAACAGTTTATGAAGGGATTTTTCTGCCCTGAAATAACCCTGTTATAATCATTGTTACTTGCACACATGTATGTTTGTTATGGTCTTGAAGGGGCACTATAGTGTATATCTCATCCTAACCTCAACTGACCACATAAATTATGGATTGTTGATATGCTTTTGTTGTTGGACAAGAGACTATGAATTCACTCAGCTTTTGTTTTTACATTTCTGACCATTGTCACACCCCCTTGCTGTCAAAGGAACGCTAGCTGTAGTTGTACATGAAGCAACGTGAAAGCATGTGCCTGTTCAGCCCTACAAGGCCTCAACGAGGAGGAGAAAGAAAGGGGGGGAGGAAGAAAACGCTCCCAC
Organism: Salvelinus namaycush; assembly: GCF_016432855.1. NCBI lineage: Eukaryota > Metazoa > Chordata > Actinopteri > Salmoniformes > Salmonidae > Salvelinus > Salvelinus namaycush. Next base: position 22,094,571 of record NC_052319.1, on the reverse strand, counting down.
AGTTGATTTGGCTATTGTGGGGGGAGGAACACTATTCCCATTGATGCCGTGGATGCATGATAGTGGAATGGTGAAACCCCCCCAAAGCTTTAGGAAAGGGGGCTCTTTGAGAGTAACAGGCGACCCGGAGGACTGTGTTAGGAGATGGGTGTTAGAGGCTTTGTGGTGATGGTGGGAACATTATCCCTGCTCCAGTGATTTAATACCCCTGTGTTCAAGGAGGAGCTCTCTGACTGTGTGTGTTGTGTTTTGTGTTGTGTGTGTGTGTGTGTGTGTGTGTGTGTGTGTGTGTGTGTGTGTGTGTGTGTGTGTGTGTGTGTGTGTGTGTGTGTGTGTGTGTGTGTGTGTGTGTGTGTGTGTGTGTTTGTATAGGCAGGCTTCTGAGGCTGTCTCCCCTCACCATAGCCTTTATGAGTCTTTGGTCTTGAGGCCTTTTGCCCAGGGTCAATGTCCCGTAGGAACAGGTCTTTTGTGAAAGTGGAAATGCACTGTCACACAATACAAAACCTTTCCCTTCCTTTTTAGACTTACCTGAGGGGAGAGAAGTCTCTATTCTTGCCTAAGGCTTTGCTCCGAGAGGAAATAGCTGTAGGCGTACTGTAGGGCATGGTTCATATAGGAAGATGCCTCTAGCATACATCAACGCAGTCTAGCTAGGAGACCCCAGGACTATCACGTCTGGCTTTTCAGTTTTTATATTATAGTAGCACTGTTGAATATGAACATTTTCTATCATTTTTTTATTTTAATTTACAGTCACCTGTGTTTTGGCCTCTTCCTCTTCCCAGTCCAATAACACAGAGGGGTTGTGAAGTGAACCAAACACATTTGTCCATGAACTGTCTTTGATTAGCTATCTCGAGTGGGACATACTGTCTAATAGTCTCATTAGTGTCAGAGACTGACAGTCCTGTGGTCCTCAGCATGACTAGAGAACAGCCAGTGGCTTTAACAGTGTGTGTGTGTGTGTTTGTGCATGTGTGTTGGTGTGTGTGGCATGGCTAGAGAGCTGCCAGAACAAGTGGTGACATCCTCTCCCCCTGGTCAGAAACTCTTCAACATAATCAGATAATCAACAGTAAGGGTGTCTCCTAAATGGCACCCTATTCCCTATATAGTGCAGACTTTTGACCAGGACCCGGAATACTGTAATTAACAGTTGATTATAGTGACACTGGTGAAAATAGTGTACACTATCTTCATGTTCTCATGTCTATTTCTCCATATCTCATCAGCACGTTCAAATAGAGCAGGGGTCAGCCCGCAAGTGATTTGGTATAAAAAAAGACTGTAAAGTCACCAGGAATTCAGCTTAATTTTTTTTTTTTATGTAGGAAATCTGATCACAAGTGTGACGGTTCTCACCCCGTCACCATCTAGTATAAATTATCCCAGATACAAAGGCACTATTTCATTGTTTATTGAGCACCGGTGTGTGTAATGCGCAGCAGAGTGTATGCGCGAAGTGTAATGCGCGTGTGTATGCAGCAAGCTGGCACAGAAGCAACAAACAACACATTTTAGCGATCTCTTGGCCATTAATACACCGATCACCTAATATTGTTAAGAATCCTAATTCTGTTCTCTGTATGTGAATACCTGTTCGATAACCGCGGTTGAATTTCAGAAATTGAGATGTGTACTTACAGTAACTTGATGTACGCCTCATCCTGGGAGTTGTGAAGGTGCATTCAGACCCTTTTTATGAATGGGTTCCCGCCACTGTACAAAGCCATTCACCTGTGCTTGAAAATCCAGTCCTTTGGACTCTAGCTGGCCAGCCTCCTTACACCAAGTATTCCCACAAATACAGAGAGACATATGTGATTGTGTCTCAATGTAATCAAGGTATGAAATTATTATGTTATTTTCAATAATTGGGCTTAATTGCTGTCATTTGCTGTGTACAAATTATTATGTTCTGGCCCCCCATAATTGGCCGCCGGCTGAATCTAATTACCTACCCCTAAAATAGAGGGTCTTAAAACTTCTTAGGGCTAGGCCCCTTTTTTCTACATTTCCGCCTGAATGACGTGCCCAAAGTAAACTGCCTGTTGCTCAGGCCCTGAAGCCAGGATATGCATATAATTGGTACCATTGGAAAGAAAACACTTTGAAGTTTGTAGAAATTTTAAAATAATGTAGGATAACCCAATAGATATGGTAGGAGAAAATCCAAAGAAAAACCAACCTTAATTTTCATTTTTTTGCCTCTTACAATGGCAAGTATAAGGTCATTGTCATTCCCTGACCTGAGATATCTCTGTTTTCTTTATATTTTGGTTAGGTCAGGGTGTGACTAGGGTGGATTACGCTAGTTTTTGTATTTGTCTAGGGTTTTTGTATGTCTAGGGTTTTGTAGGTCTTGGTATTTGTATGTTTATGGTGGCCTGATATGGTTCCCAATCAGAGGCAGCTGTTTATCGTTGTCTCTGATTGGGGATCATATTTAGGTAGCCATTTCCCCTTTGGTGTTTGTGGGTTCTTGTTCTATGTTTAGTTGCCTGTCTGCACTATCCATATAGCTTCACGATTCGTTTTGTTATTTTGTTATTTTGTTAGTTTGTTCAGTTTTCATTCGTTAAAATAAATAAGAATGCACGCATACCACGCTGCACCTTGGTCTCCTTCGTATGACGAACGTGACAGAAGAACCCACACAAAAATGGACCAAGCAGCGTGTTCAGGAGGAATGGACCTGGGAGGAGATCCTGGATGGAGCAGGACCCTGGACGCAGGCTGGGGAGTATCGCCTTCCTAAAGAGGAGATAGAGGCAGCGAAGGCGGAACGGCGATATTACGAGGAGTTATACCAATGAGGTAGGTCACAGAAACCCCAAGAAAAGAAATTGGGGGGGGCACATGGAGTCAGTCAGGGAGTCGCCTAGGAGCATGAGAGGACAGCAACGACGTCGGGGAGGAAAGCCACAGAAACCCAAAGAAAAGGGGGGGGGGGGGCACATGGAGCAGTCGGCGAAGTTGAGGGGTGAGTCAGAGACTGTCGAGGAGTTATTGGACAGATTGGAGGAGAGTGAACGGAGGGGAGAGTATGAGACCTTCGAGGAGTTGTTGATCAAATTGGAGGAGAGTGAAGCTGTTGGTTTGGCGTAGTATGCACGACATTCGTCCTGAGGAGCGTGTTAGCTGTCCGATGCCACCTGTGTCAGTTCCTCGTACTCGTCCTGAAACGTGTGTTAAAGTTCTGGAACAATTGATGCCGGCTATACACACCAGGTCTCCAGTGTACCTTCACAACCCGGTGTGTCCTGTTCCTGCTCCTCGCACTTTCCCTCAAGTGCGCTTCCACAGACCAGTACGTCCTGTGCCTCTTCCTCGCACTCGCCCTGAGGTGCGTGTCATCAGCCCGGTGCCACCGGTACCGGTCCCACGCATCAGTTCTCCAGTGAGCATCCACAGTCCAGTACGTCCTGTGCCTCCTCTCCGCACTCGCCCTGAGGTGCGTGTCCTCAGCCCGGTACCACCAGTACTGGCATCACGCATCAGGCCTCCAGTGCGCTTCCACAGTCCAGTACGGCCTGTGCCTCTTCCCTGCACTCGCCCTGAGGTGCGTGTCCTCAGCCCGGTACCACCAGTTCCGGCACCACGCATCAGGCCTCCAGTGCGTCTCCACAGTCCAATACGTCCTGTGCCTCTTCCCCGTACTCGCCCTGAGATGCATGTCCTCAGCCTGGTACCACTAGTTCCGGCACCATGCATCAGGCTTCCAGTGCGCTTCCACAGTCCAGAGCTTCCGGCGACAGTTCCCAGTCCAGAGCTTCCGGCGACAGTACCCAGTCCAGAGCTTCCGGCGACAGTACCCAGTCCAGAGCTTCCGGCGACAGTACCCAGTCCAGAACTTCCGGCGACAGTACCCAGTCCAGAGCTTCTGGCAACGTTTCACAGTCCGGAACCTCCAACGACGGGCCACAGTCCGGAACCTCCAACGACGGGCCACAGTCCGGAACCTCCAACGACGGGCCATAGTCCGGAACCTCCACCGACGGTCCACAGTCCAGAGCCTCCAACGACGGTCCACAGTCCGGAACCTCCACCGACGGTCCACAGTCCGGAACCTCCACCAACGGTTCACAGTCCGGAACCTCCATCGACGGTCCACAGTCCGGAACCTCCACAGATGATCTCCAGTCCGGAGCTTCCAGCGGCGATCTCCAGTCCGGAGCCTCCAGCGGCGATCCCCAGTCCGGAGCCTCCAGCGACGATCCCCAGTCCGGAGCCTCCAGCGACGGTCCCCAGTCCGGGGTCTCCAGCGAAGATCCTCAGTCCGGGGCCTCTGGCGACGGTCCCCAGTCGGGGGCTCCGGCGACGGTCCCCAGTCCTGGATCTCCGGCGACGGTCCCCAGTCCAGGGCCTCCGGCGATGATCCGCAGTCCAGAGCCTCCGGCGATGATCCTCGGTCCGGTTCTACAAAGGCGGAGTGATCAGCGTAAAGAGGGGGGGCGGCGTCCAGAACCAGAGCCGCCACCAAGGTACTGTCACGCCCTGACCTGAGATATCTCTGTTTTCTTTATATTTTGGTTAGGTCAGGGTGTGACTAGGGTGGATTACGCTAGTTTTTATATTTGTCTAGGGTTTTTGTATGTCTAGGTCTAGGTATTTGTATGTTTATGGTGGACTGATATGGTTCCCAATCAGAGGCAGCTGTTTATCGTTGTCTCTGATTGGGGATCATATTTAGGTAGCCATTTCCCCTTTGGTGTTTGTGGGTTCTTGTTCTATGTTTAGTTGCCTGTCTGCACTATCCATATAGCTTCACGGTTCGTTTTGTTATTTTGTTAGTTTGTTCAGTGTTCATTCGTTAAATAAATAAGAATGTACGCATACCACGCTGCACCTTGGTCTCCTTCATATGACGAACGTGACAGTCATACGGAAAATTTGCTCCCTGGATTCAATTCCTATGGCTTCAACAGGGTGTCAGCAGTTTATGTTCAAGGTATCAGGCTTGTAAATTCAAAAACGAATAAGAAATAATAGTTTTAGTAGAAGGACACAGTCTTGGAAATTCGTGTTTGCCACGCCATGAAGACAGGTCACCTGCTAAAATCGGTTTCATATTGAACATACTTCTTTCCGTAAGAAATGTTATAGTTTGATTACATTTTAGGGTATATAAGGAGTATATAGAAACGTATTTTGACTTGTTGAAACAAAGTTTAGGGGTAGAATTTTGGATTCCTTTCTCATGTTGAATGAGTGGATTACTCAAATCGAAGGCGCCAACTAAACAGATTTTTTGGGATATAAAGAAGGATTTTATCTAACAAAACGACACAACATGTTATAGCTGGGACCCTTTGGATGACAAATCAGAGGAAGATTTTCAAAAAGTAAGTGAATATTTAATCGCTATTTGTGAATTTATCAAACCTGTGCCGGTGAAAAATGTTTTGACGTGGGGCACCGTCCTCGAACAATCGCATGGCATGTTTTCACTGTAATAGCTACTGTAAATTGGACAGTGCAGTTAGATTAACAGGAATTTAAGTTTTCAACTGATATAAGACACTTTTATATGTACCTAAATGTTTAATATCCCACATTTTTATGATTATTTATTTGAATTGGCGCCCTCCAATTTCACCGGAAGTTGTCTAGCGGGACGCCTAGGCTTAAGAAGGTAATTACACTGGCTGAGAGTCACAGTGTGGGCCTAATAATATTGCAAAGCTAAATGTGATGGGAGAATCAGAGTTTGTTATTGAAACCATGGACAAATGTAACACCTTGGGGTTGATTGACAGTTACTGTAATGCAGTTGGGATAAACCCACACAGTTGTGAAACTTGGATGGATGGACAAGGTCCCTAGGGGATGCTGTGTTTGGGTCCCATCCTTCCAGGCTGTTTCACAACTGGCCGTGATTGGGAGTTCCATAGGGCAGCGCACAATTAGCCCAGTGTTGTTCGGGTTAGGGTTTGGCCGCGGTAGGCCGTCATTGTAAACAAGAATTTGTTCTTAACTAACTTGCCTAGTTAAATAAAGGTTAAATAAATAAATAAAAATGCAAGGCAAATGCAGCGTTCCATTGGAAATGAATGCACTTCTGGTGTACCAAAACGCAATGAAGCTGTCGGTGTGATTGAGGCATTAGTCTACATCTGTTGTTTACGAAGCATGTGACAAATAACATTTGATTTGATGAGGCTAAATATTGTGAGCTGGGGTTAGAAGGCTGGAATAGCCCTACTACACTGGCCTGATACAGATACAGGCAGTGGTGGAAAAAGTATTGAATGGTCATACTCAAGTTAAAGTAAAGATACCTTAATAGAGAATGACTCAAGTAAAAGTGAAAGTCGCCTAGTAAAATACTACTTGAGTAAAAGTCGAAAAGTATTTGGTTTTAAAAATACTTAAGTAAGAAAAGTAAATGTAATTGCTCAAATATACTTAAGTATCAAAAGTAAAAGTATAAATCATTTCACATTCCTTATATTAAGAAAACCAGACAGCACCATTTTCTTGATATTTTAATTGACCAATACCCAGGGGCATGCTCCAACACTCAGACATAATTTACAAATGAAGCGTTTGTGTTTGGTGAGTCCGCCAGATCAGAGGCAGTAGGGATGACCAGGGATGTTCTCTTAATAAGTGTGTGAATTGGACCATTTTCCTCTCCTGCTAAGCATTTGAAATGTAACCAGTACTTTTGGGTGTCAAGGAAAATATATGGAGTAAAAAGTACATAATTGTCTTTAGGAATGTAGTGGAGTAAAAGTAGTCAAAAATATAAATAGAATAGTAAAGTACAGATATCCCAAAAAATGACTTAAGTAGTACATTAAAGTACTTTTACTTAAGTACTTTACACCACTGGATATAGTATGTGTCCCAATTTGCACCCTATTCCCTATACAGTGCCCGACTTTTGACTAGAACACTATGGGCCCAGGTCAAAAGTAGTGCACTATAAAGGGAATATGGTGGCATTTGGACCTGATACAGTAGAACCAACTGCACTCAGCAGCCAGGCGTTCAGGGGAATAATTCTCTTGTCTCTAAATGACCTTTTGTTTGGCAGTTGAGAGGAATCCATTAGTCTGATGCCAAAACCCCAAGTTATCCTCCACACTCCCAAAAAGGGTCTCTTACCAGGGCTCTGAGTAGCTGGATACCAAGCAGCACTCTGGTTATGGTGAGCGGATGCAATGTGGGTACAGTGACAGTTCAGTGGTCAGATACAATGGGTGACATTTTGACAGCCGGAAAAACACAGACAGAGCTATTGTCAAACCGGACAAGATCACTTCCAATACAACAGCACTGACTCAGCACCACAAGGCATTCTGAAAGCTTTTCGATGCTAGCCTTGCTTTTTTGCGTTCTTAAAATGGGGGCCTAATGTGTTTCATGGTTTGTATGGTTGAGAGGTGTCTTAAGTCCTCAGCCTCAAACCATACAGTTCTGGGAGGCATGGTCTCATCCAGGCTAAAGAGCAGCACACAAGAGGCTCTGAATGTTTTCTCAAGAGGTAAACACTATGAAAGGCAGCATAAAGTGTCATGCATATTAATATTTGTCCTTGCAGCTTTTATTCAATTAAAGCTGCAATATGTAACTTTTTGGATGACCTGACCAAATTCACATAGAAATGTGAGTTATAGATCTGTCATTCTCATTGTAAGCAAGTATAGGAAGCAGTAGATATGTTCTATGTGTGCTATTTCTATGCTTCCCATTAGGTTTAGTTTACTTTCAGATTTGTACATCAGCTTTAAACAGATTAAAATACAATATATTTGGTCATTGAAAGGATATTTCACAGTGGTTTAGATGGTACAATGATTTTCTACACTATACATTGCTTGTTTTTTTCACACAAACTGAAATTAGGTGAACTATTAGAATTTTAGTGACCAGGAAATGGCAGAGCAATTTCTGCATATTGCATCTTTAAAGGCAGAAATACTTTGTGAGCTAAATCAAACCACTTCTCTCTTTGTCACTGGCTTGTTTTGCGTGAGGTTGGTGCTTGTTTCTATGGCGATCAGTAGTTTTGCGCGGGGGCACTGATGTTCCTCCCAGACACATTTAGACAGAGGAGAGGGTTGACAGTGATTAATGTCCAGGGTGTGTGTGTATGTGTGTGTGTCCAGTCAGAACCAGCCCGCTAGAAATACAATGCCATCCTAGTCATTCTGTTTCTATAGCCTCCACTACCTCCTACAGTGGGACTCACAGTTTAGTAACCAAACACTTTGTTTATAACCAACTTGATAAATGATCTTTCTCATAGCTACAACCCACTTGTTTTATGGCCAATTTCGAGCCAAACTGAATTTGTACAATACTGGAAAGAAATATTCATCTGGGTGGTGTCTTGGACAAACCTTTCCCATTATTTCCTCCTAGCCATGTCGTTGATTACGATACCCACCCAGCCCCATCCTCTCCCCTCTTTTAATGTTTCCATCCTGAGACATCAAAGAGGTGTTAGCGTTTTCAGATGACACGAGGGCCAGTCAACTCTGAGATGTGGTGCAGTATGGCACGGTGCCATGGTTAGCGTGCAACCCATTAATGAGGCAAACGACTCTGATAAAAGACTGCAGGCAAGACGTCTGCATGACACAGATAAGGACCAACCCCTGTTTCCAGTCACTGTTTCCTCATATGATTCCAGGAACACTGTACAGTACTGTCAATATCTACCTGGGATATTTAGCTCCGAGGTGTAGGAATAATTTCAGTGTTCGCACAGTACGTGCTTTTCCATAATCATAGCCTCCCAAATGGCACCCTATTTCCTATGGGCCCTTGTCAAAAGTAGTGAACTATATAGGTGCCATGTGGGACACAGCCATAATATTAATGGGAGAAACCATTAACCAGGAGCCCCTATACATCTCCTATAGCTAATCCTTTTAACATATGGATTAGCCTGACCTCAGTTCCATGTTAATGTGAAGGGAAACCTCAAAGCGGTGTTAGTGGGACCTGCTTTCCTTTCATGTTCTGACTGTGGCCAACCAGGCTGGGATTCCAGGAACATTTAAATCCCTTTGAGGGTCTTTACTTTGGGAAAGGTTTCCTCTATATTTGTCTCCCTCATCCTCCCCTCCCCTCCACTGCTCCTTCTCCTTTATCCCTGGAGAAGAGCACCTGTTGGGCTGGTGTGTGTGTATGTGTTTAGTTAAGCATCATGGTCAGAAGAGAAAGGCCTCCATCTTTGGATGACCTTCACACCTGGCTTGTCTCCCCTCCTCCCCCGTGGCCTGGGGCAGACTGGGGGAGACTGGGGCAGACTAGGGGAGACTGGGGCAGACTGGGGGAGACTGGGGCAGACTGGGGGAGACTGGGGCAGACTGGGGGAGACTGGGGTGGCGAGCAACAGACAGACACACCTCCCTGACTCTGGGAGGGAAGCACAACACTGTCACGATCGTCTTGATAAGAGAGAGAGGACCAAGGCGCAGCGCGTGAAAAATACATCTTTTTTTAATGAAGGAAAAACAAACACTTACAAAATGAACAAAACAAACGATCGTGAAGCTAAACCTGAACTAAGTGCACACATGCAACATAGAACATAGACATTCCCCATGTCACACCCTGACCTAACTAAAATAAATAATGAAAACAAAGATAACTAAGGCCAGGGTGTGACAGTACCCCCCCCCAAAGGTGCGGACTCCGACCGCACAACCTGACATAGAAGGGGAGGGTCCGGGGTGGGCCTTAATATGGCGGCGGCTCGGGTGCGGGACGTGGCCCCCACTCCACCATTGTCAATACCCGCTTTGGTGGCGCCTCTGGAGCGGCGACCCTTGTAGAAAGTCCCGGACTGAAGACCATCCCAGAGGGCGCCACCGGACGGATGGGTATCTCCGGACTGAGGGGTAGCTCCGGACTGAGGGGTAGCTCCGGACTGAGGGGTAGCTCCGGACTGAGGGACGGCAGCTCCGGACTGAGGGACGGCAGCTCCGGACTGAGGGACGGCAGCTCCGGACTGAGGGACTGCAGCTCCGGACTGGCTGACGGATCTGGCTGCTCATGGCTGGCTGACGGATCTGGCTGCTCATGGCTGGCTGACGGATCTGGCTGCTCATGGCTGGCTGACGGATCTGGCTGCTCATGGCTGGCTGACGGATCTGGCTGCTCATGGCTGGCTGGCTCTGGCGGATCCTGGCTGGCTGGCTCTGGCGGATCCTGGCTGGCTGGCTCTGGCGGATCCTGGCTGGCTGGCTCTGGCGGATCCTGGCTGGCTGGCTCTGGCGGATCCTGGCTCGCTGACGGCTCTGGCGGATCCTGGCTGGCTGGCTCTGGCTGATCCTGTCTGACGGAAGGCTCTGGCTGATCCTGTCTGGCGGAAGGCTCTGGCTGATCCTGTCTGGCGGAAGGCTCTGGCTGATCCTGTCTGGCGGAAGGCTCTGGCTGATCCTGTCTGGTGGAAGGCTCTGGCTGATCCTGTCTGGCGGAAGGCTCTAGCGGCTCCTGTCTGGCGGAAGGATCTAGCGGCTCCTGTCTGGCGGACGGCTCTGAAGGCTCATGGCAGACGGGCGGCTTTGCAGGCTCAGTACAGACGGGCGGCTCATGCGGCGCTTGGCAGACGGACAGTTCAGACGGCGTCGGGCAGACGGACAGTTCAGGCGCCGCTGGGCAGACGGGCAGTTCAGGCGCCGCTGGGCAGACGGGCAGTTCAGGCGCCGCTGGGCAGACGGCAGACTCTGGCCGGCTGAGACGCACTGTAGGCCTGGTGCGTGGTGCCGGAACTGGAGGTACCGGGCTAAGGACACGCACCTTCAGGCTAGTGCGGGGAAACAACAACAGGACGCACAGGACTCTGGGGACACACAGGAGGCTTGGTGCGTGGTGCCGGAACTGGTGGTACCGGGCTGGAGACACGCACCATAGGGCGAGTGCGTGGAGGAGGAACAGGGCTCTGGAGACACACTGGAAGCCTGGTGCGTGGTGTAGGCACTGGTGGTACTGGGCTGGGGCGGGGAGGTGGCGCCGGAAATACCGGACCGTGCAGGCGTACTGGCTCCCTTGAGCACTGAGCCTGCCCAACCTTACCTGGTTGTATGCTCCCCGTCGCCTGACCAGTGCGGGGAGGTGGAATAACCCGCACCGGGCTATGTAGGCGAACCGGGGACACCATGCGTAAGGCTGGTGCCATGTAAGCCGGCCCGAGGAGACGCACTGGTGGCCAGATGCGTTGGGCCGGCTTCATGACATCCGGCTCAACGCTCAATCTAGCCCGGCCGATACGTACCGAACCGGGCTATGCACGCATACAGGAGACACCATGCGCTCTACTGCGTAACACGGTGTCTGCCCGTACTCTCGCTCTCCGCGGTAAGTACAGGGAGTATGCGCAGGTCTCCTACCTGACTTTGCCACACTCCCTTTAACCTTTCACGAGCCTCTACCCCGGGTCCGGGATCACCCCCCACCCCCCCACACACTGATTAGCATAGCTAGCATAGCTTCACAAGTAGATAGTAGCATCTAAATATCATTAAATCACAAGTCCAAGACACCAGATGAAAGATACAGATCTTGTGAATAAAGCCACCATTTCAGATTTTTAAAATGTTTTACAGGGAAGACACAATATGTAAATCTATTAGCTAAACACGTTAGCAAAATACACCACTTTTCTAACTCCATCAGTTTCTTACTCCTTCAGGTGCTATCACCAATTCGGCTAAACTAAGATATTGATAGCCAATAACCTATAAAAAACCTCTTCAGATGACAGTCTGATAACATATTTATGGTATAGGATAGGTGTTGTTAGAAAAAAGTGCATATTTCAGGTAGAAATCACAGTTTACAATTGCACCGACCATCACAAATCGACTAGAATTACTAGATAGAGCAACGTGTATGACCAATTTACTCATCATAAAACATTTCATAAAAATAGACAAAGCATAGCAATGGAAAGACCCAGTTCTTGTGATTTCAGACCATATTTCAGATTTTCTAAGCGTTTTTCAGCGAAAACACAATAAATCGATAAGTTAGCATACCACATGTGCAAACGTTACCAGAGCATCGATTCCAGCCAAAGAGCGCTATAACGTAATCACCGCCAAAATATATTAATTTTTTCACTAACCTTCTCAGAATTCTTCAGATGACACTCCTGTAACATCATTTTACAACATACATATACAGTTTGTTCGAAAAGGTGCATATTTAGCCATACAAAACCGTGGTTACACAATAAAAATACTAGGAAATCAAGCCTCAATATGTCTGACGTCATCTATCAGAGTGATCTAGTTTAATTGAAAGCTAATCATATACTTGACTAAAAAATACAGGGTTGACAGGAATCGAAAGACAAATTAGTTCTTAATGCAACCGCTGACTTACATTTTTAAAATTATCCTTACTTTTCAATACAGGGTTCGCCAAGTGACGCGATAACAAACAAAATGGCGAAATATGCGTTTAAAATATTTCGACAGAACAACAATTTATCATATTAAATATTGCTTACTTTGAGCTGTTCTTCCATCATATTCTTGGGCAATGTATCCTTTCTATGTTATAAACGTCTTTTGGTCGATAGATGTCCTCTGTCCTTCGAAATGTCCACCACCAACGACCGACACCCCGAAACGTTTCCAAAGCTAAAAAGGGCACGACAAAGAAATTCCTCAAAATCGCACTAAACGGATATAAATTGCTATAAAACGGTTCAAATTAACTACATTATGATGTTTTTAACAACTATAACGACTGAAAACATGACCGGAGAAATCTAACTAGTTAAACAACGATTTGGAATGAGGCAGGTCCGATGCCTATCTTGCTTGTGGCGCGCGGAGAGAGAGAAAGGTAGTCCCACGTTTTGTGGTTTTATATGGGCTGGGATTGTGCAATAGACTCCATTCAAAACGTGATGACGTACAGACACCCAGAGGAAGACGTAGGCAGTGTCGGTTTCTTCATAGCATTCACTGTCGCCTTAAAAACAGACTCCAGATCAGGGGTAAAAAATTCTGAAATCTGACACCTGTCATGAAAAGTGCTGTAGATATTGTTCTGTACCACTCAGAGACAAAATTCCAACTTCTATAGAAACTAGAAGGTGTTTTCTATCCAATAATAACAATAATATGCATATTGTACGATCAAGAATTTAGCACGAGGCAGTTTAATTTGGAGACCCAAATATGCTAATGCAGAACAGCACCCCCTATAGTTGCAAGAAGTTAAGCCCCCCCCCCAATACATTTTTGGGTAGTACTCACGGGCTTCCAGCCTTGCCTCCGTGCTGCCTCCTCATATCGCCTCCTCTCGGCTTTAGCTGCCTCCAGCTCTTCACGAGGGAGGCGATATTCTCCCGGTTGTGCCCAAGGACCCTTTCCATCCAGTATCTCCTCCCATGTCCATGAATCCTGTGTAGGTGGGTCCTGTTGCCGCTTGACACGCCGCTTGGTCCGATTCAGGTGGGTAATTCTGTCACGATCGTCTTGATAAGAGAGAGAGGACCAAGTCGCAGCGCGTGAAAAATACATCTTCTTTTAATGAAGGAAAAACAAACACTTACAAAATGAACAAAACAAACGATCGTGAAGCTAAACCTGAACTAAGTGCACACATGCAACATAGAACATAGACATTCCCCATGTCACACCCTGACCTAACTAAAATAAATAATGAAAACAAAGATAACTAAGGCCAGGGTGTGACAAACACTCCCTCCCAACAGAGTGTAAGTCAGGCTGGGCTAAATGTTTTATGTCTCAAAGTAAATATGTCTGCTACCAGGCTTCCCCTGCTCACAACCGAGTTCAATGCCTTGGCTTGGACAAGGGCCCCATTGAAAGCTTCCCAAGTGGAGGGTGTTTACAGTGTTAGAGGTTTAATTTAAGGGGAGCAGAGAGAGGACATGTGGAGGTGGGTTGGGCTAGACGAGAGGGACATGCTGGCCGGTATTTGACAAGTTTGCAAACTTGTCAAACACATTGCAGCAGAAAATGCCTCCCTGACAGACCTGGGTGGATCTTCCAGTTGTGGTCTGTGGTCTGTGAAGAGCTTATTGGATGGTCCACTGAGAAGGATCTGTATGCGCCAAACAGACCCAGGGCTGCATGATACAGAATATGTATAGGTTATATGTGTGCCAAAACAAATTGATTTATGTCTTATTTTCAAACCCTTGGCCTGAATTTTTGGTGGGCATGTTGGTATAAGAACAGACAAGACATCTGAGTTTGTTCAGACAGACATCAGTGCTCCCCTGTGTGTGTTTAGTTAACACACCAGCCCAGCATCAGCCCACGCATGTATCTAGTCTGTCCCTGTCTGTCTAGCACGTGTGTATGTACGTGTGTATGTGCGTGTGTGTGTGTGTCTAGCATGGCCTTGAAAACTGCATGATGACTGACATGTTGTCCCGACAGCCTTGTCTATCTGCTCAGCTCAATGCGAAGTCCTGCCTGAGGGTCGTGTGTTCAATCCCAGTGCTAGGCACTCATTGATTTGTTATTTTGTTTTAACCCTATCCCAAACCTTAACCCTTACCGTAACCATTCAGAATGAATGCCTAAACCCTAACCGTCGAAATTTGACGTCCCCCCCCCCCCCCCCCCCGAACAAATGTTGAATACTGAAGTCAAAGCATGTCGAACCGTGATATCTTGTTGGGATGTTCTAGGGGTCTGTTCATGTAGTACATCAAATCAAATTGTATTGGTCACATGAGCCAAATACAACAGGTGTAGACTGAACAGTGAAATGCTTACTTACGAGCCCATTCACAACAACGCAGAGTTAAAAAGTAAGACAAATATGTGCTAAATAAAAAAGGAAATAGTAACACAATAATAACAATAACGAGGCTATATACAAGGAGTACCAGTACCGAGTCAATGTGCAGGGGTAGGAGGTAGTTGAGGTAATTCAGGTAATACAGTATGTACGTGTGAATAGGGGTAATAGTGACTAGGTCATCAGGATATATAATAAACAGTAACAGCAGCATATGTGAAAGTGTGTCTATGTGTGAGTGTGTTTGTGTGTGTGGCATCAATATGCATATGTGTGTGTGTGTGAGTGTATGTCGTGTGTGTGTTGGAGGATGGATCGATGATGGATGGTGGAATGATAGAGAGATTGATAGTTTGATGGGTAGGTAGCAGATGGACAAAGGTAGGACTTGTAATTACACTATTTCAACACAGGTGTATGTGTTTTTCAGCTGCACTCTGCTCTCTCATTTCAGCAACATGTTGTAAGTGAGTGTCACGTTCCTGACCTGTTTTCCTTTGTTATGTATTTGTTTTAGTTGGTCAGGGCGTGAGTTGGGTGGGTTGGTCTAGGTTTGATTTTCTATGTTGGGATTTTGTGTTCGGCCTGGTATGATTCTCAATCAGAGACAGCTGTGAATCGTTGTCCCTGATTGAGAGTCATACTAAGGCAGCCAGGGTTTCACTTGTGTTTTTGTGGGTGTTTGTTCCTGTGTCAGTGTTTGGGCCACACAGGACTGTTTCAGGTTAGTCACGTTTGTTGGGTTTTGTAATTTGTAGTGTTTGTTGTTTTTCCATTAAAACATGAATACTTACCACTCCGCATCTTGGTCCGATCCATGCTCCTCCTCGTCTGAGGAGGAGAACGACTACGACAGCCGTTACAGAAACACCCACCAAAACAGGACCAAGCGGATTGGAGAAGGAAGGCAAGAACAACAGCAATGGAAAGAAGAGGAATGGACATGGGAGGAAATCCTAGACGGGAGAGGACCCTGGGCAAAGGTTGGAGAGAATCGCCGCTCTCGGGAGGAGAAGGAGGCAGCCACAGCCCAGGAGCGGTGGATTGAGGAGGCAGCGAAAGCGGAGAGGAGGTATTACGAGGCGAAAGCAAGGCAGAGCGGCTGGAAGCCCGAGAGGCTCACCCAAAAATTTCTTGGGGGGGGGGGGCTAAGAGGTAGTGGGCCGAGGGCAGGTAGGAGACCTGCGCCCACTTCCCAGGCTAACCGTGGAGTGAGAGGGCGTCGTACTGGTCAGACACCGTGTTATGCGATGGAGCGCACGGTGTCCCCAGTACGCGTGCTTAGCCCAGTGCGGGCTATTCCACCTTGCCGCACTGGGAGGGCTAGGTTGGGCATCGAGCCGGGTGCCATGAAGCCGGCCCAACGTATCTGGCCTCCAGTACGTCTCCTCGGGCCGGCGTACATGGCACCAGCCTTACAGGTGGTGTCCCCGGTTCGCCTGCATAGCCCAGTGCGGGCTATTCCACCTCGCCGCACTGGCAGGGCTACGGGGACCATTCAACCTGGTAGGGTTGGGGAGGCTCGGTGCTCAAGAGCGCGTGTCCTCCTTCACGGTCCGGTATATCCGGCGCCACCTTCCCACCCCAGCCCAGTACCATCAGTGCCAACACCACGCACCAGGCTTCCAGTGCGTTTCCAGAGCCCTGTTCCTCCTCCACGCACTCTCCCTGTGGTGCGTGTCTCCAGCCCAGTGCCTTCAGTTCCGGCACCACGCACCAGGCCTACTGTGCGCCTCAGCAGGTCAGAGTCGGCCGTCTGCCCAACGCCGCCTGCGCTGCTTGCCTGCTCAGCGCTGCCTGAACTGTCTGCCTGCCCAGCGTGGTCTGAACTGTCTGCCCAACGCCGCCTGCGCTGCTTGCCTGCTCAGCGCTGCCTGAACTGTCTGCCTGCCCAGCGTGGTCTGAACTGTCTGCCTGCCCAGCGCTGCCCGTCTGTCCCGAGCCGTCAGAGCTGCCCGTCTGCCCAACGCTGTCTGAACTGTCCGTCTGCCAAGCGCCGCATGAACTGCCCGTCTGTATTGAGCCTTCAAAGCCGCCCGTCTGCCATGAGCCTATAGAGCCGTCCGCCAGACAGGAGCCGCTAGAGCCGTCCGCCAGACAGGAGCCGCTAGAGCCTTCCGCCAGACAGGAGCAGCCAAAGCCTTCCGCCAGACAGGATCAGCCAGAGCCTTCCGCCAGACAGGATCAGCCAGAGCCTTCCGCCAGCCAAGACCAGCCAGTGCCGTCCAGCCAGGACCAGCCAGTGCCGTCCAGCCAGGACCAGCCAGAGCCGTCCAGCCAGGACCAGCCAGAGCCGTCCAGCCAGGACCAGCCAGAGCCGTCCAGCCAGGACCAGCCAGAGCCGTCCAGCCAGGACCAGCCAGAGCCGTCCAGCCAAGACCAGCCAGAGCCGTCCAGCCAGGACCAGCCAGAGCCGTCCAGCCAGGACCAGCCAGAGCCGTCCAGCCAGGACCAGCCAGAGCCGTCCAGCCAGGACCAGCCAGAGCCGTCCAGCCAGGAGCTGCCAGCCAGCCAGGAGCTGCCAGAGCCAGCCAGCCAGGATCCGCCAGAGCCAGCCAGCCAGGATCCGCCAGAGCCAGCCAGCCAGGATACGCCAGAGCCTTCCGCCAGCCAGGATCCGCCAGAGCCTTCCGCCAGCCAGGATCCGCCAGAGCCTTCCGCCAGCCAGGATCCGCCAGAGCCTTCCGCCAGCCAGGATCCGCCAGAGCCTTCCGCCAGCCAGGATCCGCCAGAGCCTTCCGCCAGCCAGGATCCGTCCCTCAGTCCGGAGCTGCCCCTTATCCTGGTGCTGCCCCTTATCCTGGTGCTGCCCCTTATCCTGGTGCTGCCCCTTATCCTGGTGCTGCCCCTTATCCTGGTGCTGCCCCTCAGTCAAGTGCTACCCCTCAGTCAGCTGCTACCCCTCAGTCTGTTACTGCCCTTTGGAATAGTGGGATTGACATGGAGGGTGAAGATTGGGAGGAGGCCACGGAAGCGGGGGTTGACTATGGTGGGGTGGGGACCACGACCAGCGCCAGAGCCGCCACCGTGGACAGACGCCCACCCAGACCCTCCCCTAGACTTTGTGCTGGTGCGCCCGGAGTTCGCACCTTAAGGGGGGGGTTCTGTCACGTTCCTGACCTGTTTTCCTTTGTTATGTATTTGTTTTAGTTGGTCAGGGCGTGAGTTGGGTGGGTTGGTCTAGGTTTGATTTTCTATGTTGGGATTTTGTGTTCGGCCTGGTATGATTCTCAATCAGAGACAGCTGTGAATCGTTGTCCCTGATTGAGAGTCATACTAAGGCAGCCAGGGTTTCACTTGTGTTTTTGTGGGTGTTTGTTCCTGTGTCAGTGTTTGGGCCACACAGGACTGTTTCAGGTTAGTCACGTTTGTTGGGTTTTGTAATTTGTAGTGTTTGTTGTTTTTCCATTAAAACATGAATACTTACCACTCCGCATCTTGGTCCGATCCATGCTCCTCCTCGTCTGAGGAGGAGAACGACTACGACAGCCGTTACAGTGAGTTATGATGTCCTCTGGGAAAGAGAGACATAGAAGAGGTTTGGATGACAGTTACTGTGGGGCTGAAGCCAGGTTACCCCACTGTGTCAAGGCAGTAAGCCAGGTTACCCCACTGTATCAAGGCAGTAAGACAGGTTACCCCACTGTGTCAAGACAGTAAGCCAGGTTACCCCACTGTGTCAAGACAGTAAGCCAGGTTACCCCACTGTATCAAGGCAGTAAGCCAGGTTACCCCACTGTGTCAAGACAGTAAGCCAGGTTACCCCACTGTATCAAGGCAGTAAGTCAAGTTACCCCACTGTGTCAAGGCAGTAAGTCAGGTTACTCCACTGTGTCAAGGCAGTAAGCCAGGTTACCACACTGTGTGAAGGCAGTAAGTCAGGTTACTCCACTGTGTCAAGGCAGTAAGCCAGGTTACCACACTGTGTCAAGGCAGTAAGTCAGGTTACCCCACTGTGTCAAGGCAGTAAGTCAGGTTACTCCACTGTGTCAACGCAGTAAGCCAGGTTACCACACTGTGTCAAGGCAGTAAGTCAGGTTACCCCACTGTGTCAAGGCAGTAAGCCAGGTTACCACACTGTGTCAAGGCAGTAAGCCAGTCATTACATGTATAATTCCCATGGGAATGCATAGTAGTTTCTGATTCAACCCTGCACTTTATTGCATGGACCAAATGAGTTTCTCCCCTCTCACCTCTAAACTGGGGTTTCTCCCAATTCCCACACACGCACAAACGCACACACACACACACACACACACACACACACACACACACACACACACACACACACACACACACACACACACACACACACACACACACACACACACACACACACACACACACACACACACACACACACACACAATGATGCACCCTGCTGTGCCTCTGCTGGCATAGAGCCCAGCCACCCAGCTACCCTCAGCAGTTTACAAAGCAGTGGTGATGATGGCGGCCCGCTCTTTGACTTTGCCTCATTAAGCTTTGCACAATGACAGTCTGCTTCTGTTTCTGCTGTGAGAGGAGTAAACAAGACGTAAAACAGGTGGGTGTTAAAGACTCAGACAGACAATTTTTGCAGGTCTTACGCTGTTTAACTTTTTTCTCTGCCTCCTTTGAGAGGTGCTATATCTATATCAAATAAGTAGAGCAAGACAGGCAATTCAAATAACTGTGTAATGGCCTTGTGTCCTTTTGAAAGATTTACAATAGTGACGTCATCGAAGCTCTGCAGATTTTGTTGTGAGGATACAGAATCAATAGACCATTTATTTTGGTATTGCCCTCAGGTAGCCTGTTTCTGGTCTCAGGTTCAGGAATGGCTGAAAATGCATAGCATTGATCTAAAATTGACCCTAGAAATAGAACTGTTAGGAGATCTGCAGAGACCGGGTCAGTCAATTACTAATATACTAATACTCTTAGTAAAAGTATTTATCTTCAACTCGCAATCTGTAGATTCTATTCGATTAGATAGATTGAAAATGTATGTTAAACATCATAGCATAGTTGAAAGATATGTGCTGCGTAGAAACACGAAGTGGGTGGTCAGCAGAGATAGATGGGCTGAGGGAAGCTGAGGGTTGGGATGTGGAGTTGGAGACAAGTGGGAGTGGAGTTGCTGTGTGAGAGAGAGAATGATGGT
Organism: Salvelinus namaycush; assembly: GCF_016432855.1. Lineage (NCBI taxonomy): Eukaryota > Metazoa > Chordata > Actinopteri > Salmoniformes > Salmonidae > Salvelinus > Salvelinus namaycush. The sequence goes on along the minus strand of NC_052319.1, from coordinate 22,074,668 downwards.
CAAAAGATAAAGGGAAAAAATCAAAATAAAACATAATAAAAGTACATTTGAATGACACTAAGTGGCAGTGTTTTTACAACGAATGCCGGTTTGCCTGAGGCTGATGCCGTGCAGGTGTTTGTACACATGCATATACACACACTCTCATTCAAATAAACACATACAAGAACACACACATACATGTAATAGTGCCAGACATGCACACAAACATATAAAGTAGGCATTGCTGTTATGATTTCAGTTGTCCTTGATGTCCTTTGTTTTACATTTATTTATTTATTATTATTTTTTGCATTGTTGTTTGCTGTTTTCTTCTGTCTTTTCCATTTTTCTCTTTAGTTCATTCTCTTGGTTGTTGGTGCATTGGGGGGTTCTTGGCGGTGGGGAATGGAATTAATTGTATTTTATTTCATTTTTCTTCTGGGGGGGACTGTGGGAGGGGTCTCGAAGGGTTGAGGGACAGCTATTGGGGAACTGTGGGGGGATCTTGGAGGGTTTGGGTTTCACAAGGTTATGATCATGAAAAAGGAAACTATGACATATTTTATATCACTATCATGCACACGCACCCTCACACACAAGGATGGCTCTGTTGCGGAAAGACTGATACATGTTTGATAGTGTCTTGATGCTGTATTGTTTGTCCTTCATGTTCTAATACTTTAATGTTACCCCTTCCTTGTGTTTTTTTGTAATAAATCATTTTTAAAAATGACGTCAGTACCAAGTCAGAGATTTGGGCACTCTTACTGTTTGATTATCTGTCTCGCTCCCATTGTTTTCCTATTACTTACAACATTTCTTCATCACTCTCACACAGTTAATGTGTACAGTATGTATTGTAAGCATGAAAAAAAAAGTCTACCAAATTTAAAGAAAATAAATAAATAACAAATAAATAAATACATAAATACATCAAAAAATAAAAAATCTAAATAAAATTGTAAGCATGAAGTTTACATTATAATGAATGATGTGATCCTCTCCTCTAGAACAGGTTCACAGAGCAGAATGGCCAAAGTGGTTCCTGGTTAATTCATTGACATCATCATAACTAAAGGCTGTACTTTATTCTGTCTGTCTTCCACAGAAAGGTGGGGCTTTAGGACAACAGAGACCAGCGATATACTGTATCAACTGGTTTGCCAGTCTTTTAGTGCCAGTCTAATCCCAGTGGGTCACTATGACATAATTTCAACCAATTTAACCCAGCTTCTGCTGCTGCGATCTCAGGGTTTGATGTTTGAGATCAAACCTACTGTGGTGGGCATGGTGGAGAGGGTGTCCTGAAGATACTCCCCAACCCCACTGAGAAGATAGTCAACCATTGTACGTCATTGGATCTCCTCCTGGGCTGATGTAGATTTATGTATGGCAGTCTAAACTCTGCATTTCTTCTCCGTGCCAGTTAGCTCTCCTTCCCCCAAGTGTTGGGCCTGTGAGGTCTCAATTGTGACATTGACAGCATACGCTGAAACACCCAGCTTTGCAATTCTTGAAACACTCGAACCGGTGCGCCTGGCACCTACTACCAGACCCCGTTCAAAGGCACTTCAATCTTTTGTCTCAATTGTCTCAGGGCTTAGAAATCCTTCTCTAACCTGTCTCCTCCCCTTAATCTACAGTGATTGAAGTGGATTTATCAAGTGACATCAATAAGGCATCATAGCTTTCACCTTGATTCACCTGGTCAGTCTATGTCTTTGAAAGAGCAGGTGTTCCTAATGTTTTGAACGCTCAGTACACACACACACACACACAGACACACACACACACACACACACACACACACACACACACACACACACACACACACACACACACACACACACACACACACACACACACACACACACACACACACACACATATTCCTGTGTGAGTCTCATGCTGTCCCACCCTGTGGAGGGAGACACTGAGACACAGCAGCTGGGGTGGGGATGTGTGTGTGTTTGTGCATCCGTGCGTTCACGCTTGTTTGCTTGTGCGACGTGGGTGCATGCCTGCAACCTGCGTGTAACGTGCGTGTGATGTGTGTGTGACGTGCGTGCTTGAGTGGTGGTGCCAACATCAGTGATCTAGTGTCTCTGCTCAGCCCTCAGGGGCACTGCAACAGAAACCTGCCAGGACACTCTCACATTGACTAAAGGAGCCCACTCTTCTGTGTGTCATCCTCCTCTTCTATCCTCCTTCTCTTCCTTGTCCCCATTTCACTCTATCTCTCTCTTCCTCTGCCAGAAGTTGATTCACTTTTGGTGGGTGTGTGCAGTGATCTACACACCTGATGCAACTACTTAGGAATCCAGGTGAAGTGAAAACTTGTCAAAGGGGACAAAGATTGAAATGCCTCGATGAAAAACAATGATTTGTCACTCAGTCTTGTGGATTTCATAAGCTCTGTTGAACAGCTCAATGATCATATATTTCTTTATTATAGAAATGTGCTATTTGATGCATGGTCATTTTTTTATGTTTTATTGAATATACTTGCCAACAGCAGTAATCAATAAGGAATGTCCCAAGGTGATTTGTTACATCCTCCTGATCCACATGGTCTTACTTTAACTGTGTTCCATTTAGACTGAGGGTTTGTCTCAAAAGGGTGTGTCCCATTTGGAACCCTGTCCCCTATATAGTGTGCTGTAGTAGTGCACTACATAAGGAGTAGTGTCCCATTTAGGACACATCCTGACTGTTTCCCCCCTAAGCTAAGGGATTTATACTATGGCATTAATTGCAGTCATGTCTATTGGGGAAGAAAGTGGAGCACTGAGGACATCCTCCCTTGCCTTTGAGTCCTTGTCTCTCTCTGACGGTATTTACTTATTGGATTGGCGCTTTAATCAGTGGCTTCAATTCAGTGTTATTATTGAAGTGTTTCACATAGTTTATGAGGCTCACGCAGTACTCCAGACAGGCAGCATAGACAGAGGATATGCTTTAGAGGAGTAGTGCCTATTTTTTATAAAGTCACTTAAATGGGGTTCTTCATTAATTGCAATAAGTGCAGCTTTGAGGAGGGGTGGATCCCAAATGGCGTCTGATTCCCTATAGTGCACTATATAATGGACCATATGGGCCCTGGTCAAAAGCAGTGCTGTATATAGGGAATAGGGGTGGCAGGTAGCCTAGTGGTTAGAGTGTTGGGCCAGTAACCGCAAGGTTGCTAGATTGAATCCCCAAGCTGACAAGGTAAAAATCTGTCAATCTGCACCTGAACAAGGCAATTAACCCACTGTTCCCGGGTAAGCGGTCATTGTAAATAAGAGTTTGTTCTTAACTGACTTGCCTAGTTATATAAAAAATATAGGGAGCCATTTGGGACATGTGACAGGGGGTGGGAGTTTAATCTGGTCTGTGTTTGATCATCTGTGGTCTTTAAACAGACAGTGGGATGGTGTGATTGAGTTGTAGACAGAGAGTATTTATGTGTGGGTCTATTATATTACCTTCCCCTCTGTGTTGTCAGTTTTATGCTCCACGGGGGATAAGTCAAGTCAGTAAGTGTTGTTATCAGGAGAGAAGCTAATAAAGTTGGCTCCAAGTACGACATATTGTTTGAGATTTTATACTTCAGCCATTATCGATGTTTTAAAGCCTGAGACAACTGGACACACACACGAACAGAGACACATGTCCGGAAACACACCCCCCCCCCCCCCCCCCTACACACACACACACACATACATTTCAGGCTCTTTGTCTATTTTTTTCCTTCTTAGGATACGATCTATTTGAACCTAAATTAACGGCCTCCTTTAGTATGTCACATATCATTTGAACCTGTCTCTTGGCTCGGGTATTCAATGTTAATTGCTAAGTGCTTTACATTAAAGAGTTGTTAAGCATAGGCATGTATGACTGATGAGTCTCTGGCAGTAAACATCACATTATTCAATCATTCCTCTTCTTTTTCCTTCACTCATTCAGAGATAAGTGAAGTTCTTCTGAAATGTCTGTGTTTTCATGTTCTATGCAGTCCACTGATGAAGGCAATGGCACAAAGCATTGCATGGTTTGATGGTCCTCAAGTTGATAATGAATGGTCTTCAATTCTAGCTTGTGAAATGAAAAGAAAAGAAAAGGAATTGAGTCCGACCCCATCAGTCTGATTTCTTCTCTGTTTGTCTGTCTTACTGTCTGTTTGTCTCTGTTTGAGCCACAGAAGTCCTCCCTCGCTATTTCCCAGTGGAGTTTACCCAGAGTACTTTGTTTTTATTAAACAGAGTCAGACAGTCCTTCACGTCTGAGCCCAGGCCGAGTCCACCTGAAGCCACCTTGAAGCCTTTTATATTATATTACTTCACCTCACTTCTTCCCATTTTCCCTCCTTTTCTGGCTGTCAGCTACAAAGGCAGATGAGTCTTTAAGACAACTGAGCGGCATGACTGAGTGGCAGAGGGACTACTACTGCGATAGGGAGGCCTAAGACCATATTCATAGGACTGCTGATCTAGGAGCAGGTCCCCCCTGTCAATATAATCACATTCATTATAATCTAAAAGGCAACACTGATCCTAGATCAACACTCCTACTCTGAAATGCTTTATGAATATGGGAGGGCAATAAGCACATCAGACATCCGATAGCTTAGGGGTCAGTGTGTGGCTTGGCTTGGATTGAGCTCCTAACACATTAATGGTGAGAGGTCACGTCAAACAGACCAAATCAAACTGTGGCCAAAATGGATGTTGGGTCAGGTCAGCACCATGTTCTGGGCATGGAGAGAACTTTGTCTTAGGCTTATGTAGCCAATCTGAAGTCAACTGAGTGACAGGCTTTCTTCTTGGTCTGTCAGTTCGCACAACTGTCTTAGGTCTGCATAGGGCTAAACAGACGCCTCACAAGTCTTCAACTGGCAGCTTCATTAAATAGTACCCGCAAAACACCAGTCTCAACGTCAACAGTGAAGAAGCAACTCCGGGATGCTGGCCTTCTAGGCAGAGTTCCTCTGTCCAGTGTCTGTGTTTTTTTGCCCATCTTAATCTTTTCTTTTTATTGGCCAGTCTGATATATGGCTTTTTCTTTGCAACTCTGCATAGAAGGCCAGCATCCCGGAGTCGCCTCTTCACTGTTGACGTTGAGACTGGTGTTTTGCGGGTACTACTTAATGAAGCTGCCAGTTGAGGACTTGTGAGGTGTCTGTTTCTCAAACTAGACACTCTAAGGCACTTGTCCTCTTGCTCAGTTGTGCACCGGGGCCTCCCACTCCTCTTTCTATTCTGGTTAGAGCCAGTTTGCGCTGTTCTGTGAAGGGAGTAATACACAGCGTTGTACGAGATTTTCAGTTTCTTGGCAATTTCTCGCATGGAATAGCTTTCATTTCTCAGAACAAGAATAGACTGACAAGTTTCAGAAGAAAGTTCTTTGTTTCTAGCCATTTTGAGCCTGTAATCGAACCCACAAATGCTGATGCTCCAGATACTCAACTAGACTAAAGAAGGCCAGTTGTATTGCTTCTTTAATCAGTACAACCGTTTTCAGCTGTGCTAACATAATTGCAAAAGGGTTTTCTAATGATCAATTAGCCTTTCAAAATGATAAACTTGGATTAGCTAACACAACGTGCCATTGGAACACAGGAGTGATGGTTGATGATAATGGGCCTCTGTATGCCTATGTAGATATTCCATAAAAAAATCAGCTGTTTCCAGCTCCAATAGTCATTTACAACATTAACAATGTCTACACTGTATTTCTGATCAATTTGATGTTATTTTAACAGACAAAAAATGTGCTTTTCTTTAAAAAAAAAGGACATTTCTAAGTGACCCCAAACTTTTGACCGGTAGGGTATATTAAAAAATGAATTTGCTATTCAAATAATTATAACAGTGACCGCGGTCAATTGGCTGACAAATATCCGTCATCCAAAATTCCATGACCGTCACAGCCCTAGCTCTGCATATTCATTGCAAGTTCTCTGCAGACTCGGCTTCCACTATGAGATGTGTTTCATCTGTACTGAATTCCCCTATAGTGAGGTAGTGTGTGCCGCACTGTGTCCTCTTCTCCTTTCCACCCACTCTCTCTCCCAGGCACTGGGGCCTTATTACACCCCCAGTCGGGGTCATAATTAGTGACGCTCCCCCTCCACTCCAGCTATGGCTGTTTCCAGGCCAGCGGTGGTAGGGAGAACAGAACAGGGCTGACTGGAGTGGTGCCTGGTTTCCCCCTCCAGGTGGTCTCTCCTGGATCAATGTCCCACCTCCGCACCGCGTCGTGCCTCTTCTTTATCCCCGAGGCACTGTTTTGTTCTGGGCCTCGCCTCAGTTCCCTGCATGCCTCAGACCGTGCAGCCTGGAGTAACTAGCTGGGAGAAAAATTGCAAACATGAAACATTCTGATGATATACTGGGTCTGCAGCATATCAAACATGTTTCTATTTCAGAGTTGTGTGCCTGATTCAGGTCTGTGGCAAGCCTGCGGGAATGAAAAATAAATGTTGGTATTAGTTATTGGAAGCCTCTCTTGTTAGGGGGTTTCAGCTATGAGGGGCAGAGAGGAGATGGTAAAATGGATAGACAGATGGAAAAATCATAATGGAGATTGAATTACTACATAACATATGTGATTTCTATGTGATTTATTTTATTTATTTTGCTCCTTTGCACCCCAGTATCGCTACTCGCACACTCATCTTCTGCACGTCTATCACCCCAGTGTTTAATTTGCCATACTGTAATAATTTTGCCACTATGGCCTATTTATTGCCTCACCCCCCTTATCCTACCTCATTTGCACACACTGTATATAGACTTTCTCCATTGTATTATTGACTGTATGTTTGTTTATTCCATGTGTAACTCTGTGTTGTTGCTTGTGTCGCACTGCTTTGCTTTATCTTGGCCAGGTCGCAGTTGTAAATGAGAACTTGTTCTCAACTAGTCTACCTGGTTAAATAAAGGTGAAATAAAACATTTTAATAAAAAATGGTGTCAGTTTGATCTGTGTCAAGGTTACCCTGACTCCAAGTCCATTGGTGTATCAACCCTCCATTGGGCTTCTTCCAACAGCAGACAACCAGGCCTGTAGATGATACAAGGCTGAAATAACATGTGGATCAATGAGCCTGATAATAGTTTTACCTGAGGTAAACCAGTCACTGCAGTCACCACATAATAACAGTCCACCTGCCCTCAATGCCCAAAACGAACTGTAATCAAACCAGCCCCTCTCTCAGCAGCAATGTTTACTCAGCTAGCACACTCCTGTAATTAGTAGCTGTCTGTCTGAGAGGCGCTGTGTGTCTGAGAGGCGCTGTGTGTCTGAGAGACTCTGTCTGTCTGAGAGACTCTGTCTGTCTGAGAGACTCTTACCTTCATTACCTCAAAGATTGGCCTTTCATAGGAAAGTAGTTGTGCTTTTCTCCCAACTTTAAAAAAAAGTTCAGTTTTAATCCTACTGTATAATCCAAGTGTCTGTGATGATCTAGATAGGAGACATTGGAATGAATTTGATTTTGTTTATCTGGAGGCAGTTGTGGATTGGCTGGTTGGCTTTTAGAGCTGGCTGCGTGTGTGTAGCTGCAGACTGAGGCTGTCATGGCTGATGCTAATACCTCAGGGTGCTCTAATGGCTCCGCTATTTAATTACTACAGAGTGCCACTTCAGTCTCCTGTGTGTGTGTGCTCCAGTCTCCAGCCCAGTAACACACACTCAAGTGGAGAAACAGAAACACACATGGCCCTAGGGGGTTTTACTTAGCCAGTCTGAACACGGCTCTCTCTGTATCCACAAGCTCAGACTTGTTGTCAACGCTCTCTCACACACTCATTCACTAGTGACTGTGGTTACACAAGTTTACACAAGTTTATAATTGAGCTCCTATCTTTTACCGCCTGTGAGCTCAAGAGAGATGGAGACAGAGCGAGAGAGAAAGGGAGAGGGAGAGGGGGAAAAGAGAGAGATAGAGAGCCCTCAGTTCCATGGTTCTGTCAAGATGTGACCGTTGGTTTCAGTGGTGGTTAACTAGCTAGAGCACACTGCTGTCAAGGGCTTTGATGAAGGGCTAGAGACATCTGAAACTGGGCTGGAAACTACGTTCCTCTGCCAACACAGGCAGGCGACTGTCTGAGATATAGGACCCCGTTTTATAGGGGCAGACCACTGGGAGGGAGAATAGAAGAATAGGGTAATGTAGATCTTCCCCTGTCAGCGGGATGCCATGGTTTCAGGTGTGGAAGCTAAGACGCTGGCTGCGTCCCAATTCAAATTCACTATGTAGGGACTAGGGTGTCATTTGGGACGCAGAGGCTGTCTAGCTCTGTCAGGCTGACCTTTTTAAAGCAGCGTCTCTCTGTGTGTTAATGGATTTATTGAGCGTGGCCCTCTGATGCGGTCATCTCAGCTCATCACATCGTTCTGAGCTCCCAGCTCTCAGCCTTCCGAACCAGTCTTATTATCTACTTCTTAATTACTATCCCTCTATTTTACGGTGTCACTCTTTTTGTGGCACACTCTCGCTCTCTCTATCCTAGCCCCCTGAATTTAGCTTTGTACTTTCTCTCTCTCTCTTTCTCCCTCTCTGCTCTCTCTCTCTCTTCCTCTATTTTTATTTCTCTCTTCCTTCCTTCCTTCCTTCCTTCCTTCCTTCCTTCCTTCCTTCCTTCCTTCCTTCCTTCCTTCCTTCCTTCCTTCCTTCCTTCCTTCCTTCCTTCCTTCCTTCCTTCCTTCCTCCCTCCCTCCCTCCCTCCCTGCCTCCCTCCCTGCCTCCCTCCCTCCCCCCATCCATCCATCCATCTATCTTTCCCTCTCTCCAGCTTCTCTAAAGAAGACGGTGACCTCCAGGCAGGTATTCAGGGAGAACTCTAAAACGTTTAAACCCTGTGCCCAGCTGGCACAGCCCAGGCAGGCTAACTGCAGCTCTGTCTCTGTCCTCCTCTAATCTTAATTAAGTCCTTCACTGACTGCCGCACCTCTCCTCCTTCATCAGTTTGGGAGGCTGTGTGTACCGATGGGGCCGTGGTGCTGTTGGATGGTGCTCTAAGCAGATCTGAGGAGGCCTAATGGAATGTGTGTGGATTGATAATGCCTTGAGTCAGTCAGACTGACTCAGCAGTGAACAGGTCAAATGAATTGGTCTGACGTATGCCGGTACTTTCCTCAGACTTTCATATCCATTAACCTTGATATAATCTTGATGCACCGGCTCCCTGTACAAGTAAAGAAGTAAAGTCTGAGGGCAGTCCGAATGGCTGTGAGTAGAATGTCTTCTCTATTAAGACCATGAGTTACGTTTGTGTATGAGTACCAGACCGTTTTAGAGACGATGAGGAAACCCCAACCTACAACTTGTCAGATCGTTCATCATCGTGCTGTGTTAATTTCCAACCACTAAAGAAGCATTTCATTCGCATTGCCTTGATTCCCCATTGAGTCTAGTGCATTCCTGCTACACCGTGTTACAGTGTGTGAGCATTGTAATCGTGCAGGGTACAGTGGCACCTGGCTCCCACCAGGGGACTGAACATGGAAATGGCTCCAATTAAGACCAAAGTGGAGCCTCTGGTGCTGTGATGTACACCACTTGTTTAGCATGCTGTGATTTTAATTGGGATTTTAAGTGGCATCCCACCACAGCCACTCCTCTCCATCACTCTGGTTCTGGATGAATGGTTGGATGTCCTGTCCCGCTGTGAGCCGTTGTTTCAGAGGTGGGAGGTGGGAATAAGAACGAGGTGAATCAGCACACTTCTCTTAACAGTTTTCCATTAGCATTCTAGTCAATCTCACAAATATTTATTTGTTTCTAGACATGCTGTGCATGTTTGTCTAAGAGTTTGTCTCAGTCTGTCTCTCTGTGTGTCTGTGTGTGCGTGCATAATTGAGAGAGTGAGCAAGAGAGTTAGAAGGAAAGCAAGGAAGAGGAAACATTTTAAAGTGTCTGAAGAGAATAGGTTAGACATAACCAATGTTAAAGCTATAACCCCGTTACTCTTTGTATTTGTGAGAATTCTCTGTCCTCTTGATTTGGTGGAAGAGAGAGAGAGCATTAGGCAACATTTCTGCTACTGTCTGTCTGTAGTGGTGCTGCCTACATCCAAATTCAGGGTCTGTGTCCATAGCAAATCGCCCAGACATTCCTATTTGCATTGGTCCACCTGTTTATGTGTTTGCTCCCTAATAAGGATATTAGAACTAAGTCCTCAGAACTTGCAGAGAAGCAGGCATCAAATCTGCAGTTTATCTCCAATCGTCATGGCTCCACACTCTAGCTACGGGAACTTTCTCAAAAATGGTATGTGCTGGCTTAGTGGCATTCACTGATACACGTCCAGAGTCTAGGGTGTCTAAGCCTAACACAGACGTTGCCGTAGAAACCGTAGAAGACTATTATGTTCCAATTTGCTGATCAGAAGCCTAAAGCCCAAATGGTAACTGTAAAGTATATTAACCTGTTAGTTTGATTGAACTGTCTGGAGCATATAGATCTTGGGCAGATATATATTCATGAAGTCTTTAATTTAAGCTACAGTAAATTAGGCTTTAAATTATAGCCTACAGTATGTGGTTTAACATTTGAACCGTAATGGACTTGTTGGGGAGATTTTGTTGGGGTGGAGATTCATCTTTTCCCAGTTCCACCCCCCCCCCCCCCCCCCCCTGCCCCCCACAGCCCCCCAGAAACCCCATGAAGCCTAATAAACTCCAGTTTAAATGCCATTCCAGGTCCGCCCGCTCTCCTCCATTGACGGTCTGGCGGTTTGTTTACAAGAGTGTGAGTGGTTCTTTGTGGCACTGCACACTACTTGTGGGAAGGAGGCAAATGACTAGTGTGAATTGAAAGGCTCACCCCTCCCCCTTCTATTTCTCTCTCTCTCTCTCTCTCTCTCTCTCTCTCTGTCCCTGAAATAGGTTTCTAAAGGATAGAACAGCCATCTCAGCCCATCCCTGTAGCCACAGGACCATGTGCCAGTGATGACTAGCTGGTGAGTACTATGCTTCGCTTCTGCTACAATTGAATCTAGTTCAAAACTTGATAGTCCATTTTGGGGTTAAAATGGAAATGTATCTTTGGCTTAAAGGCATATCTTCCTACTTTATTATTCTGATAGGAAGCAGTGAATGTCCTTTATGTCTGTTTTCTGCGCTCGTCAAACTGATCATGTATTTTCTATAGGATAGGGTTCATTAGACAAAGTCCTTTCAAACTCTAGCCTACACATTACTTTTTGTGACACTTTTGTAGAAGTTTTCAGGTTGGGATTGATATTGGTTTTGTTTGGTACGTGTGTATATTAGATATTAGGTTGGACAGTGTTTCGTTTCCGACTGTGTCCCACACGTCCCCTTGTCCCATACCTCTGAGATCGTTGGACCCAGTGGAGACCAAACATAGGAAGCTCAAAGCCATCTATCATTCCTTCTCTCTCTCTCTCTTTACCCTCCCCTTCTTCTCTACAGCCCTTGTAGTAAAGTGCCTGAGGCAGGGAGCCTTTTATGTAAAAGCCCTTTATTCTAACTCAGAAAGGACCGTTTTGAAAAGAGGAGCGTGGTGGTGATGGAGAGATGGAGAGAGGAAGGGTGAAACCTGTTATTAAATCCAGCCTGTTAATGGTGAAGTTCTCTCGCCCACAGCTCCTCTCTCCTCTCTCTCTCTCTTTCCTCTCTCTTCTCTCCTCCGCCCCACAATGAGTGTTTGGTGGCAGGCGGGAGTCCACCAGGAACTCGGCTTCGTCTAATTGGTTCTATGTGGGCCAATCAAAGAATCAAAGCTCAGAGGTGATGCGTTTAAAAAAAACTGCCTTTGATATCTCCTCTCTTCTCTGCTCCTCTCCAAGAATGCAGAAGTTTATGTAATTGATTTATGTAATAGCTAAGTGTACTGTATGCAGCTATCAGTTATTTATCTTCTAAAAGCGTTTTATTGAGATGGTTTTCTCTGTAAGGTGAGGATTGAGGAATGGATGGTTTTCCAGTACCAGAGGGTGTGCTTCCTTTGAGTGGAGAAAGAATGCCCGCCCGGCCAGTAAAGATTTTAACTCATTGAGCACCTAAAGTTTCAGACGCCAACTCTCCAACTTCCTCACCCAGTTGTCATGATGAGGCGCATGGGCCAACTCTGTAGAAAGTCTACCCTATTGAAGAGCCTAGTTGGCTGGCACTGGGTTCAATTGCGCTTTCTAATTCCCTTCTCCTCCATTGCTCTGACTTGCCCAGCTTGATTCGATTTGTGCCCCAAATGTCTCCCCAAACCCTGTCAGTGGACCAGAAATGCCCCGTCCTGTTTAGGCCGTATGTAAAAGCCTGTGAAGAAGCTCCTTTCTGTTTGTTGTTTGTATTGTCCTCCTTTCTCCTGGATCTATGTGGACTATCTGAAGCCTGTGAAGCGCCGTGTTAACGTTTGTCGTCCCCACCCCCCCTCCCCGTTGTTTGCTGATATTTGGTTCAGGATGACAACGAGCCGCTTTTCAAGTGTACAGTGTTTGTCCCCTTTCATCCACTCAGAATTCAGAATTTCAGACATTGCCAAAGACTTGCAGGATCAAATGTCTCAATCTATCAATGATTTATTGTGTTATTTGCCTGATTTTGAGCCTTGTATTGCATACACAATATGCAACCACTTACGAGATTCTGATGAAGATACCAAAAAAAATGGATCACACAGTACTGTCTTTTTAGAGTTGTGTATGGGCCTGGAGGATGTACGACCAGGAGGTGATGCAGAGCATCTTGGTTTTCTCAGAGGAACATTTCATCACTCTTCTAACATTGTTTTCTTCTTTATGAACTACGTCTCTCCCCAGCAGTAAATGAGAATAGAGGGAGGGCTTTTGTCTACGGGCCACGATGGGGCCACAGAGCCCGTAAATCAGCTCCTCTCTCTGGGTCATTAAGTTGGCAGCTCCCCTGGTCCTCTTGGATCTTTATCATCCTCCCTGGCCTTGGATCAGCAGCCAGAACAGAGCAGTGGCTAACTGGCTAATGATTAGCTGTCCTGTCCTCAGCCCCAGCAGTTCAAATGTACCATTACTGTAGGATGGTAAGGCTATGAAAACATATGAATCAGCTTGGACATTCTCTCTATAGTACTCTTGTGAGAGTTATTCCATATTGGACCGATTGCGATGTTTAGGGCTGGTGTCTTAAGCTGACAGTGAGGATAACTGCTGGAAGTGGACTCAAATGATTGATGAATAATGCAATGGTTTTTGTCTGTGTGTATATGTTTGTTGGTACAGTTGAAGTTGGAGGTTTACATACACCTTAGCCAAATACATTTAAACTCAGATTTTCACACTTCCTGACATTTAATCCTAGTAATAATTCCCTGTCTTAGGTCAGTTAGGATCACCACTTTATTTGAAGAATGTGAAATGTCAGAATAATAGTAGAGAGAATGATTTATTTCAGCTTTTATTTCTTTCATCACATTCCCAGTGGGTCAGAAGTTTACATACACTCAATTAGTATTTGGTAGCATTGCCTTTAAATTGTTTAACTTGGGTCAAACGTTTCGGTTAGCCTTCCACAAGCTTCCCACAATAAGTTGGGTGAATTTTGGCCCATTCCTCCTGACAGAGCTGGTGTAAATGAGTCAGGTTTGTAGGCCTCCTTGCTCGCACACTCTTTTTCAGTTCTGCCCACACATTTTCTATAGGATTGAGGTCAGGGCTTTGTGATGGCCACTCCAATACCTTGACTTTGTTGTCCTTAAGCCATTTTGCCACAACTTTGGAAGTATGCTTGGGGTCATTGTCCATTTGGAAGATCCGTTTGCGACCAAGCTTTAACTTCCTGACTGATGTGTTGAGATGTTGCTTCAATATCCCCTCCCCCTTTTTCTTCCAAACATAACGATGGTCATTATGGCCAAACAGTTGTATTTTTGTTTCATCAGACCAGAGGAAAGTTCTCCAAAAAGTACGATCTTTGTCCCCATGTGCAGTTGCAAACCGTAGTCTGGCATTTTTATGGAGGTTTTGGAGCAGTGGCTTCTTCCTTGCTGAGCGTCCTTTCAGGTTATGTCGATATAGGACTCGTTTTACTCTGGATATAGATACTTTTGTACCTGTTTCCTCCAGCATCTTCACAAGGTCCTTTGCTGTTGTTCTGGGATTAATTTGTACTTTTCACATCAAAGTACATTCATCTCTAGGAGACAGAATGCGTCTCCTTCCTGATCGGTATAACGGCTGCGTGGTCCCATGGTGTTTATACTTGCGTACTATTGTTTGCACAGATGAACATGGTACCTTCAGGTGTTTGGAAATTGCTCCCAAGGATGAACCAGACTTGTGAAGGTCTACAAGTTCTTGGCTGATTTCTTTTGATTTTCCCATGATGTCAAGCAAAGAGGCACTGAGTTTGAAGGTAGGCCTTGAAATACATCCACAGGTACACCTCCAATTGACTCAAGTTATGTCAATTAGCCTATCAGAAGCTTCTAAAGCCATGACATTATTTGCTGGAATTTTCCAAGCTGTTTTAAGGCACAGTCAACTTAGTGTATGTAAACTTCTGACCCACTGGAATTGTGACACAGTGAGATAATCTGTCTGTAAAGAATTGTTGGGAAAATGACTTGTGTCATCCACAAAGTAGATGTCCTAACCGACTTGCCAAAACTATAGTTTGTTAACAAGAAATTTGTGGAGTGGTTGAAAAACGAGTTTTAATGACTCAAACCTAAGTGTATGTAAACTTCCGACTTCAACCGTATGTGTGTGTGATTAATTGGCAGTAAATACCTGTATACAGGTTACTTTGCGTGTTTGTGAATCTGTCAAACAGTATTTTTTTCAGTTGAAAGTACATGTACATTTACATTTAGTCACAGAGCGACTTACTGTTAATGCATTCATCTTAGGATAGCTAGGTGGGACAACCACATATCACAGTCATAGTAAGTAAACAGATGGTTGAGTCTGAGAGAAAGATGATTGGACATCCTGAGAAGAGAGTGAGAAAGAGCAGAGCAGGACTGGTGTTTTGGATAATGATTGTAATCTGTGTGCTCTATAGGGAACACCATATAATCACCTTTACTCGCAGTATAGACATTCCTGCCATGTGAACATTACTTTATTTCAATTCTCTACAGTCTTGTTAGAATACAATGGAATGGTAACGATTCTTTAGTGCTGTCTTGTCCATTTATCAACAATTATTTCCCACCAATGTGTTTAGAAGTCGATAATGTGCAATTACGACTTGATCTGTGGAAGGAGGCGTGTGATTGGCTCAGAATGGTCGACATGAACTCTGAATACAATCCTCCAGATCATCTAACAGCATGATGCTCCAACAGGTCTGGTCACATGACTTCAGAGGCTTTGTCTGAACTTAAACCCACATCTAGACCTGAGTGCAAGGCTGCTCTCTCTCTCTCTCTTTCTCTCTCTCGCTCTCTGGGTCTTTTGGGTTCCTCCAGGTCCATGAGAATTGTGGGAAATGGAACAACAAAGCACCAAACCCTCAGCCCAGCCAGTTGTCAATTACTCCTATAATCCTGTGTTTCTGCTTAATCATTCAGGAATTATAGAGCTGGCCTCTCAGCCTCTCATGTAGCAGTATACACACAGTGCACCTCGTCTAGGAGAGGAGCCAGAGGGCCTGTGTTATGGAGATCCTTCTCTCTCTCTCTCTCTCTCTCTCTCTCTCTCTCTCAATTCAATTCGCTTTTGTCAACGGGACAACAACGGGACAACAGTAACAACAATAACCAAGGGTCAAAATAACCATACATTCAACAATATCAATAAGCATACAGTAGAGTACATGTGCAGGTTGATTGGTCTGTCAGACACTGTCCCTCAACTTATGGCAGGCAGCAATGTAGTGCGCTGCCAACCCACAGCTCTCTGCGTCCTCCCCTAACAGGACGGGTAGCCTATCCTCATCAGAGAGGTCTTTGAAACCTTGAATAAGGGTTTCAAATTTGGGAAAATGACACTCCTTAATTGTTTTATATTTTTGACATTTTGTCAGGAAATGCAGCTCCGTCTCAGGTTCTGCGGTTGTGCAGTGGTTGCACAGCCTTTCCTCTACAGGGAGCCAGGGTTTCCTGTGTCTACCCTTCTCAATGGCAAGGCTGTGCTCACTGAGCCTGTACTTTGTCAAGGTTTTTCTAAGGTTTTGATCAGTAACCATGGTCAAATATTTAGCCACGGTGTACTGTCGATTTTAGGGCCAGATAGCACTGCATTTTGCTTTGTGTTTGTGTTTCCCAATAGGCAATGTAGTTTTGTTTTGACTGTGTTGTAATTTGGTTTATTCTGATTGATTGGATGTTCTGGTCCTGAGTCTTCAGTGTGTTAGTAGAACAGGTTTGTGAACTCAGCCCCAGGACCAGCTGGATGAGGGGACTATTTTCTTTGCTCAGCTCTTGGCATTGCAGGGCTTGGTAATGATATGAGAGGGGGTCACTGTATTTTAGATGTTTCCAAAACATAATTCATCTTTTTTTTGTTTTTATTATTAGTGGATATTGGCCTAATTCTGCCCTGCATGCATTGTTTGTAGTTTTCCCCTGGACATGTACGAGAATCTTACAGAACTCTGCATGCAGGGTTTCAATGGGGTGTTTGTCCCATTTGATGAAATCTTGTTTTGCAAGTGGACCCCACACCTCGCTGCCATAAAGTGCAATTGGTTCAATGACATATTCAATTAGTTTTAGCCAAATTTTAATAGGTATTTCAATTTGAATTAGCTTTTTAATGCCGTAGAATGCCCTGCATGCTTTCTCTCTCAGTTCATTCACTGCCTCATTAAGGTGTCCAGTTGAGCTTATTTTCAAACCTAAGTAATTGTAGTGTGTACAGTACTCTATATATTTTGTACCAATTGAGAACTTTGATCTAATTCCCTGAGATCTGGATCTTCTCTGGAAAATCATTATTTTAGTCTTTTTGGGGTTTACTGCCAGGGCCCAGGTCTGGCAATACTGCTCTAGCAGTTCCAGGCTCTGCTGTAGGCCATGTGCTGTGGGTGACAGCAGGCATAGGTCATCTGCGAAGAGTAGGCATTTAACTTCTGAATTGTGGAGACTAACACCAGGGGCTGAGGATTTTTCTAGAATAGCGGCCAATTCGTTAATGTAAATATTGAAGAGTGCACGGCTCAGATTGCAACCCAGGCGAAGGCCCCGCCCCTGGTTAAAGAATTCTGTTCTTTTCTTACCAATTTTAATGCTGCACGTATTGCCAGTATACATTGATTTAATTATGTCATATGTTTTACCCCCTACACCACTTTCAATAACTTTGTAGAACAGTCCTGTATGCCTGTATGGAGGCTACCATGATTACGGATAGTCCTGAATGAATCGTGAATAATGATAAGTGAGAAAGTTAGATGCACAAATAACATATTACAGGGGAGGTTTTCATTTTTTGGGGGGTATGATATTTCTCACTTATCATTATTCACGATTCAATCATGATTGTCCGTAATCATGGTAGCATCCACATGAATGTAGAAGTATTTAGAAACACATTTTATTCTTATTTACAATAAAAGTGTCTCCAAAATACATTATTTACCATTAATTTCTATTGGGCACAAAAAAAATTGAAACACAAGCGAAAAACAAACAGTAAATGCTTCCAAGTTTGTAGAGTCACAATTTCTCCCAATACTTTTGGTCTCCTAAAATGGGGGAACTACAATATGTACTAAAAGTGCTGTAATATGGATGAAAAGCTGCCAGTCCGCACTTTAACATAGTCATTCTATCATTTCAAGTCCAAAGTGCTGGAGTACAGAGCCAAAACAACAGCAAAGTGTCACTGTCCTGATGCTTTTGGAGCTTACTGTATATATTTATGATGCTGCTGTTGCAATAGCACTGTATGTGCCCATCCTGTGAAGTTTCAAGGAGACTTGAAAAGTGAGGTGGACAGTGTTGAAAGATGCAGAGATGGAAGGATCTGAGGTGCCACCCTCCTCCTCATATCCTCTCTTCTTCTCTTGTCCATGATTGCACAGAGATGTCTAATACTTTTCGGGAACTTCTGACAGACTTCAGAAACATGCTAGTGGCAGTGTTCCAAAATGCGCACTTTCGTTCTGTGTTCTCCCGTTCTTTCAAAGGTGATCTTCCAAGAACGTCTGAGAGAGCATACTGTGTAGTATGGAAGAACGCAGAGCCCTTAAAATCTGTTACATTGAAATGTACTTACAGGTTTTTGTTCCAGCCCTTCATTAACACCTCATTCAACTAATTGTGATCTAAATTGTAGACCATGAATAGTTGAACATGGTGTTTGTGCTGTGCAGGAGTAAAAACTTGTACACAGGGCAGTAATCCCCCATGTCTGTATTTTAGAATGGGCTTCAAATGTTCCAATGAGTTGACAATTCTGCACGATAGAGACTAACGTTTGGATTTACTTCTACAGTGATGTTGCACACGGCTGAATAAACTCCTGACTAATATCCTGGGATAGGGTGATTTTCCTGGTGGATGGGAGGTTCCCAAGTTCTTTCCATCTGTCTGGATGATGGGGTGGGATGTGCTTCAACCTGAGGAGAACAGAGCAGAAACATAAGGCCAAGTGGGGAGAAATTAACCTCACTGTTCACATTTCAGTGTTGGTTTAATTTGCTGAGAATAACTACCTGTGTTCATGTTCAATGTTTTCTAAACAGTTTTGCACATTCATAGCCTTAAGTGGTCAGATTGACTTTTAATTGATCATTTCGTTATTCAAAACATTTTCTTATATGCAGTGGTGAAACACAGGAGGGGAAAGTGACTAGAAGAAAGTGAACTAACATTAGGTAAACAGACACTGCATGAATGTATTGACTGATTGTCGGGAAGAGTGGGGTGTGCCCGACTATACAAGCAGCAATGAGTAAACACACAACAAAAGAGTTCAAGTTTCAGATGCTCTTACTTGAGCTTTTAGTGTCTCTAATACTCTAGTCCACAAGCCAAGCGAGAGGGTGGTTAAAGATGGCAGCCACCTGTAATCTCTTGCGCGGTGTGGCCTCACTGGCAGAGTCTGTGGAAGGAGAGTGAACCACAGTTGAAGTGGGCGAATAGGCACGCTCTGGCTGTGTCTTCCTCACTGCTCCACTTGAGTGAGGTCCAGCCTGCACTCTTGTGCCAGTCAGTTGATTAGGGAATGCCTTGAAGGTGTGCTGATTAGTAATCCTGCACAGGTGTGTTGGGTGAACAGAGCTGTTGTGCTGTCTTCGGCTGGCCTGGTGCTGAAGGTAGTGTGCTGATTAGTAATCCTGCACAGGTGTGTTGGGTGAGCAGAGCTGTTGTGCTGTCTTCGGCTGGCCTGGTGCTGAAGGTAGTGTGCTGATTAGTAATCCGGCACAGGTGTGTTGGGTGAGCAGAGCTGTTGTGCTGTCTTCGGCTGGCCTGGTGCTGAAGGTAGTGTGCTGATTAGTAATCCTGCACAGGTGTGTTGGGTGAGCAGAGCTGTTGTGCTGTCTTCGCCTGGCCTGGTGCTGAAGGTAGTGTGCTGATTAGTAATCCGGCACAGGTGTGTTGGGTGAGCAGAGCTGTTGTGCTGTCTTCGGCTGGCCTGGTGCTGAAGGTAGTGCAGCCTTCCACAGTGCTGAACTGGGTGCCACTGTCCATGGTGCACTGGGAATCCTTCAGCCACACCCATATCCATGTCTCTCACGGTGCCACTCTGATCATGTAAGAATGCACAAGTAACTTGACTGGCTAGCAGGCCTAGATTGAACAGAACATAGCTTGCAGCATTTCCTATGTTTCTAATTGGGCACAACTGTTTTGTCCTGCCAAGCCAATGCTATGGAGTGAAATGAACGCATCAGTTGCCATCTGTTCCTTGTTCAATTTGTCATTGGCTGGCTAGCATGTTCACCGATTCAGGATTAAAAAGCTGTCCGGGTCTTCACAATTGACGCTGCTGATTTTTGTTTGTTTAGATGTTCATCACTAACGCTTCGAACACACCGACAGCGTCATTGCATTTTGGTACACCAGAATCACATTCATTTCCAATTAAACGCTGCGTTTGCCTTGCAGCATTGCATTGCACAGGCAGTTGCAGTGCGTTCGGTGTGGTGCATACGTTGGATTTATCGAACGTATGCGTCAAACTGTATGTGTAGACGGCTTGACAGAAATGGTAGCAGAAGGTGAATGTTGAACTTTTGTTGCATACATATCCAGATAATGCTGCATCCTATTTTGCGCAATGATGCTGTCGGTGTGTTCGAAGCCTAAACAGCTGATAACCAGGATGAGATCGCCTGCTAGCTAGCCATCACGTCCGACAAGCTAACTTAGCTTGTCTAGCGGGCTGATAAACAGCAGTGACTCAACATTTGAATTTAAAATTCATTTGAAAGTAGTTTGTTGAACATTTTAACATAATTTGGTGAATATGTAAACGTAATATTACATTAAACAAAGTTATTCCTTATTCCTTAGGAACATTTTCTCCCAAGCGGGGACTTCAGTCTGCCATTAATTCAGAAGTTTGGGGAATTTTCGCTGAGTCGCAAGGTGTTATGAGATAGCCACCCCGGAGAAGGAGGGAAAAAAGTATGCTCCCATGTGTGCTTTGTTTTCCAGACCTCCCAAGTACGCTTATAGAACTTCTGGTAAACTTAGTACATACTTGCCTTTTCACATTCTTATGTTTGGAATCGCACTGGAAAATGACAGTTGACCTCCGTACTTGCTATACGCTCTAGATAGAACACAAGTACTCATGTTGGAACACAGCTAGTGTGTGTTACAGCAGCATGCTTTGTTCAGGTCTAAGGTTGATATCAAGTCACAGGGAATCTAAAGCTACATTTTTCTTCAAGTCACCCCATATAATGAATGTAATGATTTCATCTATATGTGATCACAAATATCACGTCGAATGACTTTAAATACTGTAAGATTATCTGCACTGTATTTTCCCCACCAAAGTCGTATAATTAGGCATCGATGTGGAAGGAACCATGTCTGCCAATAGAATTTCAGAGACCATTCCCCTCTGTGTAAAGTCCCTCCCCTAAAATCAAACATGTCCTCTCTATATGAAGTACTTCCAGATAAGCCCCTTCTTTCAAAAAATGCACTCTGTCCCCTGTTTCTTACAACAGTCTGACCTCTTCATCTGTAAAGGAAGTTGGAAGTTGGCGTTCTTACCAAATGAATTACTCTGAGGTTTGGGACTGGCTAGCTAAGGATTCAAAGCCTTGGATTATTTCTCTCTCTTTCTCTTTCTCTCTCAGACTGAGCCATGTGGTTCTTTGTGTCTCCCTGTGTTTACCTCAGCAGGACCGACTGACAGACAGGCCTTATTAGCTGGGCTCTCTCTGTGGTTATGTTGCCGTCAGAAAACATGAAACGGTCAATGCTCAGTTTAAAACCTTTACAATGGCTTGAGAGAGGGAAAAATATACATGATTGTATATTGGGAGAGTTAGGATGTGTCCTAAATGGCACCCTATTCCCTTCATAGGGCCCTGGGTCAGAGGGTTTAGATCTTTTCTTCTTTGAGGTTGTAGCCCCTATCATCGCAGAGCCTATCACCGTTGTAACTTGTCTCTCCTCTCTGGGGAGGTTACCAGTGCTTGGAAGGCAGCCCCGGTGCGACCTTTATTTAAAGGGGAGATCAAGCTCATCCTAACTGTTATAGGCCAATTTCTATCTTGCCCTGTTTATCAAAACTGTTGGAAAAACATGTCAATAATCAACTGACTGGGTTTCTTGATGTCTATAGTATTCTCCCTGGTATGGAATCTGGTTTCCGCTCAGGTTATGGATGTGTGCACTGCATCACAGCCGGCTGAGAAAAAATTGTAACTAATAAAATAAAATCAAATCAAAGTTTATTTGTAACGTGCGCCAAATACAACAGGTGTAGTAGACCTTACAGTGAAATGCTTACTTACAGGATCTAACCAACAGTGCAAAAAAGGTATTAGGTGAAAAATAGGTAAGTAAAGAAATAAAAACAACAGTAAAAAAGACAGTGAAGAATAACAGTAGCGAGGCTATATACAGTAGCGAGTCTATAACAGTAGCGAGGCTATATACAGGCACCGGTTAGTCAGGCTGATTGAGGTAGTATGTACATGTAGATATGGTTAAAGTGACAATGCATATATGATAAACAGAGAGTAGCAGTAGCGTAAAAGAGGGGTTGGCGTGTGGTGGGTGGCGGGACACAGTGCAGATAGCCCAGTTAGCCAATGTGCGGGGGCACTGGTTGGTCGGGCCAATTGAGGTAGTATGTACATGAATTTATAGTTAAAGTGACTATGCATCTATGATAAACAGAAAGTAGCAGCAGCGTCAAAGAGGGGTTGGGGGGGGGGCACACAATGCAAATAGTCCAGGTAGCCATTTGATTATCTGTTCAGGAGTCTTATGGCTTGGGGGTAAAAACTGTTGAGAAGCCTTTTTGTCCGAGTCTTGACACTCCGGTACCACTTGCCCTGCGGTAGTAGAGAGAACAGTCTATGACTGGGGTGGTTGGAGTCTTTGACAATTTTTAGGGCCTTCCCCTGACACCGCCTGGTGTAACGGTCCTGGATAGCAGGCAGCTTAGCCCCAGTGATGTACTGGGCCGTACGCATTACCCTCTGTAGTGCCTTGCGGTCGGAAGCCGAGCAATTGCCGTACCAGGCAGTGATGCAACCAGTCAGGATGCTCTCGATGTTGCAGCTGTAGAACCTTTTGAGGATCTGAGGACCCATGCCAAATCTTTTTAGTTTCCTGAGGGGGAATAGGCTTTGTCGTGCCCTCTTCACGACTGTCTTGGTGTGTTTGGACATTTCTAGTTTGTTGGTGATGTGGACACCAAGGAACTTGAAGCTCTCAACCTGCTCCACTACAGCCCCGTCGATGAGAATGGGGGCGTGCTCGGTGCTCCTTTTCCTGTAGTCCACAATCATCTCCTTAGTCTTGGTTACGTTGAGGGATAGGTTGTTATTCAGGCACCACCCGGCCAGGTCTCTGGCCTCCTCCCTATAGGCTTTCTCGTCGTTGTCGGTGATCAGGCCTACCACTGTTGTGTCGTCAGCAAACTTAATGATGTGGTTTTGGAGTCGTGCCTGGCCATGTAGTCGTGGGTGAACAGGGAGTACAGGAGGGGACTGAGCACGCACCCCTGAGAGGCTCCAGTGTTGAGGATCAGTGTGGCCGATGTGTCAGGAAGTCCACGATCCAGTTGCAGAGGGATGTGTTTAGTCCCAGGATCCTTAGCTTAGTGATGAGCTTTGAGGGTACTATGGTGTTGAACGCTGAGCTGTAGTCAATGAATAGCATTCTCACATAGGTGTTCCTTTTGTCCAGGTGGGAAAGGGCAGTGTTGAGTGCAATAGAGATTGCATCATCTGGATCTGTTTGGGCGGTATGAAAATTGGAGTGAGTCTAGGGTTTCTGGGATAATGGTGTTGATGTGAGCCATGACCAGCCTTTCAAAGCACTTCATGGCTACGGACGTGAGGGCTATGAGTCTGTAGTCATTTAGGCAGGTTGCCTTTGTGTTCTTGGGCACAGGGACTATGGTGGTCTGTTTGAAACTACCAAATGGATATCACTAATTTGGGGAGAAAATAAAACTAAACATCTATAAAAATGTGTTATGGATGTGTCACTGCAACATTAAAGGTCCTAAATGATGTCACCACTGCCCTTGACTCTAAGCAATGTTGTGCTGCTATTTTTATTGACTTGACCAAAGCTTTTGTTACGGTAGACCATTCCATTCTTGTGGGCCGGCTAAGGAGTATTGGTGTCTCTGAGGGGTATTTGGCCTGGTTTGCTAACTCCCTCTCTCAAAGACTGCAATGTGTAAAGTCAGAACATCTGCTGTCTCAGCCACTGCCTGTCGCCAAAGGAGTACCCGAAGGCTCCATCCTAGGCCCACGCTCTTCTCAATTTACATCAACAACATATCTCAGGCAGTAGGAAGCTCTCTCATCCATTTATATGCATATTATACAGTCTTATACTCAGCTGGCCCCTCCCCGGATTTGGTGTTAAACGCTCTACAACAAAGCTTTGTTAGTATCCAGCAAGCTTTTTCTGCCCTTAACCTTGTTCTGACCACCTCCAATACAAAGGTCATGTGGTTCCACCGGTGCGATTACTATTGCTGAGGTTTTAGAGCTTGAGGTAGTCACCTCATACAAGTACTTGGGAGCATGGATAGTATGGATGTTTTTTTTTGCCAAACTAACAATGTCTTACTGTATTTAAATTCTTTGATTTCAACTAACTTATGTGTTAATTACAATGTCCTTCTCTCAGCACATAATACATCTGCAGGCTAAGTTTAAATCTGTAGTTGATTTCCTCTATCTGTTTTGGGCTCCCAAGTGGCGTAGCGGTCTAAGGCACTGCATCTCAGTGCAAGAGGCGTCACTACAGTCCTTGGTTTGAATCTAGGCTGTATCTCATCCGGCCGTGATTGGGAGTCCCATAGGGCGGCACACAATTGGCCCAGCGTCGCCCGGGTTTGACCGGTTTAGGCCATCATTGAAAATAAGAATTTGTTCTTAACTGACTTACCTAGTTAAATAAAATAAAAATATATCATAGTCGCTCCTCTTTTAACCCAGCTGCCAAACTAACACGTATTCAGATGACCCTCCTACACAGGCTAGATTCTGGAGACTTAGTTTATAAATCATGTTCAGATGTTCTTACCATTCGGCCATCAGGTTTGCCACCAATGCTCCTTATAGGACACATCACTGCACTCTATACTCCTCTGTAAACTGGCCATCTCTGTATACCAGGCGCAAGACCCACTGGTTGATGCTTATTTATAAAATCCTCTTAGGCCCCGTATCTGAGGTACCTACTGCAGTCCTCATCCTCCACATACAGTACAACACACATTCTGTCAGTCACATTCTGTTACAGGTCCCCAAAGCACACACAGCCCTGGGTCGCTCCTCTTTTCAGTTCGCTGCAGCTAATGACTGGAACGAGCTGCAAGAAACACTCAAATTGAACAGTTTTATCTCCATCTCTACATTTAAAGACTCAGTCATGGACACTTACTGACACTTGTGGCTGCTTCATGTGATGTATTGTTGTCTCTACCTTCTTGCCCTTTGTGCTATTGTCTGTGCCTAACAATGTTTGTGCCATTTTTGTGCTGCAATGTTGTGTTGCTACCGTGTTGTTGTCATGTTGTGTTGCTCCCATGCTGTGTTGTTGTCTTAGATCTCTCTTTATGTAGTGTTGTGGCGTCTCTCTGGTCGTGATGTGTTTTGTCCTAAAACATTTTTTGAAATCCCAGCCCCTGTCCCCGCAAGAATCCTTTTGCCTCTTGGCAGGACGTCCTTGTAAATAAGAATTTGTTCTTAATTAACTTGGCTAGTTAAATAAAGATTCAATAAAATAATTTAAAATAATTAGTAAGGTCTTTAGAAGTTATTTATTTTACAATGTTATGTTACAATTTCAGTTATACAACAAGCTCTCTCTTCAGAGGGGGAGAGAGCGAGAGAGAGGTAGAGCAGGAGAGAGAGTGAGCGAGAGGGAGAGAGAGAGAGAGAATGTGATCAATTAAAAAAGTTAGAGAGAGAGAGCAGTGTGGCCTTTTGAAATCCAACAGCGGAAGTTGAGCTGTTGTTCCACAGCGGCTGAGACAATGTAGGCAATGATCACAGTGTGTTGTTCTCATTTCATCTCCACATTTCCTGGCACATTTCCTGGTCATGCATCAAGACATCCGTAACGGGAAATTGTGTTGTGAGACCACAAAGCAATTAAAATAGGAAGCAAGATGTTTTTTTTCTAATTATATCACAATGAATTTAATTATTGTTGTGTGCTTTGCCAGCAGAAACATTGTTGTTGTTGTCTAGTGTATTGAAGCAGCATTGGGTTGATCAATAACTTTGCTAAAATGATGCCCTCCTCCCCTTGCTCGTTCTACTATAATGAACGTTCTAAATGATGGAACCAGACTCAAACTAGCTCATTATGTATTTATACACTGTTTATTGAGTGCATATGTAAATGTATAGTTACATTTACACATGCCAATTCATTGTTCCATTCTCACGTGTCATGCCTTGTAATTTCACTACTCCCCATGCATGTCCAATTTGTACTGCTGATTGGACCGTATAAAAACAACCTGTCTATCCATTCACAAAGTGTGTTATTGGATGTTTCCTCTGATTAGCCTAATAGCAGCCTAATAAAAACATGTTCAGTACACAAATACACAGTAATGACAATGACAAAACCTATTTTTTGCCTCAGTGAATTTCAGATTCAGAATGCACTGTTTCAGGCTGTAGTGTTCGATGATGCCCTAGTGTTTCATTTCAGCTCCACATCCCTCCTTCCTCCCCCCTCTCTCCGACAGAACAGAGGCTCTGACAGCCCTGGTAGAAAGGTGATATTGGCTGCTGTATTCAGGTGTTAGTGGTCTGTGGTTAACCTCAGCGCAGAGCATGTCAGCTAGCTACCTACCACAGGACTGTGTGTGTGTGTCACAGAGAGGGATGCCACAAACCTCATACCCTGCCACCCCTGTATGAGTGGAAAGCTGAGGGAACCAAGATCACAAGATCAGATAGAAGTGGCCTGAGGAAAAAGCTCTTAAAGACTTACTTAGAAAAACACACGGCTGTAATCGCTGCCAAAGGTGATTCTAACACGTATTGACTCAGGTACGTGAATAGTTATGTAAATGAGATTTTTCTGTGTTTCATGTTCAATAAATTTGCTAACATTTCTAAAAACATGTTTTCACTTTGTCATAATGGGGTACTGTGAGATTATTTAAATGGTTTTATCCATTTTGAATTCAGGCTGCAACAACAACATGTGGAATAAGTCAAGCGATATGAATACTTTCTGAAGGCACTGAAATTATTGCTTGAGGTAAAAAAAAATATATAAAAAACATATATATAATTATAAGTTCATTACAGGAAAGTATACATGTTTAAAAAGCAAACATGTCTTTAAAAAGCTATTCCGGGTAGGTATATGGTACAGTGCATTCGGAAAGTTTTCAGACCCCTTGGCTTTTTCCACATTTTGTTACGTTACAGCCTTATTCTAAAATTGATTAAAAAAATTCCTCATCAATATACACAAAGCGAAAACAGGTTTTTAGACATTTTTGCAAATGTATTAAAAGTAAAAAAACCAGAAATACCTTATTTACATAAGTATTTTTTTGCGACTACAAATTGAGCTCAGGTACATCCTGTTTTCATCCTTTTTTACCCCAATTGGTAGTTACAGTCTTGTCTCATCACTGCAACTCCCGTACGGACTCGGGAGAGGCAAAGGTCGAGAGCCACGCGTCCTCCGAAACACAACCCGTGCACTGCGCCCGGCCCACCACAGGAGTCGCTAGTGCGCGATGAGACAAGGATATCCCTGCCGGCCAAACCCTCCCTAACCCAGACAACACTGGGCCAATTGTACACCGCCCCATGGGCCTCCCGGTCGCGGCCAGCGGCGACAGAGCCTGGACTCGAACCCAGAATCTCTGGTGGCACAGAGATTCTGCGCTGCAGTACCTTAGACCACTGCGCCACCCGGGAGGCCCTGTTTCCATCCTTGATGTTTCTACAACTTAATTGAAATCCACCTGTGGTAAATTCAATTGATTGGACATCATTTGGAAAGGCACACACCTGTCTATACAAGGTCCCACAGTTGACAATGCATGTCAGTTCAAAAACCAAGCCATGAGGTTGAAGGAATTGTCCGTAGATCTCCGAGACAGGATTGTGTCGAGGTACAGATCTGGGGAAGGGTACCAAAACATTTCTGCAGCATTGAAGGTCCCCAAGAACACGGTGGTTTCCATCATACTTAAATGGAAGATGTTTGGAACCACCAAGACTCTAACTAGAGATGGCCGTCCAGCCAAACTGAGCAATCGGGGGAGAGGGCCTTGATCAGGGAGGTGACCAAGAACCTGATGGTCACTCTGGCAGAGCTACAGAGTTCCTCTGTGGAGATGGGAGAACCTTCCAGAAGGACAACCATCTTTGCAGCACTCCACCAATCAGGCCTTTATTGTAGAGTGGCCTAACGGAATCCACTTCTCAGTAAAAGGCACATAACAGCCTGCTTGGAGTTTGCCAAAAGGTACCTAAAGGACTCTCAGATCATGAGAAACAAGATTCTCTGGTCTGATGAAATCAAGATTGACCTCTTTGGCAGAAACCTTGCATCATCCCTACGGTGAAACATGGTAGTGGCAGCATCATGCTGTGGGGATGTTTTTGCTTTGTCATTATGGGGTATTGTGTGTAGATTGATGAGGAAAAAAATATGTTTGATCAATTTTAGGATAAGGCTGTAACGTAACAAAATGTGAAAAGTCAAGGGGTCTGAATACTTTCCAAATGCACTGTATATTCTGGTGTGACTAACTACCCATTGTTCTGTCAGTCAATCTCTCAGCTGACACAGTTCTGCAAGAGGCGTCTGAATTAGGCCGTTTGAATACCACAGTTCAAAGTTGGTCTGCAAATTCAAAGACATTTTATCATCTGAAAATTAAACAGGAAATGTTCTCAAAGCCCTTTGAATACAGCCTTTGTGATATCAAATATTTTTGGTTTTGACTCTCCCCTTCCTCAGCACACATTGCATTGTTCTGCTGTAATCCGGTAGTAATCCTGATCAGAGGTGGTGTGTGTGTGTGTGTGTGTGTGTATGTATGTTTGGGTGTGTGTTTGTGTGTGTGTGTGTGTGTGTGTGTGTGTGTGTGTGTGTGTGTGTGTGTGTGTGTGTGTGTGTGACAACAGTTTTCCCCTCAGAACACTCAGAAGAGAGGGAGTGGGGATCTAAAAGAGAGGAATGAAAGGAAGCGATGGTACTCAGAAAGAGATAAATGGACAGTGAGAAAGAGAGGAAGAGAAGGGGGATGTCCTCAAGGGGCTTGATCCATCCCTCTCTGACACTCCAGAGCATCTAAGGAAAGTGGGAAGAGGAGGTGAGGGGGATTGAGCAATAGGACCTTGAGTGGCAGGTGCAACTACAATCTAAAGATCCCCCTGGAATGGGGGTTTGGTGTGTACGAGTGTCTGTCTGTGTGTGTGTGTGTGTGTGTGTGTGTGTGTGTGTGTGTGTGTGTGTGTGTGTGTGTGTGTGTGTGTGTGTGTGTGTGTGTGTGTGTGTGTGCGTGCAGTCACTGAGCTTCCAATCGAACTCTAAAACAAAGCAGCTCCCACAGATAACCACGGCCTAATCAAGACATTAGAGACAGACCAATTCATGTGAAGGTAACCCAATTAATTGATGTCCCAGGCCAACACTGGCATACAGACCTGTTGCAGGCGTCCCGTTTCAAGGTGGTTTTAGAGTCTGAGGAAACTTGTCCAGAGGCGTACATCTTTCCCAGACTAGTTTCCCATCTTGGGCTCCCCTGGTGGACACTGACTAGACAGAGAGATAATACCGTACTGTTCTGGCCTCTCCTTGTGGAGACTGACTAGACAGAGATACTACCGTCCTGTCCTGGGCTCCCCTTGTGGAGACTGACCAGACAGAGAGACATTACCGTCCTGTCCTGGGCTCCCCTGGTGGAGACTGACTAGACAGAGATACTACCGTCCTGTCCTGGGCTCCCCTGGTGGAGACTGACTAGACAGAGATACTACCGTCCTGTCCTGGGCTCCCCTGGTGGAGACTGACTAGACAGAGATACTACCGTCCTGTCCTGGGCTCCCCTGGTGGAGACTGACCAGACAGAGAGACACTACCGTCCTGTCCTGGGCTCCCCTGGTGGAGACTGACTAGAGAGAGATACTACCGTCCTGTCCTGGGCTCCCCTGGTGGAGACTGACTAGACAGAGATACTACCGTCCTGTCCTGGGCTCCCCTGGTGGAGACTGACCAGACAGAGAGACACTACCGTCCTGTCCTGGGCTCCCCTGGTGGAGACTGACTAGACAGAGATACTACCGTCCTGTCCTGGGCTCCCCTGGTGGAGACTGACTAGACAGAGACACTACCGTCCTGTCCTGGGCTCCCCTGGTGGAGACTGACTAGACAGAGACACTACCGTCCTGTCCTGGGCTCCCCTGGTGGAGACTGACTAGACAGAGATACTACCGTCCTGTCCTGGGCTCCCCTGGTGGAGACTGACTAGACAGAGATACTACCGTCCTGTCCTGGGCTTCCCTGGTGGAGACTGACTAGACAGAGATACTACCGTCCTGTCCTGGGCTCCCCTGGTGGAGACTGACTAGACAGAGATACTACCGTCCTGTCCTGGGCTCCCCTGGTGGAGACTGACTAGACAGAGATACTACCGTCCTGTCCTGGGCTCCCCTGGTGGAGACTGACTAGACAGAGATACTACCGTCCTGTCCTGGGCTCCCCTGGTGGAGACTGACCAGACAGAGAGACACTACCGTCCTGTCCTGGGCTCCCCTGGTGGAGACTGACTAGACAGAGATACTTCTCAAAGTCATTAACTTTCTTCATCCTTTAGAACGTCTCCTTATCTCAGTAGAACTGGAAACTTTGACTGCAATTGTTTCATGGATTGTTATGCGACCGTCACCAACAAAATGTATGCGTTTTCGAAAACGTTAATTTTGGAAGACAAAAGCTTTCCAGACAGGCCCTTTGGAGCCTTTGGGAGGTGGGCCAGTTTTATTATAAGTTTTGTGTTCATTCCCTCGGGATGTGGCATGTTTGATCCCTGGGCAGCACAATAGCTCTGAGTGATTAATGCCTTCAGCCAAATCTAATAAAGGGGACGTAGAGTGGGAACAGGGTGGTACGGCATCTCTCTCTCTATCGCTCCATCCATCCATCCATCCCTCCATCTCCATCCATCCATCCTCTGCCACCAGGGTCTAAATCAGCCTGCCATTTGTTCTGCTGTGATCAATGTGTTCTGACAAAGAGAGAAGCCAAATTGCAGCACTTTATTGAAATGCTTCCTCCCACCTCCTCCTACGTGGCTGCCTGCCCACGTCTCCTGTGGTTTCAAGCAGCCGCAGCACAGTGTGTGTGTGTGAATATGAGGTTGTGTTTGTGTGTCTCTCTTTGGTTTCAGGAAGCCAAAGCTAGAGCACATATATACACAGACATCAGAGCCTGTCTGTCTGTGTGTATGTG
Organism: Salvelinus namaycush; assembly: GCF_016432855.1. Classification (NCBI taxonomy): domain Eukaryota; kingdom Metazoa; phylum Chordata; class Actinopteri; order Salmoniformes; family Salmonidae; genus Salvelinus; species Salvelinus namaycush. The sequence continues at coordinate 22,043,647 of NC_052319.1, read as the reverse complement.
CCAGGCTGATTCAGTGGCATGAGAATGCGGTCCTGTTAGTGCTTCTACAGACAATGAGAGGACGGACAAGTTAGCACCAAATCAACTGAACTTCATTTGAATGCTCTAGGTTTTATATTGAGTTCTGATGTAATAGTCATTCGGCTGTGCGTGTGCGTGTGTGTGCGCGTGCACGTGCACATTTTAACACCAGCACCCTGTTTTTCTTTTAAATAGAGAGGGTGAAATAGGGTTTGAATTATGTTTTTCACAATTCATTACAGTAAATCTCTGGTGATCTGTCCTCGCCTCCAGTTGAAAAAGTGCTGTGTATTTTACTACACAAATTACCTTTTTGGAGTGGGTTAATATGCGTGTGTTTGCCATCGTCTTGCAGTGCCAAGTGGCACGAGTGATGATTAGGACAGAATCAGAAAAGACAGGTCTGAATGTCTTAGAGCCTGTGTCAATGAGACCATTACATGACCTCAGAGTTGTTGATTATGCAGTCCTACCAGTGTCATCCTCCCCTTAGAGATACAACAGTATCTGATATAAGGACTCAGTTCGTGATGTGCAAGGAACTCATTGTACAGTATCAATGATCTGTTTTCCAATCATATCATACTCCTCAGCCCGTATGTGCTTGGTGCCTATTAAGCATGTTGTTTGGACTGCTCCACTGGACCTGTGTGTGTGTGTGTGTGTGTGTGTGCGTGTGTGTGTGTGTGTGTGTGTGTGTGTGTGCACTCCAGTGGACCCTCTCTATAATGGGATCCATGCTTAGAGACCATTCATAATTGAATTGATAATGAGGCGTTAGGAGGAGTGCTCTGGAAAAGAGGGGAGATGGAAATAAAACATATGCACGTGAGATTACATTGGCATTAAATATTTGTCTGCGATGGGCCCTTTTCAAAAGTAGTGCACTATAAAGGGAATCGGGTGCCATTTGGGATGCATCCCTAATTTGACTTTTTAAACTGGTGACGATGACATGCCATGTTGACCTTCAGTGTCTGGAGTGGAGGCATCTATTCTTCTCATGCAACTACGGTACTGCCTACTTCTCTACTATACAGTACAGGACCCATCATGTCCTTGAAGCTACATTTGATTCTCTGAATAGGGTGATGGCGAACTGCGTAGCTTCGCTTCATTTTATAGTGCTTTCCTGGGTGACTCAGAAGTTCAATCAGTTGTTCTGAGTTTAAAAACTATTACAACAGGGACTGAATGCTGAGGTCCCCATGGAAGGCTTTTCCTCTTACTCTGAACTGCACTGCCGTACAAGCTTAGCCTCTGCAGGCTTAAAGGGATTCAGTGAGTGTGTGGGTGTGTGTGTGTCTGTTCCGTGTGTGTGTCTCCAAGTAGCTAAGACTTGATTGAATTCAGCCAGGCCTCTCCCAGGCAGGCCACTCATGATCTTGACAGAGGGCCTTTTCATTGCCCCCCTGTCTGCCTGTCTGTCTCTGTGTGTGTGTGTCTGCATGCATGTGTGTGTTCACTTCAATTAGTGTGTGTGTGTGTGTGTGTGTGTGTGTGTGTGTGTGTGTGTGTGTGTGTGTGTGTGTGTGTGTGTGTGTGTGTGTGTGTGTGTGTGTGTGTAGACAAGACAGGTTCTCTGATGGAGGGTGTTTCCATTGCCCCCCTGTCTGCCCCCCAGGCCGCCTTCTGCTGATGGGATCAGGACTGAGGCTCAGTACCATTATTAACAACCACAGCCTCCTGGACCCCTGGTCTATCGGGTCACTGTCCACAGCCTCCTGGACCCCTGGTCTATCGGGTCACTGTCCTCAGCCTCCTGGACCCCTGGTCTATCGGGTCACTGTCCACAGCCTCCTGGACCCCTGGTCTATCGGGTCACTGTCCACAGCCTCCTGGACCACTGGTCTATCGGGTCACTGTCCACAGCCTCCTGGACCCCTGGTCTATCGGGTCACTGTCCTCAGCCTCCTGGACCCCTGGTCTATCGGGTCACTGTCCACAGCCTCCTGGACCTCTGGTCTATCGGGTCACTGTCCACAGCCTCCTGGACCCCTGGTCTATCGGGTCACTGTCCACAGCCTCCTGGACCCCTGGTCTATCGGGTCACTGTCCACAGCCTCCTGGACCACTGGTCTATCGGGTCACTGTCCACAGCCTCCTGGACCACTGGTCTATCGGGTCACTGTCCACAGCCTCCTGGACCCCTGGTCTATCGGGTCACTGTCCACAGCCTCCTGGACCCCTGGTCTATCGGGTCACTGTCCACAGCCTCCTGGACCTCTGGTCTATCGGGTCACTGTCCACAGCCTCCTGGACCCCTGGTCTATCGGGTCACTGTCCACAGCCTCCTGGACCACTGGTCTATCGGGTCACTGTCCACAGCCTCCTGGACCACTGGTCTATCGGGTCACTGTCCACAGCCTCCTGGACCCCTGGTCTATCGGGTCACTGTCCACAGCCTCCTGGACCCCTGGTCTATCGGGTCACTGTCCACAGCCTCCTGGACCTCTGGTCTATCGGGTCACTGTCCACAGCCTCCTGGACCCCTGGTCTATCGGGTCACTGTCCACAGCCTCCTGGACCCCTGGTCTATCGGGTCACTGTCCACAGCCTCCTGGACCCCTGGTCTATCGGGTCACTGTCCACAGCCTCCTGGACCCCTGGTCTATCGGGTCACTGTCCACAGCCTCCTGGACCTCTGGTCTATCGGGTCACTGTCCACAGCCTCCTGGACCCCTGGTCTATCGGGTCACTGTCCACAGCCTCCTGGACCCCTGGTCTATCGGGTCACTGTCCACAGCCTCCTGGACCCCTGGTCTATCGGGTCACTGTCCACAGCCTCCTGGACCCCTGGTCTATCGGGTCACTGTCCACAGCCTCCTGGACCCCTGGTCTATCGGGTCACTGTCCACAGCCTCCTGGACAACTGGTCTATCAGGTCAGTGTCCACAGCAGACACACACTGTATTGCCATCAATACCTCTGATTATTAGCCTAGCTGTAAGGAAATGATGTGTGGGTGGTGTGTCTGTGTGTGTGTGTCTGTGCATGTGCGCGTGCGTTCCTGCGTGTGTGTGTGTATGTATGCATCCATCCAGCTGTTTCTCTGTGCATTCATGAGTCTATTCAGGAGTGTGCACAGTCTTGTTAATCATATCAAGAGTTCTCTTTTGATCTATGCAGCTGTCCTTTTGAAGTCTGTTGTAATCAATTTGCTCATCATTTAAAGTGTCTGGCGGCCCTTGTGTGTGTGTTTTGTTTTGTGTCCGCTCCAGTTAATGAGAACAGCACTCCTTCTGTTGTCCTTGAGATAGCAGCTAATTAGGCTGAGCCGTCTCTGCATCATTGGCTCATAATTCCCGCTTCACTCCCATAGAACGCCATGCAGCCCAGTAAAACGGTGTGATAATTCACTACAATCCGCTGAAATGGTGGTTTATGGTGGTGTATGGTGGATTGCATGGCTCCAAGGAGAGGCTCTGGAGGTTGGTCATGTGTACGTGAGCAAGACAGCCTCTCTGATAGGCTATGACTTTTTTCAAATTGACCAATTCCAAGGCTGTAAGCAGATTCAAAGTAACCCCAACCCACATCTGTTTGTCTGAGTATCGCAGCCATCCTGTTGACATCACACGCTCCTGTTATCAGTTCTTATCAGCTGTGGCATACAACCCTGGCACATCTGTCTCCCATTATGGTGAGGATGGTGACATTTCAACATTTGTCCTTCATTGGTCCATCCCTGTGAGAGAGAAAGAGAGCAATATAGAGAGAGAGAGCTGACTCGGCCCTCACAGAGGTTCTTTATGAGTTCTCGTCCCGGGCCTGTCTCAGCACTCACGCTCTAAATTCTACTGAGGTTTGTGGACAGGATGGCAGTGAGTTACGACTGCAAGGAAAACCTTCATTCAATGCACACACACACACACTTGCACACACACACACACACTATTATCCACTGACTCATACTGACACAGAGACACACACACACCTATCTTTCAGAAAGAACATTGAGTCTAAAATAATCGAGAGAGAGAGAGAGAGAGAAAGCGATCTAGCAAGCAATCGAACGAAAGAGAGAAAAAGTGTTGACCTCTCCAACCCTGTTAACAACCTGGGTTTTGTGGGATGGACACCCCTCTATTGAGGGAGCCAATCAGAGGTCGTCACCCCTGGTTACTTGTACTCTTTGTGTTTCCTAGGGAAGAAACTGACCACTGAGAGAGACCTAGATGGAAGCCTATTCAGAATAATTGATGACACAATTTATTTTGATACCATTAATATTTTTTATAGAAGTAGATTAGCACAGCCTATTTTCTATTTTTTTCTCAGAATGGGGTGAATTTTGGAGGTAATCAAACACAATGGAGACAAGTCAAATGCAAGACAATGCTCTATAGTACAGGCTTTGCATTGGAGTTTAGAGATTTGGAAATGATATGTTGACTCATACTGTCAGAGGTTAATATGGAACACATCAAAGGATTGGCTCAGTGATTCTCAGTGGACTCAGTGGTTCAAGGCAAATTGTTGGGTTAAGGAGTGGGTCTTTTCCAATTCCAAGTTCCAACAAGGTATTTAAAAAAATAAAAATAATTAGAGTATCTAGCAGCAGTATCTCCTGTACAGCAGGACCTCTTGTTTAACTATTTCATTTTGAACGTTTTAACCGTTTGTTTAAAACACTACCTGCAAACCTCCCAAACAAATCAAAACAAGCCCCAGGGTTAAAATTCTCTCAGTGAAGGCTCATAGACTGTGCACAATGAAGAGGTATCAGGTAAACTTGAGATATGCACTTGATGTGGCTTCTGTCTGTGTCCCAAATGGCACCCAAATGGCCCTGGTCAAAAATAATGCACTATGTAGGGAATAGGATGCCATTTGGCACGCACACTGTCTGAACAGAAAAGGTGTGAGACTGTCTGCCAACTAATGTCATAATAGATATTTTGAAGGACAGACACTGTGTGTTATTACAGATCAGACTGGGGTGGAGAGCTCTGTGGTTGTGTGTCTGGGTGTATGTGTCTCTGCGTGTGTGTGCGTGATGCACACTGACAGGCCCAAAGATTGGAAGATACCCTTTCCCTCCCAGGGCTCTGCCAGCAGATTGCTTCTGACCAACCATACATCACTCTAGACTACACCCCCCCCCCCCCCCCCCCCCACACACACACACACACACAAACTGTACACACACAGCAGTACTATCTGGAGTCTGATGATACAAACGGTTCTCAAATTATCACTACATTACATGCCATATCAAATCCCTTTAGCTGCTCACAGGGCAGTGTGATTGGAGGGCAGTGTGATTGGAGGGCAGTGTGATTGGAGGGCAGTGTGATTAGAGGGCAGTGTGATTGGAGGGCAGTGTGATTAGAGGGCAGTGTGATTGGAGGGCAGTGTGATTGGAGGGCAGTGTGATTAGAGGGCAGTGTGATTGGAGGGCAGTGTGATTGGAGGGCAGTGTGATTGGAGGGCAGTGTGATTGGAGGGCAGTGTGATTAGAGGGCAGTGTGATTAGAGGGCAGTGTGATTGGAGGGCAGTGTGATTGTGATTGGAGGACAGTGTGATTGTGATTGGAGGACAGTGTGATTGTGATTGGAGGACAGTGTGATTGGAGGACAGTGTGATTGTGATTGGAGGGCAGTGTGATTGTGATTGGAGGACAGTGTGATTGTGATTGGAGGACCGTGTGATTGGAGGGCAGTGTGATTGTGATTGGAGGGCAGTGTGATTGTGATTGGAGGACAGTGTGATTGTGATTGGAGGACAGTGTGATTGTGATTGGAGGACAGTGTGATTGTGATTGGAGGGCAGTGTGATTGTGATTGGAGGACAGTGTGATTGTGATTGGAGGACAGTGTGATTGTGATTGGAGGACAGTGTGATTGGAGGACAGTGTGATTGGACGTTTAGAACAGCTCAATAAGTGGCCCTCTCGTCTCAAGCCTTTGTGTCCTATTCAAAATTGAATTTCTTCATTGTTGGAGCCTATTTTGACTCTTTGAACTGTGCTTCATGCACCATAATAAACCCCTGGATGTGCTGTAACAAGTTGTTTTGTTCCAATATAAACCAGGCAACGTTAAGGGGTGCAATCTGCCATTACAATCAGGACTTTTCTTTTGGAGTCTGTGTGTTGAGTCTGAGTGGTGTAATGCAAGTTGTTCTCACTCAAAGGGTGTGTCCCAAATGGCACTATATTCCCTATATAGTGCACTACTTTTGACCAGGGCCCATAGGCATAGGCAATTAGTGCACTATAAGAAATAGGGTTTTATTTGGGATGCAGGCAGACTCTGAAGCAGTGCTAGAATACGTAACCACACCAGTCTGGGGAAACTGTAAGAGTGTAATAGGCTCTTCAACACTTGGATTTTCAGATTGGCAGCAAGGTCACTGGGTGCTTTCACTGATGTAGACAGACAGCACGTGATGATTGCCCTCACTGAGATTCTACTGCCTGCTGTGTATGAGTACTCACTTCCCAAAAAGACACAGCCCACAGGCACACATTCTGTAGCACTACACAGAGACGAAGATATGCACTTTGTACTCTGTGGACTGTCTCCACTCTGGAGAATGCAAAGTGCAGACAGACACACAATCATATTCTTTTGTTGTCTGGGCCTTTGTGCCTGGATAGATCACAGTCAAATAACTGTGTTATCCTTCTATTATTGTATCTGCACCTGGAGGCACCAACTGCCTTTTCTATGTGTTATCATATGGTTATGATATCGACACTGAGTAATGATGGTATGATATCATACACATTCCATATCATTTGATTCAACCCCGTCACCCCCATAAAATTAAAAATAGAATGTTTATTCCTATGTTCAGTCCCAATGCTCTTTTCTGTGTCCGAGACTCCGAGGTCAGATGTCATTCAAGCACATTCCTTGGGAAATCCATTTATTCTGTTTTAACGGACCTACTCAAGCGTGAGCACGGCGACTCAATAAGAGATTTCTACGACCCTCCCATCACCCTTTTACCAAAAAGGTCCTTTTATATCAGCCCTTCCCCATCTTGTCCCACATTCCTATGGTCTTCCCCAAGTGTGTAGCCTACATATTACCCTCCTCCTGCTCCCCTCCTCTTTGGCTCTTAACGGGCCCCATTGTCCCCCCCCCCCCCCCCCCATCGCCCATTGCCCAGAACCCTATAGGCCATCTCAGAGCAGGCATTAAAAAGATTGGTGAGGTTCAGTTATTGAGTAGAATTAGACATGGTCAATGTAACCCCCGACGGGACCAAACCCCTTGGGGAGAAAGGGGGAGGAGGGGGGAGAGAGGGGGAGGCTGAATAGGGATGAGAATATGGTAGCAGTATGTTTGTTCGTGTGTGTGGAGGGGGAGTGTGGTGCCTCATGCCTACTAGTTATTTCTGAGTTTAGGTGGTAAAAGACAGTGTGAGTTTAACTTGTAATTGGTGAAAGTTTTCAGATGCTATAGTGTGGTAGTAGTTAGTAGGCTGTAGATATGTCTTCTTACTTCCTAGATTTCTCTTGGTGCTATACAGTAGGTTGGGATGCTTTGCGCTCTTGCTGTGTGTGTTTGCTTACCTTAGTTATTTCCCTAAGGGAACAATAAACATGACAAGTGGGAAATTAAGTGTGCAGCATCTAATTTTATTTCCTAAAAAAACATTTGATTATGTGGGTAATCAAATGGTTTTAATTGAGAAACGTGGATATTAAGTAGATTTATTTGAGAAATGTGGAAATTATGTACACTACCGTTCAAAGGTTTGGTGCCACTTACAACATTAACAATGTCTACACTGTATTTCTGATCAATTTGATGTTATTTTAATGGACAAAAAATGTGCTTTTCTTTCAAAAATAAGGACATTTCTAAGTGACCCCAAACTTTTGAACGATAGTGTAGGTTTAATTGAGAAACATGATATTATGTAGGATTAATTGAGAAACGTGATATGATGAAGGTTGAATTGAGAAACGTGATATGATGTAGGTTTAATTGAGAAACGTGATATGATGTAGGTTTAATTGAGAAACGTGATATGATGTAGGTTTAATTGAGAAACGTGATATGATGTAGGTTTAATTGAGAAACGTGATATGATGTAGGTTGAATTGAGAAACGTGATATGATGTAGGTTTAATTGAGAAACGTGATATGATGTAGGTTTAATTGAGAAACGTGATATGATGTAGGTTTAATTGAGAAACAAGTGCTGTATTTACTTCTGCCACAAATCAGATACCTGGGAGCATCTTCTGATCTGATGAGCTGGGGTTGGTATTCCACTGGTACTAAAGCTAATGTAGAGGTTAGCGTGTTTGTGTGAGCTTGTGGTTGTGTGTGCGTGTATGTTTGTGTGTGTGTGTGTGTACATATGTGCGCAACAGAAGGCTTAGTGAGAACGGCACATTTTTCATACACTTACTGCTCATGGGGCCTCAATAATACATCCTGATATAAGATGCTTAACAATAACATCCAATCAACATAGCTTAAGATCAAATGCATCAAAGAACCCATTGGAGTGGAACCAGTCCTCCTTGGAGACTTTCCCAACGGAAATTACCAATTTAATTTCGATTAGTTTTTTTCGTGTTATTTTCTTGAAGCGTAAACATCAATAGCTACATCCGTTCATTCGCAGTGAAGCACTTTATTTCTCTGATATGGGGTAGGTAGCCTACCTTGTTTTTTATGAACAGCACCAGTGATTGGGTGCATCCCAAATGGCACCCTATTCCCATTGTTTGGTCAAAAGTAGTGCCATGCATAGGAAATAGGGTGCCATTTGGGACACAGCCATTGTCTTCTCAATGGGCTGGAAGCAATTTAATCAGTGTCCTAATTGATTCAGATGAGATTTGGTTGAAGGACTTTCTATTGAGTTGTAATTAGAAGCAGTCCCCTGGGCAACAGGGTAGAGAGTAGACCCATCACCATCCGGATGAGGGAAGGTGCAGGCAGAGCGCTCAGGGCCCTAAATCATCTGTCTCCGGTATGGCGAAGCAGAGTGGAGCCGGAGAGGAGAGCCAGTGATTCATCCTAAACCTTTATGGCTGGTAGGGAGAGAGAAACTGTCTGACACACCTGCTGGCCCAGCGGCCTTGTTGAATGGGATAAAAGCCCTCTGACATTATTAAAAGACAAGAGTGTTTTAAATGAGTTTTTATGGCCTCCATTCGTCCGCTCCGCCTCTACCGTCCTGTCCGTTGCTTTAGTTTTAGTGAAAAGGCAACATTTTGAGTGAGGCTGTTGCGTTTAAAAGGTCTGAAAGACTGAGGGGAGGGGGGGGTGTCAAAAGATGCACCCCACCCCAACCCCCACACAGCAGAGAAAGAGAACATGAACAAGGGAAAGAAGACAAGCTATAAAGTGTCTCTACTCATAGGCTATTATTCTGTCTCTAGGGCCCTTTGCCTGCTATTGCACCATCCAAGCTACGCAACTATTTACATTTCATGGCGTTAATCAGACTTTACTCTCTCTCATCTTACTTATAGATATGCAGTATATGGGTATCATTTAGTGGGTAGGGAAAACATATTTAGCATTTTGGTCTAGAAGATGTACCTCCCTCGCTTTTGATGCTTTTTCTATGAGGGTATTTTCATGGCCTACGATACATCATCAATCTCTGAGCTGCTCTTTCTCCCTTCAGAACGTTTTCTCTGATGTGTCTTGACACACGCTGTGGGCTCAGTGCAAACACTCTACTCTACCTGGCCCCATCTACTTCAGACCTTGTTCAATATATTCACTGTTACCATAGCTACAGGATGGCATCCAATGTCAGTGAGTGAGCTGAGAGACAATATGAAATCAGAGCAATCTCAACTACTGGACCTCCCACCTCCTCTGTGTGTGTGTGTGTGTGTGTGTGTGTGTGTGTGTGTGTGTGTGTGTGTGTGTGTGTGTGTGTGTGTGTGTGTGTGTGTGTGTGTGTGTGTGTGTGTGTGTGTGTGTGTGTGTGTGTGTATCTCAAGGACTGTACCTTCTGCTTCCAACAGTAGTCACTCTGCTCGATTGTCAGAGGGCTATTGACAGGGGACGTGTCTGGGCATTCATTAGTCAAAACCCCTGGAAGTTCCCCTCTAAGCCATGAGCACACTGTCCACAGTCCATGGATAATTTACTGACTGACTCCTTCTCCCAGCCAGGCAGTGTGTGTGTGTGAGTGTGTGCGTACGTGTGTGTGATTTGATGATGTGTGTATGTAGACTAATGAAACCACATCTGTCCACCCAAAGTGCCAGTGGAGCCTAGTCTACACACTCACACCTCCACCTGCTGTTAGCGTTTACCCATGGGTCTAGTTGACTGTGTCTGTGCCAAGACCAGCACTGCTCTGTGGGTTGTAGAGCTGCTGCTGGCCCTCCTGGTCTTCTCTCTCTACACCAGCCAAGCACTATTTTAATTAACACCAGTTCTATTTTAGTGTAGGGACTACTTTTAAGTTTGAATATACTTTACATAGCAGTGTATCTAACAGTAGTGTTTTCCTTTCTCGCAGATTCACTGCATACTTTTCACCGCAAATGATGTTCTAGCTAGGGTTGACATGAGGAATATTGCACAATGTAACCCATCCCTTCTTGAAACTGTTTTCCGTGAAAACGCACAGAATGCTGTATGCTTAGGGCTTTTCGATGTATGTCTAGTGGCACTTCTGTGTTCCTTGGCATCTACCCTGAGCCTGTTGTGTTGACTGTTACTGTATTGTAATGACAAACACCCCAGCAGCTCATGTGCATTTGCCTAATTAGTTACCAGCTGTAGTGAGAGGGAGTGGGTTAATGGATTGTGGGCAATAAGGTTGATTTTAAACTCAACCAACCTCATAATGTGTTATTGATCGTTCCATTTAAAGGACTACTATTACAAGAAGACCTAACCCTTTGAATGTGAGAGCAGGAAGTAAGTTATTAATCTACTTTACTGATATTACGTGCCACAATGGTAACATTGTAAGAAGGCGCAAGGGTGGGTGATGGACTACAGGTTTCAGCCAGGCTGTATTCCCTTGTATATTATGTCTGCAGGAAATTACATTTACTACGGAGGAGGAAGTGGAGAATTATGTGGTACTGTTCAAGGCTGCTTAACACAGTTTATTCTGGAGTGGCTGAACTGAAATGCACTGAAAAAAATATCTTGATTCGACGTACAATAAGGTTGTTGAGCAAACTCACAACAAAATGTTTATATCTGAAAATGTTGTTGAGCAAATTCACAATCCTATTGTAGCGGGTTACCTTACAATTGTACGTTGAATCAACTTTTGAGTTGTTTACTGTGTGGCTGAAGGAAAGGCGATGCGCTTAACCCGACCTGGAGCCAGCGAAGTGCAGCCAAAATGTAAAGTTTACATGAAGGCAAAAAGGCGCAACTATCACTCTTCAAGTTAAAACATTCGGCCAGTAGGTCAAAACATTAATGCCTTTATCTTAAATAAATTACATTTTAAGAATGAGAGCTCATGTGAACTGAGATTGCAGCAATACCTAGGCAGCTTAAGTACTGTGAGAGGTGTTGGGATGAAATGATGACTAAGATATTTCAGCTCTTCATGTGCGTTATCTACTCAAAACAATTAGTTTAAAACATTATTTTAAGTATAGGGATCTCTCTAGAGAATAGCTGAAGAGAGCGTTTTTCTTGTGTTAAGCACATTTCTATGAGCCATAGATTTGAAGCTCACAGTGTTCTGGTACATTAACTCATGGTAACTTGCACCCCATTGAACAATCCACTACCCTTTCATTCAATTTTCTGATTTTAATCAGCCGTTAAATTAACTTCTGAGGTTTAATTGCGTATTTTGAACGATTATGGTGAGGCCAGGGGTTAGGTACTTCACAGACATGGCTCCTCGGTGTTTAAGTGTCTCTGTTTGCAATTTTCTCTCCTCACTCTCTCACCTGTCTCTTTGTTTTTCACTTGTTTTATGTTCATATACACCACCGTTCAAAAGTTTGGTGTCACTTAGAAATGTCCTTGTTTTTGAAAGTAAAGCACATTTTATGTCCATTAAAATAACATCAAATTGATCAGAAATACAGTGTAGACATTGTTCATGTTGTAAATGACTATTGTAGCTGGAAACGGCAGATTTTTTTGGAATATCGACATAGGCCCATTATCAGCAACCATCACTCCTGTGTTCCAATGACACGTTGTGTTAGCTAATACAAGCTGCAAAGAAAAGTTGCGGAGTTTCAAAGAAAAAGCCTTATCTCAGACTGGCCAATAAAAAGAACAGATTAAGATGGGCAAAAGAACACAGACACTGGACAGAGGAACTCTGCCTAGAAGGCCATCATCCCGGAGTCACAGTTGACATTGAGACTGGTGTTTTGTGGGTACTATTTAATGAAGCTGCCAGTTGAGGACTTGTGAGGCGTCTGTTTCTCAAACTAGACACTCTAATGTACTTGTCCTCTTGCTCAGTTGTGCACCGGGGCCTCCCACTCCTCTTTCTATTCTGGTTAGAGCCAGTTTGCGCTGTTCTGTGAAGGGAATAGTACACAGTGTTGTACGAGATCTTCAGTTCCTTGGCAATTTCTCACATGGAATAGCCTTCATTTCTCAGAACAAGAATAGACTGACGAGTTTCAGAAGAAAGGTCTTTGTTTCTGTCCATTTTGGGCCTGCAATCAAACCCACAAGTTCTGATGCTCCAGATACTCAACTAGTCTAAAGAAGCTCAGTTTTATTGCTTCTTTAATCAGAACAACATTTTTCAGCTGTGCTAACATAATTGCAAAAGGGTTTTCTAATGATCAATTAGCCTTTTAAAATGATAAACTTGGAGTGATGGTTGCTGTACGCCTATGTAGATATTCCATTACAAATCTGCAGTTTCTAGCTACAATAGTAATTTACAACATTAACAATGTCTACACCGTATTTCTGATCAATTTGATGTTATTTTAATGGACAAAAAATTTACTTTTCTTTCAAAAACAAGGACATTTTTAAGTAACCCCAAACTTTTGAATGGTAATATAAAAAAAAGTGTATATAGTGGTGTGTGTATATATATATATATATATATATATCCCTTTTTCTCCCCAATTTCGTGATATCCAATTGGTAGTTACAGTCTTCTCTGGGATCGAACCCGGATCTGTAGTGATGCCTCTAGCACTGTGATGCAGTGCCTTTTTCATATTTTGACGCATTATTTAGACAGGGAGAGGGAGAAATATGCAAGTGAGAGAAGCAGTGGGACAAGTGGGAGAAACAGGGTGGGTGCTGGGATCAAACCCCAGTCTCCGGGATTGTACATATGTGTCAGGAACCAGAAGTGTTATCATGCAACCACAGACTCTTTGCAACACATCTTCTTTTTCGAACTCTCTCTCTTTCTTCCCTTCTTTTCTCACAGTTGTATCCCAGAGGCCCACCTTGGCAGTTAGAGGAAAGGCTCCGCCCCCATCACCATGACAGCAGCGTTGCCACGGAATGCTGCCCCCCTGTCTGTGCCTGGCCTGTTGCTCCTCCCCCTGCTTCTGCTGCCCCTCCCCATCGCACTGTCCCAGAAACCCATGCTGCCCTCCCCACCCGCACCCACGCCCGCCCCCCAGTACCTATCCCGGCCGGAGTGTACCCGGAGAGAACACCCTGTGGTCACCTTCCAAGGTAAGTCTTAATATACTGTACACTGTACACACCCTCCTGATTGGACAGAGCCATTCACAAGGCCCTTCCTCTAACGAATGTATGCAAACGTGATTATTTATAGTAGACTTAAACCCATTTTATTACTCGACATCACATTGGTCTTAGATCCCCCATTTATAACACTCTCAATCCCTTCACCTCTATAATGCATAGTTTCATGACCTAAAGGCTCTTCTTCTTGAACCAAAGTTTGAATGAAATTGTTTGACCTAAGAATGTTTTGCCAAAGGGATCAGTGTGAAACTGTACACCCATTATGATTAAATCAGTGAAGAGAATGACTGAACAGACTCCAAGCCTAACAGGTTACAGGGAGGAGCAGCCCTTTGTACAGACAAGCTCTATAGCCATCTCTCATATCACGCTATACAGCAGGGGTCTCCAACCTTTTCTAGCAGGAGAGCTACTTAAAAAAGATTATACATGTCGCGAGCGACATTTTTTTAATAGCTTTCAAATAGGCACATTATTCTCTTCTCCTCTACCCTGAAACTCTTCACCGGGTCCTTGGTGTACAAGAGATGTGTTTTCTGTCAATATACTGTACCTAGTAAGATAGTGGTTAATAAACAATATTTTGGCATGGCAGCCCCATAGAATTATCATTTTTATTTTCCCAAATTCTGTTTTTTCCTGTTTTTGGATTTGTTTCAGTTTTTTACCCTTAATATAAAAATGATTCATAGACGCAACGGATGTGGATGTTCGGAGTTGATGTCAATGCTTAATTGAAGACCGTTTTTGAGGTCTGGGGGGAAAAAACGAAGTAATTTTTATTTTTTTGTGTAATTCCCCTTTAATTGCACATTTAACAAGAGAGGAAATGTGTCAATCTAGCGATGTTTCTGCTGTTAGGCCTACTGCTGCAGCAAATGTCATGACAGTTTGCAAAACAATGGCAACCCAATTGATACAAATAATCATGATATAGTTCTGTCAGGTAAGCCTACTTTGTATTTAACAGTTAACACTTAATTGCGAAGGTTTTTGGGGAAAGTCTTTCTGTCTACCCACAAGACGGCTATCATTAGCATCGACAACAAACAGACAAGGGCAATATGGCTGGAAATGAATTGGCTGTTTAAACCAATAGTAGGTAGCCAGGGGTAGGATAATGTCAATGTGGCTTTGATTGGATAGTAGCCAGGCGCGTTATGTTTACGACAGTTTGCAATGGAACACATGAAAAAATGCACATACTTTCGGGAATTGATTGGCGAGCTACTCATAAGTGGGCTGCGAGCTACTGATAGCTTGTGATCTACCTGTTGGAGAACCCTGCTATACAGAGAGAAACAGAGACGCTTTATGTTGATGCCAGCACCGTTTGACAGACATACCAGTAAGACAGGGAGATAAACACTTTTCATTTCAATCTTTCTGGTTGCCAGCTTCAATAATTCCACATGTCGGTTGGTTTACACACACGCAAATACGCACATAACAGAGACAGAGAGAACATTGTGTACAGGGATACCCCCTTTATCTTCTCTGTTCATCTATTCAGCGGGTTAAGAAACAAGGTGTTCTCCATAGTGAGATCTAGACATGCAGAGTGACGGAGGGAGGATAACACTGAAATGGCTGTTTATTTCAGGAGAAGGTGTTTTTGTTAACCTTTCCAAGGGCCATGAATAGATGGATTGGTCAAATAAATTCTGTTCAGTGTGTGGAAAGAATGACGGAAATAAATAGTGAATGGATAGCTAGAGGTTTTACTTATTATTGGAAATATGCCCAAACCTCTCTAAAATCAATGGGTCATATGAACGTTTCCTGGAGCTCCTATAGTCTCTTTTTTATTGCAATGCAGCATTATCACCTGAAATGGTGTTCTTTCAGGGGCCAGTTTATTAATGTGATCATGAGGTCCTCTGGGGTACAGGTGGAGGGCTGGAAGCCAAGGAGGACTATATTTTTTCGAATGATTCCATTTTCAGATTTGAATGAATCAGTAGAAAAGTAGAAAAGAGCAGGGGATATCGTTAAGACTATTCAATGTCACCGTTTCAGCACAAGGCCATTCTCAAGACCTATTCAGTATCTGTAATGGTAAGTTACCTGGATCAAAAATATCCTTTCACTCAGCTCCATTCATACCTACCTACCTTCAGTGTGCTTACAGCTACCAGATAACCCTTAGACTGATGTCAGTGCTGCCTACTGCACATCAAAGGCATACTTTACCCACTTTAGGATGACTCTCACAGATGGAGAGCAGACGGCCCATTTGCTTAGCATAGGTGGCAGTATAACCCTTTATGTGGAGGCAGCAGCTATAGAAATGCCGGAACAATGAAGGTGTCAGGCTGAACCTGAGATTAGTCCCAGTGATTGATGAACGTTTTATCGTAGGGTGGTGGAGCGGTCACTGAGCCAAGTCACCTTGTGGAGGGGTGGGATGGGGGCCCTTTTAATCTGGCTGGGGTAATGTGTGTGTGTGTGTGTGTGTGTGTGTGTGTGTCTGAGCAGGGAGAAGGGATCAGGGGCATCTTCTTGGTCTTTCTAGCCTCTGAAGCTGGTGCACTTCACTGGAGCATGGTGTTCCATCCTCATTTAGGGGCCCCTTCCCCATCCTCTTAAGATGTTCCTGGTGGCGGTGTGTTAACCGCTATACCGTGGAGGCCCCTCTGCTTTGAAAAGGCTTAAACGCCAAAACGGATCTCATGCCGAAAAAAGTCCCCTAACTGGCAGTGAGGCCCCTGACTGTAGAACTTAAAGGTAACAGTCACCGTGCACTATTGCTGTTGAAGGACTGGACACGTCACTGAGTTTGTCCCAGTTGTTGTTGACAAACGTGATCGTGATCATTATCATACTCAAGGTGTTGGAGAGAGAAACTGGATAAGGCTCTCTGTCATTATCATCCTCTCTGTCACCTCTGTCCCAGTGGCCAGTATCACATCTCACATCTATCCATCAAATGAGGCCTGTAGGAGGGATAATCTAGCACGGTAAGAGGTGGTGCCAGAGTATCACCTCAGAATCATCTCCTCTCACATTCCATCCAGAGATCTGAGGCACGGAACCTCCATTCCTCCACCCTGGAGACGCCAAGTAGCCTAATCTCTCCTCTGAGCCTCCCAGTGATAGCCTGGTCCCAGATCAGATTGTGCTGTCTTGCTAACTTCTATGGTCATTGTCATTCCATGGCCATAGGAGTTGGCTATACAGCACAAACAGATTGTAGGTTAGCGCTTTCATCATGAATCTTGTTCTGGAGGTAGCTCTGCAGAGTGGTCACTAGCTGGCATAGCCACAAAGTCATAATTTCTGATTTTAAACCAAACCATAACCTTAACCAACTGCTTTCACTAATTCCTAACCCTAACACGGAACCCAAACCGGCTGCGCGCGTGCGCTATCGTGCATACATTTATTTTGCCCCCCCACACCAAACACGATCACGACATGCAGGTTAAAATATCAAAACAAACTCTGAACTAATGGCATTAATTTGGGGACAGGTCGAAAAGCATTAAACATGTATGGCAATTTAGCTAGTTAGCTTGCACCTGCTAGCTAACGTTAATTTGTCCTATTTAGCTAGCTTGCTGTTGCTAGCTAATTTGTCCTGGGATATAAACATTGGGTTGTTATTTTACCTGAAATGCAAAAGGACCTCTTCTCCGACAATTAATCCACACATAAAACGGCCAACCGAATCGTTTCTAGTCATCTCTCCTCCTTCCAGGCTTTTTCATCATTTAACTTATATGGTGATCGCATCTAAACTTTCATAGTATTACCACGACTACCGGCAAAACAGTTTGTCTTTCAATCACCCACGTGGGTATAACCAATGAGGAGATGGCACGTGGGTACCTGCTTCTATAAACCAATGAGGAGATGGGAGAGGCAGGACTTGCAGTGCGATCTGCATCAGAAATAGGAATGAGTTCTATTTTAGCCCTTGGTGTCGTAGACGCTCTTTGGCGCGCGTGAGCAGTGTGGGTGCAATAATTGAATAACAGGGATTTCTAAATGTATTTTGCGACGCTCGCGCATGCGACGTGTCCGGTCTGGTCAGCATGTAACCTTAAATTAAGACCAAAAAGCTAATGTTTGTTTTCAGGAATTTTTACAATGTAGCCAATTTTGACTTTACAGCTGGCACATCTAGTGGAAATAGCTCAGTTCTGCCTCCAGGACAAGACTCATCCCAATACACGTCAACCTGCAAAGAGATCTGGGAACAGGCTGTCCCGTTGAGGGCCTGACCATCCTTAGGCAGTGTCTGAAATGGCACCCTACTCCCTAGTGTCTGGTCAAAAGTATTGCACTACATAGGGAATAGGTTTCCATTTCAGACACAGACCTAGTTTGTCTGAACACACAGTACACCATCCTCAGACTCAGAAAGGATTGGTTCAGCCCACTAGTACAGCTTTACCCTGTCATCCATCCTGACCATTCCACCACCCACAGAGAAAATAGCACCTATAACAAGGAGGTAACCATGATAATGCCAGGCACCTAGATGCATTCTACTGCTATGGGTCCATACCAGAGAGCAATTGACTTGGAACAGTGAACCCCATCAAGCTTGCTGTACAATTCAGAGCAACTTGGCCACTGATTTGGAGGTGGGGGGGGAAGAGTTGTCTGTATTTTCAGCCTGCTGTCATGATGATTTCCACTGGGGTTGTGTGTGAATATGGAAGAGGAAGAAGAGGCATTTTAGTTGAAAATTGCACATTTTCCTCTCAGAATTGTCGCTCTTAAAGCCAGTTCACCTGCTTCGTGAACTCAGTGAACCAAGTTGCAGAGCCATCTTCTTCTTGCCTCCATCTCTGCCTCCCTCCTCTTCTCTCCTCTTTCCCTTCCTCTCCTTTTCTCCTCTTTCCCCTCCTCTCCTCATCTCTCAACCCGAAGCTGCTGTAATAGGCAGTGGATTGTTTAGTCTTCTCCGGCAGGATTGTCTCGCTATCTGTTCTTGTCTGGATAATGACGCTGTCGTTTAAGCCGTGTCACCGTCCAAAGAGCCTCTTGAGAAAGAGAGAGTGAAAGAGACCAAGAGAGAGCAAGAGAGAGCAAGAGGAAGAGAGAGATGGTAAAAATTCTCTGTGCCGTGATAACGGATAGAAAAGGGAGGTGTGAAAATTTGAGCCCCCTGTGTGTGATTTGACTGGTCCTGTGATGGATCCATCAGTCATTGTGTTGAATGCTCCTCCAACACTTCAGTTTTCCTCAGACTGTTGTTAGCAGGCTGCTAGTGGGGATGCTGCTGGGGCTGCATGGTCACTTCTGATTGGCTATCTCACTCAGAGCCTGGGGAAGGAGGAAAATAATGGATGGAGGGGAAAGAGTTGGACTTTATTGGCACTTCAGTTGAGTTAAAGGTAGCGGGAGCGGTATTCTCTCTCTCTTTGTCGCAGAAAATGAGTCATAGTGGTCCCTGCTCTGTGAGCCTCACTCTTGTCCTCAAACACACACACTCTCCCACCTTTTCAAAGAAACAGGTGTAATGCTCCTCACCAGACCCCTTTGCCAAATTTCTAGCCGTCCTGGATGTTTTCGGAAAAGACACCTCCTTTAAAATGTCTGCCTGGCTGGCTGCTTGACATGCCGATTACCCCCCTGGTCCTGAGTGTGTCCAGCCACACCCCAGTCCGAGCCCAACGTAGTGTGTCCAGCCCAGCCCATCCTAGCCCCAGCCCTCTCTCTCTCCCCTCTCCGGAGTGGCCCCGGCCTCCATTATCACTGCTCACTCTGGAGGAAGGATGTGCTTCACTGAGGCATAGTAGCACTCACACACACACACACACACACTCTCTCACACACACACACACACACACACACACACACACACAAACCACATGAAAATCCAAGGGAAATCCACCAAGTCAGAAGAAGACAGGAGAAGAGAGGGGTCAGACTAAACAAAACAAAACATTTTTGGTGGAATTTGGGAAAATAAACTGGAGCAATCTGCTGTGTCTGATAATATCCTGAGGTCTCTGGAGGGGAGGGAGAGGAGGGAGGGGGAGAGAGCGAGGGAGAGGGATAGGAGGAGGGTGGGGGAGAGGGATAGGAGGAGGGAGGGAGGGACGTCAGAACGTTCCCCTGTGTGGGAAAGGAGAATGGAAGATCATCTGGCGGGAAGCATCTGAATACTCAGGCTGTGACACACCCACTTGGCCTTTTACCTGAGTTGGGCACGGTCCATGCTGTCTATTAGCATTGTTTGTCTGGGACATTTGGATCATTGTTATTGCATGCAACAGATGCTGTGGCTTTCCTGATACACCACTGTTCATTGAATCTGCCAAAAAGGATGCTTTCTCAGTCCTACCATGTTAGTAGCCAAGTTAGAAGTACTTAGTATGTGGTGAAAATGTCCATTCACTCAATGAATATACATAATCTGTGAAATACAGTAGAATTAGCATAAACAGCACCCTGCTATCTAACAGTTATATTGTCTGCAGGGTAACTATTTCACTTGTTTGTGTCTGTAATGACAGACAGGTGCCTTCAACACAATTTGTCATTCATACCTCATTAACTAGTTAGCCCCTGAGGGGAGCCATCAACACCATGCTCAATTAACGTACGAATGAGAAAAAGCATTTCTCACATTTGTTTTCTATTTCTGATGGAAATGTAATGTAATTAAGTAAAGTTCTTCCCCCAGAAGCCAAACTGTAACATAAGGCTCCAAAAAACGTTTACTCCAACTAAATAGTTTTGGTTTCCAAGGTTATCGGACCGACCCCAAGGTCAACTGCCAGTGGTTTGTTATGGTTTGGGATTTGAACGTCAACAAAAGGCATTAACTTACTGACGATAGAGGCCTGCGCAGAACTGAGAGAAAACATAATCTCTCTCATTCTAATTAAACTGTGGTGATTTGAATACTGAAATAAAGAGTTGTCTATAATCTCCTATTAGATATTAATTCAAAAGCTTTGCACTCTGTTTTGCTATGGGACCCTACCAGGCCCGGTCTTTCTGAAGGATATCTGGGGTCACACTAACACAACAGCCATCATAGAGTAGACCTCCTAGACTAGATCGTACTGATCACCAGGATCAACAAATTGCATGACTCTTAAACTCTGTTTCCATCATAACCCTGATGCCCAGCAAATCTGATATTAGTCAACTCAACAAGCTACCCTAAACACTTTACTGGATTAGGTAAAGGAAGATTGTGGTGGCAGAATGATGATGTCTGTCTGTCTATCCGGCTGTCCATTCATGTTGTTTTAGTGTACCAACTACAGGGATTCCATCAAATTGCATGAGATGAACGGATCTGGAATACGCTCGAGAGTTTGAGTTTCCTTTCCCTCAACTGTCTGTTGTCTAATTCTGCAATTACTGAGAACAAATTTGGTGGGCTTTCCAAGCTGCCTTTGTAGCTGCCAAGCCCTCTTGTGTATTCCTAGTATATTTGCGGCGAGACAGAGACACTACTTCTTATTCAATAGAGGCTGTCTTTCTGTTAAAAAAAGTATTTTTTAATTCTGTCAATGTGGGTATATAAAGGTTAGGATTCATGTCCACTCGAGTGTCTAAGGCAGTGTCCTCTCCCGCCAGCTCTGGTGGCTAATGCATTAATCTGTCACTCCACAGAACAGTGAAAAAAATGTAATAATCGTCCATCAACTGCAGATCCAGGCCAGGGGCGTCTATTGGGGTGGAGGGCTTTCATATTTATCTCTTAATTGTTCTCTCTGTGTGTGTGTGTGTGTGTGATGGATTGCCCGGCAGACTTTATGAGGTGAAGGGAGCTGGCCACCCATGTAAGACCATTTGTTAGCACAGAGATGAATGTCTGTCAAGATAGAAAGGCTTTTACTGTCAGAAAGCCTTTTAACAAAGTAAACAAGCCAAGCTGTCACAAGTGAATCAAATTCAGCTGGCTACTTTGCAGGCTTATAAAGAGCTCTTGCTTGTACCAGAACATTTATCTCTGTGTGACGTTATTACAATTCAATCAAAGAAAGGATATGTAACCTGTGAACAATTTCAGAACAAGATCGAGATCGGGTTCTATACCTGGCAACAGAGCAAATTCTTGGCTGATTTATTAAACATTACTCACTTGTTGGACACAGATCCAACATGATTGCATTAGACATGGTGTCCTTTCTATGTGTCTCTATGTGTTTGTTGGCTGCTGTGTGTGTGTGTGTATGGGATGACCCAGAGGTTATGAACACCCTCCTACACCCAAGAACTCACTCTGCTGTCAACACTACTCCCACTCACACTGTCTCTCCTGGCACGCCTGCGCACACACACATACACACACACACACACACACACACACACACACACACACACACACACACACACACACACACACACACACACACACATGCATACTACACTCCCACTCCCCATATCTCTCCTCGCACACTTGACACGACACGCCACACTCCCCCAGACAGCCATCATATGCTGGATACACGTGCTAGTTAGTTAGAGGCCCCTGGGGAACCATGTCACTTAACCACACTCTGACATGGTTGTTGCAAAGTGTGACTGTTTTGACAGTGTTTATGGAACGTGGTGTGTGGAGGTTGTTAAATAGCCAATGCAACCCTTTCTGCTCTGTTCTGATCTGACGACCATCTTGGGAGTTGATTGTACAAGAAGATGTGCAGTACAGCACAAACACTCTGTTGCTCTCTGCACAGTCCACCCCAACCCCTATATGTCCAAATTAGAGATATTTGGTTCTAACCGTCGTGTCTTTGTGAGACGCAGAGTAGGTGAACGGATGATCTCCGGATGTGTTTACCACCGTGAAGCATGGAGGAGGTGTGATGGTGTGGGGTGCTTTGCTGGTGACACTGTTGTTGATTTATTTAGAATTCAAGGCACACTTAACCAGCATGACTAACACAGCTGGGCTAGACAATCTGGACACTGTCTCTCTAAAATTATCGGCCGCAATTGTTGCAACCTCTATTTCTAGCCTATTCAACCTCTCTTTCATATCGTCTGAGATCCCTAAAGATTGGAAAGCTGCCGCGGTCAACCCCTCTTCAAAGTGGGAGACACTCTAGATCCAAACTGTTACAGACCTACATCTATCCTGCCCTTCTAAAATCTTCGAAAGCCAAGTTAACAAACAGATCACCGACCATTTCGAATCCCACCGTACCTTCTCCACTATGCAATCTGGTTTCCGAGCTGGTCATGGGTGCACCTCAGCAACCCTCAAGGTCCTAAACGATATCATAACCGCCATCGATAAAAGACAGTACTGTGCAGCCGTCTTCATCGACCTGGCCAAGGCTTTCGACTCTGTCAATCACTGCATTCTTATCGGCAGACTCAACAGCCTTGGTTTCTCAAATGACTGCCTCGCCTGGTTCACCAACTACTTCTCTGACAGAGTTCAGTTTGTCAAATTGGAGTGCCTGTTGTCCGGACCTCTGGCAGTCTCTATGGGGGTGCCACAGGGCTCAATTCTCGGGCCGACGCTCTTCTCTGTATATATCAATTATGTCGCTCTTGCTGCTGGTGATTCTCTGATCCACCTCTACACAGACGACACCATTCTGTATACTTCTGGTCTTTCTTTGGACACTGTGTTAACAAACCTCCAAACGAGCTTCAACGCCATACAGCACTCCTTCCGTGGCCTCCAACTCCTTTTAAATGCTAGTAAAACTAAGTGCATGCTCTTCAACCAATTGCTGCCCGCACCTGCCTGCCCATCCAGCATCCCTACTCTGGACGGTTCTGACTTAGAATATGTGGACAACTACAAATACCTAGGTGTCTGGTTAGACCGTAAACTCTCCTTCCAGACTCACATTAAGCATCTCCAATCCAAAATTAAATCAATAATCGGCTTCCTATTTCGGCAAACAAAGCCTCCTTCACTCATGCTGCTAAACATACCCTCGTAAAACTGACTATCCTACCGATCCTTGACTTCGGCGATGTCATTTACAAAATAGCCTCCCACACTCTACTCAGACTGCATCCAATTTGCTATCACAGTGCCATCCGTTTTGTCACCAAAGCCTCATATACTACCACCACTGCGACCTGTATGCTCTCGTTGACTGGCCCTCGCTTCATATTCGTCTCCAAACCCACTGTTTCCAGGTCATCTATAAGTCTTTGCTAGGTAAAGCCCCGCCTTATCTCAGCTCACTGGTCACCAGAGCAACACACACCCGTAGCACGTGCTCCAGCAGGTATATTGCACTGGTCATCGCCAAATCCTACTTTGGCCACCTTTCCTTCCAGAACTAATTGCAAAAATCACTGAAGCTGGAGACTTTTCTCCCTCTAACTTTAAGCATCAGCTGTCTGATCACAGCACCTGTGCACAGCCCATCTGTAAATAGCCCACCCAACTACCTCATCCCCATACTGTTATTTATTGTTGCTCTTTTGCACCCCAGTATCTCTACTTGCACATCTATCACTCCAGTGTTTAATTGCTAAATTGTAATTATTTCACAACTATGGCTTATTTATTGCCTTACCTCCCTTATCTTACTACATTTGCACACATTGTGTATATATATTTCTCCATTGTGTTATTGACTGTACGTTTGTTTATCCCATGTGTAACTCGGTGTTGTTTTTGTCGCACTGCTTTGCTTTATCTTGGCTAGGTCGCAGTCGTAAATAAGAACTTGTTCTCAACTGACCTACCTGGTTAAATAAAGGTGAAATAAAGACATTTAAAAAACAGCATTCTGCAGTGATACGCCATCCCATCTAGTTTGCGCTTGGTGGTACTATCATTTGTTTTTCAACAGGACAACGACCCAAAATACATCTCCAGGCTGTGTAAGGGCTATTTGACCAAGAAGTAGAGTGATGGTGCTGCATCAGATGACCTGGCCTCCACAATCACCAGACCTCAACCCAATTGAGATGGTTTGGGATGAGCTGGACCGCAGAGTGAAGGAAAAGCACCCAACAAGTGCTCAGCATATGTGGTGTCAAGGCAAAGGGTGGCTACTTTAAAGAATATAAAATATATTTTTATTTGTTTAAGATGATTCCATATGTGTTATTTCATAGTTTTGATGTCTTAATAAAGAAAAACCCTGGAGTGAGTAGGTGTGTCCAAACTTTGGCGAATACTGAATACCTATTGATTCTTAAAGAATATAACTTTATAAAAATGCCTCTTGTGCTTAGTTCAACTGTCATACACCTTCAGAACCCAAAATAGAAGTTTGTATAACTTCCTTGTTTGTAAACAATGTTATTGTACTATATATCCTCAAAACATGGTTAAAACTGTAATTTCTCATGGATTGTCTGTTCTTGCATCCATAGCTCTGTCTAGGAATTCTAGTGTACCAAAACATTGGTGACTGCATTGTTATTGTTTGAACTGCAGATTGTCCCTTTAAAGAGTGTCTGCGAACATCTCAGTGATACTTGCCATGCTTAGTGGATGAGATACCATCAGCTCCATCATACACTCTTAGAAAAAAAGGTGCTATCTAGAACTTAAAACGGTTCTTCTGCTGTCCCCATAGGATAACCCTTTTGAAGAACCCTTTTGGTTCCAGGTAGAACCCTTTTGTTTTTTTTGTGAAACCCTTTCCACAGAGGGTTCTACATGGAAGTCAAGTGTTCTACCTGGAACCAAAAAGGGTTCTCCTATGGGGACAGCCGCAGAACCCTTTTGAAACCCTTTATTCTAAGAGTGTATGATTACTCTGCTATCGTCTAGTTTTGTCTTAATAATCCATCCCTATGATTACTCTGCTCCCATCTCACTATGTCTTAATAAAGGATGCTCAGGATAATGGGGCCATATGATTCTAATCAATCCTAATGTAGTCTTTTCATTCGCTGGTTTAGTTAAAGCCTGTAATGTATTGGAAATCTGTGGGTCTAATTGGTTTTCCCAAGAGCTTTGCCAAGAATTCAGTTAAGTGTGAATTGTTATATCATCCCGGCTATGAATTTCCTCTCTCAAGCTGATAGTAAGGTTGTATTTTAGTTCACGATATCTGGAGAGAGATGAATCAGAATGAGCTTTCTTTTTTTCTTTAATCTGTTTATTTTATTTTATTTTATTTTATTCAAGCACTCACTTCCTCCCTAAATGGCAAATGCATTTTGCAGCTTCTTGCAGTAAACAAACTGAGGCTGTCCAAGGTTGTCTTGCAGGGGGCAAAAATTATCCCCATTATTTGTGGAAGAAATTGTTTTTTAAGTCCACAATGAATTATGTAAATGTCTTAAAAGGCTTTCTGCCATGTAATATGCTACTGAACACACTAAAATTATGAATCTAAGCATCCAACTGCTGCAATATTGTGTTTTACATCTAACAATTAAAAATCCCATTTGCCTTATAATCTCCCATGTGGAGAAATCCATTTAGTAAACCCACGCTCAGGTCACATGGAGATCAGTTGGGCACTTTTGGTAGAAAATGTTATTTTTGTGTCTTTTTTCTTCTACACTAAATGACCCGCCACTCTACTGTGTGACTCCCTGTGACTCTGCTGGGAGAAGTTGTTTTGATCTGTGAAAGCGAGTGCCAAATGTCTGAAATGGCGGGCGCTGTGGCTGTGGTTGGGATCCTGGCGTGTGTCCTGGAAGGGGTAGTTTTGACTGTGCGTTGTGTTGCATTTGGATCAGTATGCTTGATGTGGCTACGGACTTGATGTGGCTACAGCATTGTCCCTCTCTGCTGGAACCCACAGGGGGCACGGGGCACGGGGCAGAAGGGAGTAGAGCAGAGGAGGCTGCCAGTAGCTGGACACAATCACAATCTTCTCAATAACTCATTCACTGCTGCTGCAAACCACAAAGCATAGGTCGTTTCTCACTAACAGACATCTGTGCCTCTTAGATGCTACTTTGTACGTTTACATTATAGGCCTACTGAAACCATATGCAAAGGTGAAATCGGTGATAGTGTGCTGTTTGTTTCCATGACAATGTAAAGAAAGATACACTATGTTTTGTTGAACCTATAACAACACAAAATAGATCATGACGACCATATCAGAGCAGAGGGTGTTTCCAGTGTGTTTTCAGTACATCTATTGTAACCCACTTCAATTTGAATTAGAAGTGTTCATGTTCCGAATCTCTTTATTCGATTTATTTCACAGACATTACTCATGCTGCTGTCACCTTTAATTTAACTCTACTGAACACGCTGCCCCATGAGGCCAAGAGTTTGACAGATTTATCATGTTACAATATAGTAGAGAAACAGTCTCTGTGGTCCTTAATTAACTTAACTCTCTCTCTCTCACAATTCAATTCAGTAGACTATTGACATGGCATGTTAAATTACTTACATTGTCAAAGTATACATATAACAAAAAATGGTGGGACCAACAATAGTAGTAATACTAATAGTAGTGGAAATGGGATTACTATTAACAGCAACTACAACAACAATATTAATGAGAATATTAATACATTAAAGCAATAGTAGTAGACGAGTCTCAACATGACTGAGAAGCCACATGACATGGTATGAAAGTCAAAACAAAACCAAAATGGGAAATATTATTGACATTACATTACAATTTTCACTCAGGTTGTGGCAAGGGGACATATATTTGGCTTTTCACCCAATACATTATTATTATTTTTTAAATTCTTTATACTGAATGATAATTTTGGGAAAGAAAGATTTCTCTTAGGTCTGATTATTTGTCACAGTGTAATAGGAAATGCAGCTCTGTCTCTACCCGTCCCCCGGAGCGGAGTGAGCACAGCCTGTCCTCTCTGGGCAGCCAAGTTTGCCTCTGATGACTGGTGTCTACAGCCAGACTGTGCTCACTGAGTCTCTATCTAGTCAGTGTTTTCCTCAGTTTTCTATCAGTCACAGTGGTCAAATTGTCTGCCACCATGTGCTGTCTGTTCAGAGCCAAATAGCATGGATGTTTACATATATTTTTTTGTAGTATCTTTCCAATAGGTGATATTTTTATTTTTGCTTTATGATGATTAGGTTGTGCCAGATTTATATATATATTGTATTTTATTTTTATTTCATCTTTGTTTAACCAGGTAGGCCAGTTGATAACAAGTTCTAATTTACAACTGGGACCTGGCCAAGATAAAGCAAAACAGTGCTACAACAACACAAAGTTACACATAAACAAACATACAGTCAATAACACAAAATAAAATAAAATTAGAAAGATCTATGTACAGTGTGTGCAAATGTAGAAGAGTAGGGAGGTAGGCAATAAATAGGCCCTAGAGGCAAAAATAATTACAATTTAGCATTAATACTGGAGTGATATATGTGCAGATGATGAAGTGCAAGTAGAGATACTGGGGTGCAAAAGAGCAAGAGGGTAAGTACAAATATGGGGATGAGGTAGTTGGGTGTGCTATTTACAGATTGGCTGTGTACAGGTACAGTGATTGGTAAGCTGCTCTGATAGCTGATGCTTAAAGTTAGAGAGGGAGATATAAGACTCCAGCTTCGATGATTTTTGCAATTCGTTCCAGTCATTGGCAGCAAAGAACTAGAAGGAAAGGCGGCCAAAGGAAGTGTTGGCTTTGGGGATGACCAGTGCAATATACCTGCTGGAGCGCGTGCTACGGGTGGGTGTTTCTATGGTGACCAGTGAGCTGAGATAAGGCGGGGCTTTACCTAGCAAAGACTTATAGATGACCTGGAGCCAGTGGGTTTGGCGACGGATATGTAGTGAGGGCCAGCCAACAAGGTCATACAGGTCGCAGTGGTGGGTAGTATATGGGGCTTTGGTGATAAAACGGATGGCACTGTGATAGACTACATCCAGTTTGCTGAGTAGAGTGTTGGAGGCTATTTTGTAAATGACATCGCCAAAGTCAAGGATCGGCAGGATAGTCAATTTTACGAGGGTATGTTTGGCGGCATGAGTGAAGGAGGCTTTGTTTGCGAAATAGGAAGCCGATTCTAGATTTAACTTTGGATTGGAGATGCTTAATGTGAGTCTGGAAGGAGAGTTTACAGTCTAACCAGACACCTAGGTATTTGTAGTTGTCCACATATTCTAAGTCAGAACCATCCAGAGTAGTGATGCTAGTCGGGCGGGAGGGTGCGGGCAGCAATCGGTTGAAGAGCATGCACTTAGTTTTACTAGCATTTAAAAGCAGTTGGAGGCCACGGAAGGAGTGTTGTATGGAGTTGAAGCTCGTTTGGAGGTTTGTTAACACAGTGTCCAAAGAAAGACCAGAAGTATACAGAATGGTTTCGTCTGCGTAGAGGTGGATCGGAGAATCACCAGCAGCAAGAGCGACATCATTGATATATACAGAGAAGAGAGTCGGCCTGAGAATTGAGCCCTGCGGCACCCCCATAGAGACTGCCAGAGGTCCGGACAACAGGCCCTCCGATTTGACACACTGAACTCTATCTGAGAAGTAGTAGGCGAGGCAGTCATTTGAGAAGCCAAGGCTGTTGAGTCTGCCGATAAGAATGCAGTGATTGACAGAGTCGAAAGCCTTGGCCAGGTCGATGAAGACGGCTGCACAGTACTGTCTTTTATCGATGGCGGTTATGATATCGTTTAGGACCTTGAGCGTGGCTGAGGTGCACCCATGACCAGCTCGGAAACCAGATTGCATAGTGGAGAAGGTACGGTGGGATTCGAAATGGTCGGTGATCTGTTTGTTAACTTTAGAAAGGCAGGGCAGGATGGATGTAGGTCTGTAGCAGTTTGGGTCTAGAGTGTCTCCCACTTTGAAGAGGGGGATGACCGCGGCAGCTTTCCAATCTTTAGGGATCTCAGACGATACGAAAGAGAGGTTGAATAGGCTAGTAAAAGGGGTTGCAACAATTTCGGCGGATCATTTTAGAAAGAGAGGGTCCAAATTGTCTAGCCCAGCTGATTTGTAGGGATCCATAATTTGCAGCTTTTTCAGAACATCAGCTGTTTGGATTTGGGTGAAGGAGATGCGGGTGAGGGGGTTGGGCAAGTTGCTGCAGGGGGTTCTGAGATGTTGGCCGGGGTAGGGGTAGCCAGGTGGAAAGCATGGCCAGCTGTGGAAAAATGCTTATTGAAATGATCGATTATGGTAGATTTATCGGTGGTGACCGTGTTTCCTGTCCTCAGTGCAGTGGGCAGCTGGGAGGAGGTGCTCTTATTCTCCATGGACTTTACAGTGTCCCAAAACTTATTGGAATTAGTGCTAGAGGAAGCCAATTTTTCTGAGTGTTGTCCTGAGGCTCTATGGCGTTGGTTTGGGTGTCACGCCCTGGCCTTAGTATTCTTTGTTTTCTTTATGTTTTTTAGTTAGGTCAGGGTGTGACATGGGGAATGTATGTGTTTTGTAGTGTCTAGGGGTGTTGTATGTGTATGGGGCAGAGAAGAGTGTAGTTGTCTAGTTATGTCTATGGCTGCCTAGATTGGTTCTCAATCAGAGACAGCTGTCATTCATTGTCTCTGATTGGGAGCCATATTTAAGGCAGCCATAGGCAGTAGGCTTTTGTGGGTAGTTGTCTATGTTGTACGTTTGTAGCTTGTGATTGCACTTACGTCTTTAGCTTCACGTTGGTTTGTTTCGTTTTGTAATAGTGTTCGTTGCGTGTTTTTCCCTCTTCTAAATAAAGAGATGTATTTTGCACACGCTGCGCCTTGGTCCACTCTCTCTCACGAAGACGATCGTGACAGAACTACCCACCAACCATGGATCAAGCAGCGTGAGAGGAACCAACAACAGCGGCAAAGAAACCAGGACTCGTGGACATGGGAGGATGTTTTGGACGGCAAGGGTTGCTACACATGGGAGGAGATCCGAGCTGGAAGAGATCGCCTCCCATGGGAACAGCTGGAGGCGATTAGGAGAGCAGAGGCAACCGGAGAGAGGAACCGGAGTTATGAGGGTACGCGACTAGCAAGGAAGCCTGTGAGTAAACCCCAAAAATTTCTTGGGGGGGGGCTTAAAGGGAGAGTGGCGAAGTCAGGTAGGAGACCTGCGCCTACTCCCTGTACTTACCGTGGAGAGCGAGAGTACGGGCAGACACCGTGTTACGCAGTAGAGCGCATGGTGTCTCCTGTACGCGTGCATAGCCCGGTTCGGTACATTCCAGCTCCACGTATCGGCCGGGCTAGATTGAGCGTTGAGCCGGATGTCATGAAGCCGGCCCAACGCATCTGGCCACCAGTGCGTCTCCTCGGGCCGGCTTACATGGCACCAGCCTTACGCATGGTGTCCCCGGTTCGCCTACATAGCCCGGTGCGGGTTATTCCACCTCCCCGCACTGGTCAGGCGACAGGGAGCATACAACCAGGTAAGGTTGGGCAGGCTCAGTGCTCAAGGGAGCCAGTACGCCTGCATGGTCCGGTATTTCCGGCGCCATTTCCCCGCTCCAGGCCAGTACCACCAGTGCCTACACCACGCACCAGGCTTCCAGTGCGTCTCCAGAGCCCTGTTCCTCCTCCACGCACTAGCCCTATGGTGCGTGTCTCCAGCCCAGTACCACCAGTGCCTACACCACGCACCAAGCCTCCTGTGCGTATCCAGAGCGCTGTACGCACTGTTCCTTCTCCCCGTACTCGCCCTGATGTGCGTGCCCTCAGCCCGGTAACACCAGTGCCGGTACCACGCACCAGGCCTATAGTACGCCTTGAGAGTCCAGTGTGCCCTGTTGTTCCCCGCACTAGCCTGAAGGTGCGTGTCCTTAGCCCGGTACCTCCAGTTCCGGCACCACGCACCAGGCCTACAGTGCGTCTCAGCCGGCCAGAGTCTGCCGTCTGCCCAGCGGCGCCTGAACTGCCCGTCTGCCCAGCGGCGCCTGAACTGCCCGTCTGCCCAGCGGCGCCTGAACTGCCCGTCTGCCCAACGGCGCCTGAACTGCCCGTCTGCCAAGCGCCGCATGAACTGCCCGTCTGCCATGAGCCTGCAAAGCCATGACCAGCCAGAGCCGTCAGCGAGCCATGACCAGCCAGAACCGTCATCCAGCCATGACCAGCCAGAGCCGTCATCCAGCCATGACCAGCCAGAGCCGTCATCCAGCCATGACCAGCCAGAGCCGTCATCCAGCCATGACCAGCCAGAGCCGTCATCCAGCCATGACCAGCCAGAGCCGTCATCCAGCCATGACCAGCCAGAGCCGTCATCCAGCCAGGATCCGCCAGAGCCGTCATCCAGCCAGGATCCGCCAGAGCCAGCCAGCCAGGATCCGCCAGCCAGCCAGGATCCGCCAGCCAGCCAGGATCCGCCAGAGCCAGCCAGCCAGGATCCGCCAGCCAGTCCGGTGCTGCCCCTCAGTCCGGAGCTGCCCCTCAGTCCGGTGCTGCCCCCTAGTCCGGTGGGGTTAATTTGGAGGGTGGCCATTTGGAGGAGGCTACCAAAGCGGGTATTGACAATGGTGGAGACAATGGTGGAGTGCGTCCCGCACCCGAGCCGCCGCCATGATGGGGCCCACCCCGGACCCTCCCCTTTCTATTTCAGGTTGCGCGGTCGGAGTCCGCACCTTTGGGGGGGGGGGGGGGGGGGTACTGTCACGCCCTGGCCTTAGTATTCTTTGTTTTCTTTATGTTTTTTAGTTAGGTCAGGGTGTGACATGGGGAATGTATGTGTTTTGTAGTGTCTAGGGGTGTTGTATGTGTTGTATGCTTCACGATCGTTTGTTGGTTTGTTTCGTTTTGTAATAGTGTTCGTTGCGTGTTTTTCCCTCTTCTAAATAAAGAGATGTATTTTGCACACGCTGCGCCTTGGTCCACTCTCTCTCACGAAGACGATCGTGACATTGGGTTAGTGAACTGAGCCTCAGAACCAGCTGACTGAGGGAACTCTTCTCTTGTTTCATCTCTTGACATTGTACGGCTGTGTGATTAAATGTTTTAGGGGTTGCTTGTTTTTAGATGGTTGTACAATTTGATGGCAATTTCTTTCTATTCGATTGTCCGAATTCTGCTCTACAAGTGCTATTTAGAGTTTTTCTTTGCACTTGTAATACAGTCTTGCAAAACTCTGCATGCAGTATTTCGATTGGATGTTTGTCCCATTTGGTAAATTCATTATTAGAGAGGGGACCCCATACTTCGCTGCCAAATATAGCAATTGGTTCTAGAACTTTGTCTCTCAGCTTTCACATGGCTGTAATCGAGCTATCTGTGTTGCTGATATCTAGTCCTAGATATGTGTAGTTTTTGGTTTGTTCTAATAGAACTGTGTCCAATTAGAATTTATATTTGTGATCATGATTTCCTGACCTTTTTTGGAATATCATTATATTCAGAGTTTTTAGGTTAACTGTCAGAGCCCAGGTCTGACAGAACCTGTGCAGATGATCTAGATCCTGCTGTAACCCCTCCTTACTGGGAGACAGTAGCACCAGGTCATCTGCGTACAGCAGACACTTGATTTCAGTGTTGTGTAGGGTGAGACCAGGTGCTGCAGATTCTTCTGATGTTTTTGCCAATTCATTAATGTAGATGTTAAATAGTGTTGGACTTATTGTGCAACCCTGTTTCACTCCGTGTCGCTGAGAGAAGATGTCTGTTTGCTTGTTGCCAATTTTAACCGCACATTTGTTTTTAGGTTACATTGATTTAATAACATATGTTTTCCCTCAATACCATTTTCTTTTAGTTTATAACAAATACCTCTGTGCCAAATTGAATCAAATGCTTTCTTGAAGTCTACAAAACATGAGTAGATTTTGCCATTGTTTTGGTTTACTTGTTTGTCAATTAGAGTGTGGAGGGTAAGTGCTGTTCCTTTGTTCTTAGGGTGTGATTGTATTGCTTCAGTGTTTCCCCATATTGAAGGTGTATATTTTTGTTGCCTGGTTCTGTGTTTTTGATTAGATATATTTTTCAATTACTTCCTTAGATTTTTTGCAATCATTATCAAACCATTTTTCATGATCTATTCTTTTTGGTTTGCTCTTATATTTATTTAGATTAGCCAAGGAGGCTAATTTGTCAATTATAAAGTTTATGTTCCAAATGGCCAAATGTACACCTTCATTGCTGTAGGAGAATGTTAAGGCTAAAAAGTTGCCCAAGAGAGATTTGTATTTTTTGGCTACTAATTGCTTTTTAGTAGATTTCTGTACTGTTTGCACTCCATCTATAGGCCTGTTTAGTACCATGACATTTATTGGGCTGTGATGCTTCATGGTTGGATTCCACTCTTCTCAGATACACTGTGGTCTGAGAGAGGTGTTAGTGGGCTGAGGGGTGGTGGTGTGTGTGGGAAGGGAAAGGTTGTTGCTTCTCTGTAGGTGTTTATCCCCATGACTGTTAATAGTGTCTAGTTCTTCTGCTTTTCTAGCATTGAGGTCTCCACAGACCAGTACGTTGCCTTGGGCCTGAAAGTGACTAATCTCCCCCTCTAGAATGGAGAAACTATTTTCATTGAAGTAGGGTGACTGAGGGGTGAATGTATGCGGCACAGAGGAAGACAGCCTCTGTTGATTTTTAACCAGATAAAGAATTCTACTGTTTTAATCAATTCGATTGAATGAGTTAGTTCAGATTCATACCATATTAGCATTCCCCCTGAGTCTCTGCCCTGTGTGATTCCTTTTAATTTGGTGATTCCTTAATTGTAATTTATAATTTTGTGATTCCTTTTAAATCTCTCTCATTCCCTACTTTATTCCTCTCTTTCAGCCCTGAGTCCTTGGATCACTATATTCTCCCACCCGGATGTGAGAGACTACTCTCAACTGACCCTTGACCTGACCAGGAATGAGTTGATAGTGGGGGCAAGGTAAGAATGCATTCCTTAATGTATCCCTTATTCATGTGTTAATTTATCCCATATTCATTTGTTCATTTATCCCATATTCATTTGTTCATTTATCCCTTATTCAGTTGTTAATTTATCCCTTATTCATGTGTTCATTTATTCCTTATTCATGAGGTAATTTACTCCTTATTCATGTGTTCATTTATCCCTTATTCAGGTGTTCATTTATCCCTTATTCAGGGGTTCATTTATCCCTTATTCAGTTGTTTATTTATCCCTTATTCATGTGTTCATTCATTCCTTATTCATGAGGTAATTTACTCCTTATTCATTTGTTAATGTACCCATAAATTCATTTGTTAATTTACCCCTTATTCATTCCTTAATTTATCCCTTATTCATTTGTTCATTGAGCCCTTATACATGTGTTAATGTACCCTTATGCAAAACACTCTGCCTGGTCCTATACTGCACTGCTGCTGAAAATTGGAGATGAATCATTTAAAAGTGATAATCATGTATCAGTGTCGTGTTTTTTTAATGAGCATGGCTGTCATTCATATTCCATTCACCCAGCTCAATGTAACATTGATAGGTTTAGGCTACTACATGATACTCTAATTTTCCCTATACCCATCATGAGATTGCTACAACCTAGCCTATGAATGAAAGTTTACAACGTAGGTGCACAGGTCGAATGAAATATTAGAGTAATCAAGGTGACATTGACACATTCAATACCACCTTGCACACTCTTGCCGGCATCTAGCTGATCTAGGATGTAATCATTAGTCCAACAGTTGCAAAATAGAGTTTCTATTCTACAAATTCAGGTATGTTTATCCCCTTTTGGTTCCGTTTGGTTCCGTTTAAGCAATGTTTTTCAACAGAATCTGTTTGAATGGATAAAACCCTGATCATATCATAACCGCTAACCACTATATACAGCCTACATCGTTGTCACCATGTTAGCTAATGTCATGGTCAACATAGCTACTAGAACTAATGCGTTACTAAACCAGCTACAATCATGCAGTACAGTCAGTATGCAGTTTAGTAGTTACATCGGCAGTCCCAGTGATAATAAATTAATAAAACCAAAAGCTTACCTTGACTTGGAAGACTTCCAATGTTGGCTAGCCATAGCCAGCTAGCTAACATAGCTTATATCTCTGTTTGAGTCGGCTAAACTAGTTAGCTGTATTTGCTAGCTAAGTGAAAGTGAAAAAATACTATGAAATACAGCTAGCTCTCTCTCTTGCTTCTCCTTCATTTTTAAAGAAATTCATTTATTCGAAACTGTTCAACTATTGTCTTTCTCTCTCTGAGTCAACTACTCAACACTTTTTATGCACTGCAGTGCTAGCTAGCTATAGCTTATGCTTTCAGTACTAGATTAATTCTCTGATCCTTTGATTGGGTGGACAACATGTCAGCTCATGCTGCAAGAGCTCTGAAAGATTGATGGGCGTCCTCTGGAAGTTGTAATAATTGCTGCGTAAGTCTATGGAAGGGGTTGAGAACCATGAGCTCCCTAGGTTTTGTATTGAATTCAATGTACCCAGAGGAGGACAGAAGCTAGCTGTCGTCCGGCTACACCATGGTGATACCCTACAGAGTGCTGTTGAGGCTACAGTAGATATTCATAGCAAAAGTGTGTTTTTATCAACTATTTGGTGACGTGAATATATTTAGTATAGTTTCAATATTTTTATGAAATTCACTGAGGAGTATAGTCCTCCCCTTCTTCCTCTGAGGAGCCTCCACTGTAATATATAGTATTTTGAGGCTTGTTGGATAGGGCCTGGTGTGGAGTTTGGCAGTTGGAGTATTTGAAACGACTTCAAGTTTCAGAGAGTTCTTATGTGACTACAAAATATCAGTGCCCTGAGTTGAACTCACTGTAAGAAAAAAAACACACGTAACTGCCACGTAAACTAAGTGTTTATTACGTTTATAACTGTTTAAACTAACTGTTATTTCCTCTCTCTGTTGATTCTACACAGAAACTTCCTCTTCAGATTGAGCCTCAACAATGTGTCTCTCATCCAGGTAAGCTGAGCTTCCAACCCACCTCGTCCTCTCCTCTCCCCTATCCATGTGTGTGTGTGGTCCACTGGTGGATAACAACCCACGCTCATCCGTCCGCAGCCAGTGTTCCTCTTTTACTGGGCTCCCAGACCTACCTCTCTTCTCCTCCTGTACTCCTCTGGTCTGCTGCTCCTCTCTGTAACGTTCCTGGCAGCAGTCAGACAGCGTTGGCTTGCTGTTATTGATTCTGTGGGTTGGGACTGGAGTGTTTTCAGCTCCTTGAATGAGGTGGGATGGAGAAAGAGTGTGATTAATTGTGTGCATGAGTGTGCGTGCATATAATATACGTGTGTGTGTCTGTGTTGACGTGTATCCTTGCCTGCCTGTGTGCGTGTTTCCCTCTACTTCAGTCCGGTCTCAGGTGGGTGGAGAGGAGAGGCATGTCTCCATGGTAATGTGATGTCTTTATGGAGGTAGCTACTGTTACATTTTACATTGACATTTTAGTCATTTAGCAGACAGAGCGACTTACAGTAGTGAGTGCATACATTTTCATACTTTTTTCGTACTGGTCCCCCGTGGGAATCGAACCCACAACTCTGGCGCTGCAAGAGCCATGCTCTACCAATTGAGTTACAGTGGGCCTACTGTACTGAAGGCTCAGGTGGTGATATGGGACCGGTCTAAAAGTTGTAGAGCTTGATAGTGTACACCAGACACACTAAACACCTTGGGTTCAAATACAGTACCAGTCAAAAGTTTGGGCACACCTACTCATTCACGTTTTTTATTTTTTTTATTTTAATTTTTTATTATTTTATACATTGTAGCCACCCTTTGCCTTGATGACAGCTTTGCATACTCTTGGCATTCTCTCAACCAGCTTCATGAGGAATGCTTTTCCAACAGTCTTGAAGGAGTTCCCACATATGCTGAGCACTTGTTGGCTGCTTTTCCTGTGGTCCAACTCGTCTCAAACCATCTCAATTGGGTTGAGGTCGGGTGATTGTGGAGGCCAGGTCATCTGAAGCAGCATCATCACTACTTCTTGGCCAAATAGCCCTTACACAGCCTGGAGGTGTGTTGGGTCATTGTCCTGTTGAAAAAAAATGATATTCCCACTAAGCGCAAACCAGATGGGATGGCGTATCGCTGCAGAATGCTGTGGTAGCCATGCTGGTTAAGTGTGCCTTGAATTCTAAATAAATCCCAGACAGTGTAACCAGCAAAGCAATCCCACACCATTACACCACCCCTTCCATGCTTCACGGTGGGAACCACACATGCGGAGATCACCCGTTCACCTACTTTGCGTCTCACAAAGACACGGCGGTTGGAATATGGACTCATCAGACCAAAGGTCTAATATCCATTGCTCGTGGTTCTTGGCCCAATCAAGTCTCTTATTGGTGTCCATTAGTAATGGTTTCTTTGCAGCAATTCGGCCATGAAGGCCTGATTCACGCAGTCTCCTCTGAACAGTTGACATTGAGATGTGTCTGTTACTTGAACTCTGTGAAGCTTTTATTTGGGCTGCAATCTGAGGTGCAGTTAAATGAATTTCTCCTCTGCAGCAGAGGTAACTCTGGGTCTTCCTTTCCTGTGGAGGTCCTCATGAGAGCCAGTTTCATCATAGAGCTTGATGGTTTTTGTGACTGCACTTGAAGAAACTTTCAAAGTTCTTGAAATGTTCCACATTGACTGACCTTCATGTCTTAAAGTAATGATGGACTGTCGTTTCTCTTTGCTTATTTGAGCAGTTCTTGCCATAATATGGACTTGGTCTTTTACCAAATAAGGCTATCTTCTGTATACCACCCCTACCTTGTAACAACACAACTGATTGGCTCAAACGTATTAAAAAGGAAAGAAATTCCACAAATGAACTTTTAACAAGGCACACATGTTAATTGAAATGACTACCTCAAGAAGCTGATTGAAAGAATGCCAAGTGTGTGCAAAGCTGTCATTAAGACAAAGGGTGGCTACTTTGAAGAATCTCAAATATAAATATATTTAGATTTCACACTTTTTTTCACTCCATGACTCCATATGTATTATTTCATAGTTTTGATGTGTTCACTATTATTCTACAATGTAGAAAATAGTACCACTGAAGAAAAAACCTTGAATGAGTAGGTGTGTCCAAACTTTTGACTGGTACTGTACAGTACTGTAGTTTAAAAAAAAATCAAATACTACAGCTGTACTGGCCTGGCGAGATGGAACGCTCAAAGTATTTGAAAGAAGATGAATACTTTTTGAACCCAGCTCTGCCTAATACTAGAAGAGGAAAGAGGTTGAGTGAGATGAGTGAAGGCTGTATGTTTGGCCTGATTCTACAGCACTATAGCACTACAGCCTATTCTACTACACTGAGATGTGTGTATGAAAGCGTGTCACCACCCAGTCTTGGGATTCTCTGACAAAGTGCTCTTTCAGAACAGTCACAGCATAGTGACATAATATGTGAGCAGCTGCCACCAGTGTGCCAAAGTCAATGTGGGCTTTGTTTTGGTGCTCTTGTTGTCTTGTTTTTGAATGTGGAAGAGGACTGGGGTTCGTAGGGTTTACGTTTGTTTAATCTGAGTTTCACCAACTGAGTTCCTCTACTCTGTAAAACGGTTCTGGCAGTCCTGAATCAAACGCCCATCTTTCAACATCTATATCCCACTTTCATGGCATACACACAGACACACGCACACAGACACACATACTTTCTTGGCTTTTGTTGAGCTGGGGGATAAACAAAGTGGCTCCCTCTTCGTTCTGTTCTAACTGGAGGTGTCGCTAGGCGTGCCAGGGCCCAAATCGACGAGTACAGAACATTGCTGCTGCCCACTTAATAGGAGGAGAGGATCTGAGCCTGCAAGTATGCCTAAACAGATGAAAGAGATGGAAGGACGCTGCTTCAAACTACCCCTCCCCCTCCTCTCCTGCCTGTTAGCCTGTTAACCAGTAACCACCCCTGCAAAGCAGGAGAGAGCGATACAACCCAATCCTGGGGGACCACAGTGTTGGCTGGCTTCAGCCCTGCTAAATCTGCACAATCACACAGACCTGAAATGGAGGTCATGTATTGAAATGGGGTGAAAGTCAGTCTACGTTACCTTCTGTCCTCTAGTTTGAAATGAGTCACTGATTGGTTGAGAAGTAACTGGAGCAAGTATCAACCACAAAGCAGTATTCTGTGTTGCAGACCTATTCATATACTGAACAAAAATATAAACGCAACATGTAAAGTGTTGGTCCCATGTTTCATGAGCTGAAAAAAAAAATCCCAAAAAGCTTATTTCTCTCATAATTTTGGGCACAAATTTGTTTATATCCCTGTTAGTGAGAATTTCTTTTTTTCCAAGATAATCCATCCACCTGACAGGTGTGGCATATCAAAATGCTGATTAAACAGCATGATCATTACACAGGTGCACCTTGTGCTGGGGACAATAAAAGGCCACTTATGTCTCAAGTTTTGAGGGAGTGTGCAATTGGCATGCTGACTGCAGGAATGTCCACCAGAGCTGTTGCTAGATTAATTGAATGTTCATTTCTCTACCATAAGCTGCTTCCAATGTCGTTTTAGAGAATTTGGCAGTGCGTCTGACCGGCCTCACAACCGCAGACCACGTGTCACCACGCCAACCCAGGACCTCCACATCCAGCTTCTTCACCTCTGGGATCGTCTGTAGGAGGGTGCTGAGGAGTATTTCTGTCTGTAATAAAGCCCTTTTGTGAGGAAAAACTTATTCTGATTGGCTAGGCCTGGCTCCCCAGTGGGTGGGCCAGGCTGCCAAGTGGGTGGGCCTTCTGCCCAGTCATGTGAAATCTGTAGATTAGGGCTTAATTTATTTATTTATATTGACTTGAATTCCTTATATGAACTGTTACTCAGTGTTACTTTGCCATTTTTGAATGTTGCGTTTATATTTTTGTTCATTAAACATTTTGATGGAAGTCCCGTCTTTATCCAAGCAGACCCATTATCACTGTAACCACATCCCTCCTCTCACCGTCCCTACCTCTCTCTCTCTCTCTCTCTCTCTCTCTCTCTCTCTATTTTATCTATAGCTCCCTTACTCTCTCATTCTCCCCCACCTTACCTCCCATCCACACACCCTATTTCCTTCCTTCTTTCCTTCTCTCTCTCTCTCTCGCTCTCTTTCTCGCTTTTCCCCCCCTCCCTTTCTCTGTGATGCTATTAGAGTCACCCTGTGTGTTGCCTGGAGGACTATAGGGCCCAGTACCCTGCCCTGAACTTAGTCACTGTTACTAGCAGGCTACCTCCCAGTAGTCTACCCTGCACCTTAGAGACTGCTACCCTATACAGAGTCATTGAACACTGGTCACTTTAATGTTTACATACTGTTTTACCCACTTCATATTTATATTCTATATTGTATTCAAGGCTCGTCCTATATAAATACTGCTGTAAACACCGTTTCTATTCGTATACTGTCCATACTGTCTATACACACATTATATATGTACAATTCAATAAGATGGTGCTGGAGAAGAAGGCAGACGTTTTACGTGCCCCCCAACCGATTGTGTTTTTTTGTTTGTTTATTTGTTTGTAACTTATCTTTTTACTTATTTTGTACATAATGTTACCGCTACAATCTCTTATGACCGAAAATAACTTCTGGACATCAGGACTGCGATTACTCACCACGGATTGGCAGAATCCTTTTTTCCCTTTAACGAGTCCGACGAGGCCGACGCTAATGATATACTGCTTTCTCGGGAACAGGCCCAGATCCCCGTAATTTGCGTGAAGAGGAGGCGGAGAAAAAGGGGCCAGAGGGCGGGCTGCCTTCTGAGAATTCGTAGGTGATCGAATAAACCCCCACTTCCCTCCATTCTGCGAGCAAACGTGCAATCTCTGGAGAATAAAATAGATGACCTATGTGGAAGACCAAAGGGATATTCAAAACTGTAATACCTTATGCTTCACGGAGACGTGGCTGAACAACGACACTATCTACATACAGCTGGCAGGATATTAGCTGCACTGGCAGGATAGAACAGCGACATCTGGTAAGACAAGGGGCGGCGGACTATGTATTTTTGTAAATAACAGCTGGTGCACGATATCTAAGGAAGTCTCGAGCTGTTGCTCGCCTGAGGTAGAGTATCTCATGATAAACTGTAGACCACACTACCTACATAGAGTTTAATCTGTATTTTTCGTAGCTATTTACATACCACCACAGTCAGAGGCTGGCACTAAGACAGCAATGAATGAGCTGTATTCCACCATAAGCAAACAAGAAAACGCTCACCCAGAGGCGGCGCTCCTAGTAGCAGGGGACTTTAATGCAAGGAAACTTAAATCTATCTTACTAAATTTCTATCAGCATGTTAAATGTGCAACCAGAGGAAAAAAAACTCTGGACCACCTTTACTCCACACACAGAGACACATACAAAGCTCTTCCTCGCCCTCCATTTGGCAAATCTGACCATAGTTCTATTCTCCTGATTCCTGCTTACAAGCATACATTTAAGCAGGAAGCACCAGTGACTAGATCAATAAAAAAGTGGTCAGATTAAGCAGATGCGAATTTACAGGACTGTTTTGCTAGCACAGACTGGAATATGTTCCGGGAATCCTCCGATGGCATTGAGGAGGACACCACATCAGTCATTGGCTTCATCAATAAGTACATCGATGACGTCGTCCCCACAGTGACTGTACGTACATATCCCAACCAGAAGCCATTGATTACAGGCAACATCCGCACTGAGCTAAAGGCTAGAGTTGCCGCTTTCAAGGGGCGC
Source organism: Salvelinus namaycush (assembly GCF_016432855.1). Classification (NCBI taxonomy): domain Eukaryota; kingdom Metazoa; phylum Chordata; class Actinopteri; order Salmoniformes; family Salmonidae; genus Salvelinus; species Salvelinus namaycush. The sequence continues at coordinate 22,001,561 of NC_052319.1, read as the reverse complement.
GACTCTAACCTGGAAGTTTATAAGAAATCCCGCTATGCCCTCCGATGAACCATCAAACAGGCATAGCGGCAATACAGGACTAAGATCAAATCGTACTACGTCGGCTCTGAAGCTCGTCGGATGTGGCAGGCACTTGCAAACCATTACAGACTACAAAGGGAAGCACAGACGAGAGCTGCTCAGTGACATGAGCCTACCAGATGAGCTAAACTAGTTCTATGATCGATTCGAGGCAAATAACACTGAAACATGCATGAAAGCACCAACTGTTCTGAAGGATTGTGTGATCATGCTCTCTGCAGCCGATATGAGTAAGACCTTTAAACAGGTAAACATTCACAAGGCTGCAGGGCCAGATGGATTACCAGGACTTGTACTCCGAGCATGCACTGACCAACTGGCAAGTGTCTTCACTGACATTTTCAACCTCTCCCTGTCCGAGTCTGTAATACCAACATGTTTGAAGCAGACCACCATAGTCCCTGTGCCCAAGAACATGAAGGTAACCTGCTTAAATGACTACTGACCCGTAGTACTCACGTCTGTAGCCATGAAATGCTTTGAAAGGCTGGTCATGGCTCACATCAACACCATTATCCCAGAAACCCTCAACCCATTTTAATTTGCATACAGATCCACAGATGATGCAATCTCTATTGCATCTGGACAAAAGGAACACCTATGTGAGAATGCTATTAATTGACTATAGATCAGCGTTCAACACCATAGTGCCTTCAAAGCTCATCACTAAGCTAAGGACCCTGGGACTAAACACCTCTCTCTGCAACTGGATCCTGGACTTCCTGACGGGCCGCCCCAAGGTGGTAAGGGTAGGTAACAACACATCCGCCACGCTGATCCTCAACACAGGGGCCTCTCAGGGGTGCGTGCTCAGTCCCTTCCCGTACTCCCTGTTCACTCATGACTGCCCTGCCAGGCACGACTCCAACACCATCATTAAGTTTGCTGATGACACAACAGTGGTAAGCCTGATCACAGACAACGATGAGACAGCCTATAGGGAGGAGATCAGAGAACTGACCGTGTGATGCAAGGACAACAACCTCTCCCTCAACATGATCAAGACAAAGGAGATGATTGTGGACTACAGGAAAAGGAGGACCGAGCACGTCCCCATTCTCATCGACGGGGCTGTAGTGGAGCAGGTTGAGAGCTTCAAGTTCCTTGGCGTCCACATCATCTACACACTAACATGGTCCAAGCACACCAAGACAGTCGTGAAGAGGGCATGACAAAACCTATTCCCCCTCAGGAGACTGAAAACATTTGGCATGGGTCCTCAGATCCTCAAAAAGTTTTACAGCTGCACCATCGAGAGCATCCTGAAGGTCGTATCACTGCCTGGTATGGCAACTGCTCGGCCTCCGACCGCAAGGCACTACAGAGGTTAGAGGGCACGGCCCAGTACATCAACGGGGCCAAGCTTCCTCTAAACCTCTAAACCAGGCAGTGTCAGAGGAAGGCCCTAAAAATTGTCAAAGACTCCAGCCACCCTAGTCATGGACTGTTCTCTCTGCTACCAAACGGCAAGCGGTACTAGAGAGCCAAGTCCAGGTCCAAGAGGCTTCTAAACATCTTCTACCCCAAAACATCTAACCAAATGGCTACCCAGACTATGCATTGCCCCCCCCCCCCCCCCCCCTTCTACACTGTTGCTACTCTCTGTTATTATCTATGTATAGTCACTTTAATAACTCTACCTACATGTACATATTACCTCAATTACCTCGACATCGGTGCCTCCGCACATTGACTCTGTACCGGTACCCCTTGTATATAGCCCTGCTATTGTTATTTACTGCTGCTCTTTAATTATTTGTTATTCTTATTACTTTTTTTCTTTTTAGGTATTTTCTCAATCTACATTGTTGGTTAAGGGCTTGTAAATAAGCATTTCACTGTAACGTCTACATCTGTTGTATTCGGCGCATGTGACAAATACTATTGTATTTTATGTTTTTTGCAACTGCACTTGAAGAAACTTTCAAAGTTCTTGAAATTTTCCGCATTGACTGACCTTCATGTCTTCAATTAATGATGGACTGTCATTTCTCTTTGCTTATTTGAGCTGTTCTTGTCGTAATATGAACTTGGTCTTTTACCAAATAGGGCTATCTTCTGTATACCACCCCTACCTTGTCACAACACAACTGATTGGATCAAATGCATTAAGAAGGAAAGAAATTCCACAAATTAACTTTTAACAAGGCACACCTGTTAATTGAAATGCATTCCAGGTAACTACCTCATGAAGCTGGTTGAGAGAATGCCAAGAGTGTGCAAAGCTGTCATCAAGGCAAAGGGTGGCTACTTTGAATTTGTTTAACACTTTTTCGGTTACTATATGAATCCATATGTGTTATTTCAAAGTGTTGATGTCTTCACTATTATTCTACAATGTAGAAAATAGTAAAAATAAAGAAAAACTCAGGAATGAGTAGCTGTGTCTGAACTTTTTACTGGTACTGTATATATACACTACCAACTGAACAAGAAGACAAGTACATTAGAGTGTCTAGTTTGAGAAACAGACACCTCAAGTCCTAAACTGGCAGCTTCATTAAATAGTACCCGCAAAACACCAGTCTCAACGTCAACAGTGAAGAAGCAACTCCGGGATGCTGGCCGGAGAAAAATCAGCAGTTTCCAGCTACAATAGTCATTTACAACATTAACAATGTCTACACTGTATTTCCGGAATAATTTGATGTTATTTTAATGGACAAAAAAATGTGCTTTTCTTTCAAAGACAAGATCATTTCTAAGTGACCCCAAACTTTTGAAAGGTGGTGTATGTATATTTTGTAATATTCGGGACTCTGACATTGCTCGTTCTAAAATGTCTTAATTTGTTTGTTTTCCTTTTTTTTCTCGATTTTTGTCTATGGTTAGGTATTACTGCACTTTTGGAGCTAGAGATATAAGCATTTCGCTGAACCTGCGATAACATCTGCAAAATATGTGTATACGACCAATAAAAGTTTATTTGATTTTATAATTGAGAGAGAGAGACAGTGACAGAGCTCACCTCTCCATGCCAAACACGAAGCACCTGGCAGGCGAGATCAGTAGGACAGACCTAGCTCTTCCCTGTGCTGTGCTTGGGTGGGGTGGGGGGTCAGGGGAGTCCGGATGCTTCCGTGGCTTTGAGGGCATGCCCAGACCATTCTAGCAGACACCTGTGAGAACACCTGTCATTGCCATTAGTGGGCAGGCAAGCATGGAGGGGAGAGGGGGAGAGGGAAGGTGAGAAAGAGGAACAGAGAGAGGGAGGGAGGGGAGAGAGATGGGAGGAGAGGAAAGAGCGAGAGGGAGAGAAAGAAGAAGAGAGGGAAGTCTTTCTTTCACCACAGTCCAACTAAGCATTCCCCATCTGGCCTTCTGGCCAGCCCAACACACACCTAACCCAGCATGACACCTAACCTGCACAGGACACATCCATGGAATGCCTTCAAAAGGTCTGAATGGATTTTATAGCCCGCCTCTCTTGTCTTTATGGAGGAGTAGCTACTTCTGCCAAACTGCAGAAATCGAAAGAATTTTCCCTGATACCGATAGAATGCACCCACACACACACACACACACACACACACACACACACACACACACACACACACACACACACACACACACACACTTGGAGCTCTCAGCTCTGTGTGTATAGGAGTCTGAGCTGGTAGGTGTTGTGGAGGGTGTATATAAATTAATGATCTCATTTGTCATCTAAACAAACACATACACACACATGCACGCACTGTGTCCTTCTCAGGTAAAAAAAACAAGGACACTGAACATCTGAGACTGTCGTCAGTTCTCTTCTTCCTGGAAAGTATCTCACCCCCCCCCCCCCCCCCCCCGGTTCTCTCTTTCTGTGTTTCTCTCTCTCTCCATCTCGCCCCCCTCTCTCTGTAGGGGAGAGTGAATGTGGGATGTGAATGTGGTGAGGGGAATGTGATTTTCTGATTGAGTCCCACCCACACACTCTGTCCTCTTGGCCCCTGCTGAAAGTATGTTTCTGTGATGTAGACTGCCTGCTCCACCAGTGGGCCTGCTCACAGGTACAATAAAACAGCAGAAAGCGGGAGGGAGAGAGAGCGACAGAGAGAGACTGTTTCCTTCATCTGCGTTCCTCTTTTAGTGTTTGTTTCCCTTTGGAGCATGTCATTCAGATAGGCCAGATGTCTCTGTGTAGGTACTACAGGCAGGTACAGTATTTAGAGTTTTTGTCTTCTTTTGATCTGGAAAGTCTGGTCTGTGCTTCCGTCGCTTCACGTTGAGGTGATGGTCTGGTCAGTTTGCTTATTTTTACCAAGAATACCACACTTTCTGCCTTGTCTTCTCACTGCTTGTAGCTCAAAGCCCACTCACTCACACATTCCTTCATGCAGTGGTGGAAAAAGTACTCAATTCTCCTACTTGAGTAAAAGTAAAGATACCTTAATAGAAAATATACCTTAATAGATATCTTAATAGAAAAGTGAAAGTCACCCAGTAAAATACTACTTGAGTAAATGTCTAAAAGTATTTGGTTTTAAATATGCTTAAGTATCAAAAGTAAATGTAGTAATTTTAAATTGCTTATATTGTAGTGAAGTTGTCAAAATATAAATAGGCCAAAAAACTACTTAAGTAGTACTTTAAAGTATTTTTACTTAAGTACTTTACACCATTGCCTTCATGTTACATAGGGCATGACAGTGGCTGTATAATGTCGTCTTCATACAACCACATGTCAGTATAGTGTGGTAAGTGGGAGTTACAGAGCATGCGATATCTTCTGGCTTGACTTGACCCTATAGCCTACTGGTGTAGGAGAAGTCAGGGATGGGAATGTCGTTCCACTGACATGGATAGAGAGAGGGGTTTGTGATTCTAGGTGGGAGATGGGAGAAGAGGTGAGGAGATTAGGAGTTTGTGAATGTAGGTTGGAGATGGAGGGAGACGGGAGAAAGGGATGTAGGATTTGCGAGTGGGGGTTGAAAATGAAGGGAGATGGGAGAGAGGGATGAAGGATTTGTGAGTGGGGGTTGAAAATGAAGGGAGATGGGAGAGAGGGATGAAGGGTTTTTGAATGAAGGTTGGATGTTGGAGATGGAGTGAGATGGCACGAGAGGGAGAAAAGGAGAGGTGAGAAGGTGTGTTTAGGCCAGCTGAGCTTCCTTGTGAGAGGTAATAGTTGAGCTCCGCAGGGTTGGAATGTAAACAGCCTGGGCCTGCAGGAGCATACAGTTCAGAGGGAGATACAGCCCTCTACAGCCAGCAGAACCAACCTCACAATCTGTCTCTATCACCATCCCTTTATTCATCTATACCTCTACATCTCTATCCCTCTATAACTCTATAACTCATTCCACATCTCTCTCTTTCTAGAACTAAACTCTCCCTCTCCCCTACCCTCCCCTCTTTCTCTCCCCCTCTCCCCTCCCCTCTCTCTCACTCTCTCTCTAGAACAAAACTCTCCCCTCCATCTCTCTCTCTCTCTCTCTGTCCTCTCTCTAGAACTAAACTATCCATCTTAGTCTTTCTCTACTTGCTCTCTATATCTCTCTCTCCAACCAAACTTCCTTGAAATTGATAATACATACTTCAACCCATCAGGGTACCTTAACCTAGCCCTGCCATGCCGCTAATAGCACAGCCTTGGGGACGTCAATTTGTTTTCCAAGTCAAACTGCAGGCCAACTAAGACGTAATGTTTTCTCAGCTTCACTCTTCAGCCAGCTTGTCCTCTCAATCGTCCACTGAGTGTCTTTTTGGGTCAAGAGTCACTCTGTCCCACGTGACTGGAATGAAAATTCTAGTGAGATATTTTTCCAAACATGGAGGGGAAGGTAGTTATTTTATCCTAATCTCCTTTTTTTTTTGACAACTGGGGTTTTGTGTTCTCTAGTTCAGTTTAGTCTGATCTCTTGAATGTTCCTCAAGGGGAATTTGTTTGCATTATAAAAAGTAATGACAAATATTGAATTGGAGAGTCGGGTATCTACATGATATTTACACATGTGGATGGCAACTGAGATGATCTATTCTGAGGTGCATACCTCAGAGATGTTGTTCACCCACCTGAACCATTCTTTCAGATGATTAGAGTGCAGTGAAAGAGAAAGAGAGAGAGAGAGAGAAAGGCTGTTGAAGTCTTCAGAGCGGTAAATAAAGTGTTTAGTTCAACTTGTATTTCTGTCTCTTTAAGCTCCGAAAGACACACATTTAGTCTGACCCGGTGGCTCTCATGTTGAATTGCATTCTTCCGTTCGGCAGAGCATAGCAGCTGCCATTTCTGATGATTGTTTTCCTCCTCTGTAAATGTAAGGAAGGTATTGCAGGGAGTTTTTTTGTGATTATCTCTTTCCTTTTAAAAATACAGGGTAGTGTGCCCATTCTCTCCCCCAAATGCCCCAATTTCAATAACCATTATCCCAAATATCAGGCAGACGTTTTGTTTGGGAGTAGCGAGAAAGAAATCCATTCAGGTCAATTTCTCTCTATTGTTGTCCTTATTTTCCACAAAATACTTTTCAGTTTCTACAGATAATGTTTTAGAGCATCTTGAGAAACGGGTAACCTTGTGCACTGCTGAGACCCAGATCTGTCCTCAGACCAGTCATTAACAAGGTCCTGTTTAAAGAAGCTAGAGAGGACTCTCAATTTGCTGGACCCAGACCAGTTTGGCCCCAGTTGGCCAACGGTATGTCCCATGGCTCTTCCCAAACACCAGGGCTCTTTCTCAATTCATCTTTCCACAATTCCTCACTTACTCTTTCTAACCTTCCCAACTGTATTGAAGGTCCAAGGTCCCTTCCCACAGACCTTCTCCTACAATGCCTTTTGGGAAGAGGTGATGCAAGAAGATGCGTGGAATTGAGGAAAGATTAATTGAGAAAGAACTCTGGCCTTATAGAATCAGATGTGACTGACTGAGTCATAAGGAAGCTGAAAGCTGTTGTCGGTCATTGGGGGAAAGCCTTGTTTGACTTGCTGGTATTGTTCTGTCCCAGGATGCATTGTTTTGGGCTTTGAGGACCAAGGTCAGGGGAGTAGAGGTGACCGCTGAACTATATCTTCCCCAAACAACAGGATGTTTTCTCATAAAACTCCCTAGTCAACAGAGGTTTGTGGGAAACTCTTTACGCTCGAGAAGGAAAATAAATTGTTTAGATTTACTTACTTATTTAAACTTCTTGAAGTAGTTTGTTGAAGGACGGAGAAGAACAAAATGAAATCTTGTTGTTTGAAAACATCTTGACATGAAGATGCAAAGACTGAAAGGTATCAAATCCAAATAAAATAAATGTCACTGTTGAGCTGCAGAATGAGGACCCAAAAGCGACGTAATAGTAACAGAGTCTTTATTCCAGAATAAAACAAATAATGATTCTCCTGGATACTATCCTCTCGTCAACAGAGAGGAACGACTGGAGACGCGACCACAGACTGCAGGTCGCTTCAGGAAGGCACTGGCCGTAGCTGACATTGACACCTGCTCACACGCAGCATCTGAAGAAGGCAAAGAACACGACAGGGCGGAACAAGGACACAGGAACAGCAAACGTCAAACAAGAATCCGACAAGGACAGAAGCGGAAAACAGAGGGAGAAATAGGGACTCTAATCAGAGGGCAAAATAGGGGACAGGAGTGAAAGAGTAAATGAGGTCGTTAGGAGAATGAGAAACAGCTGGGAGCAGGAACGGAACGATAGAGAGAGAGAAAGAGGGAAAGAACCTAATAAGACCAGCAGAGGGAAGCACAGGGACAAGACATGATGAAAGACAAAACATGACAGTACCCCCCCACTCACCGAGCGCCTCCTGGCGCACTCGAGGAGGAACCCTGGCGGCAACGAAGGAAATCATTAATCAACGAACGGTCCAGCACGTCCCGAGATGGAACCCAACTCCTCTCCTCAGGACCGTAACCCTCCCAATCCACTAAGTACTGGTGACCACGTCCCCGAGAACGCATGTCCATGATCTTCCGTACCCTGTAAATAGGAGCGCCCTCGACAAGGACGGGGGGGGGGGAGGGAAGACGAATGGGGGCGCGAAGAAAAGGCTTGACACAAGAGACATGGAAGACAGGGTGGACGCGACGAAGATGTCGCGGAAGAAGCAGTCGCACAGCGACAGGATTGACGACCTGAGAGACACGGAACGGACCAATGAACCGCGGAGTCAACTTGCGAGAAGCTGTCGTAAGGGGAAGGTTACGAGTGGAAAGCCACACTCTCTGACCGCGACAATACCTAGGACTCTTAATCCTACGTTTATTGGCGGCTCTCACAGTCTGCGCCCTGTAACGGCAAAGTGCAGACCTGACCCTCCTCCAGGTGCGCTCACAACGTTGGACAAAAGCCTGAGCGGAGGGAACGCTGGACTCGGCGAGCTGGGACGAGAACAGAGGAGGCTGGTACCCAAGACTACTCTGAAACGGAGATAGCCCGGTAGCAGACGAAGGAAGCGAGTTGTGAGCGTACTCAGCCCAGGGGAGCTGTTCTGCCCAAGACGCAGGGTTTCGAAACGAAAGGCTGCGTAATATGCGACCAATCGACTGATTGGCCCTTTCTGCTTGACCGTTAGACTGGGGATGAAACCCGGAAGAGAGACTGACGGAAGCACCAATCAAACGACAGAACTCCCTCCAAAACTGTGACGTGAATTGCGGACCTCTGTCTGAAACGGCGTCTAACGGGAGGCCATGAATTCTGAACACATTCTCAATGATGATTTGTGCCGTCTCCTTAGCGGAAGGAAGCTTAGCGAGGGGAATGAAATGTGCCGCCTTAGAGAACCTATCGATAACCGTAAGAATCACAGTCTTCCCCGCAGACGAAGGCAGACCGGTAATAAAGTCTAAGGCGATGTGAGACCATGGTCGAGAAGGAATGGGAAGCGGTCTGAGACGACCGGCAGGAGGAGAGTTACCTGACTTAGTCTGCGCGCAGTCCGAGCAAGCAGCCACGAAACGGCGCGTGTCCCGCTCCTGAGTAGGCCACCAAAACCGCTGGCGAATAGAAGCAAGCGTACCCCGAACGCCGGGGTGGCCAGCTAACTTGGCAGAGTGAGCCCACTGAAGAACAGCCAGACGAGTAGAGACAGGAACGAACAGAAGGTTACTAGGACAAGCGCGCGGCGACGCAGTGTGAGTGAGTGCTTGCTTTACCTGTCTCTCAATTCCCCAGACAGTCAACCCGACAACACGCCCCTCAGGGAGAATCCCCTCGGGGTCGGTAGAAGCCACAGAAGAACTAAAGAGACGGGATAAGGCATCAGGCTTGGTGTTCTTATTTCCCGGACGATAGGAAATCACGAACTCGAAACGAGCGAAAAACAACGCCCAACGAGCCTGACGTGCATTAAGTCGTTTGGCAGAACGGATGTACTCAAGGTTCTTATGGTCAGTCCAAACGACAAAAGGAACGGTCGCCCCCTCCAACCACTGTCGCCATTCGCCTATGGCTAAGCGGATGGCGAGCAGTTCGCGGTTACCCACATCATAGTTGCGTTCCGATGGCGACAGGCGATGAGAAAAGTAAGCGCAAGGATGGACCTTATCATCAGACTGGGAGCGCTGAGACAGAATGGCTCCCACGCCCACCTCTGAAGCGTCAACCTCGACAATGAATTGTTTAGTGACGTCAGGAGTAACAAGGATAGGGGCGGATGTAAAACGCTTCTTGAGGAGATCAAAAGCTCCCTGGGCGGAACCGGACCACTTAAAGCAAGTCTTGACAGAAGTCAGAGCTGTGAGAGGGGCAGCCACTTGACCGAAATTACGAATGAAACGCCGATAGAAATTAGCGAAACCGAGAAAGCGCTGCAACTCGACACGTGACTTAGGAACGGGCCAATCGCTGACAGCCTGGACCTTAGCGGGATCCATCTGAATGCCTTCAGCGGAAATAACAGAACCGAGAAATGTGACAGAGGAGACATGAAAGGCGCACTTCTCAGCCTTCACGTAGAGACAATTCTCTAAAAGGCGCTGGAGTACACGTCGAACGTGCTGAACATGAATCTCGAGTGACGGTGAAAAAATCAGGATATCGTCAAGGTAAACGAAAACAAAAATGTTCAGCATGTCTCTCAGTACATCATTAACTAATGCCTGAAAGACAGCTGGAGCATTAGCGAGACCGAACGGCAGAACCCGGTATTCAAAATGCCCTAACGGAGTGTTAAACGCCGTTTTCCACTCGTCCCCCTCTCTGATGCGTACGAGATGGTAAGCGTTACGAAGGTCCAACTTAGTAAAGAACCTGGCTCCCTGCAAAATCTCGAAGGCTGACGACATAAGGGGAAGCGGATAACGATTCTTAACCGTTATGTCATTCAGCCCTCGATAATCCACGCAGGGGCGCAGAGTACCGTCCTTCTTCTTAACAAAGAAAAATCCCGCTCCGGCGGGAGAGGAAGAAGGCACCACGGTACCGGCGTTGAGAGAAACAGACAGATAATCCTCGAGAGCCTTACGTTCGGGAGCCGACAGAGAGTATAGTCTACCCCGAGGGGGAGTGGTCCCCGGAAGGAGATCAATACAACAATCATACGACCGGTGAGGAGGAAGGGAGCTGGCTCTGGACCGACTGAAGACCGTGCGCAGATCATGATATTCCTCCGGCACTCCTGTCAAATCACCAGGTTCCTCCTGAGTAGAGGGGACAGAAGACACAGGAGGGATAGCAGACATTAAACACTTCACATGACAAGAAACGTTCCAGGATAGGATAGAATTACTAGACCAATCAATAGAAGGATTATGACATACTAGCCAGGGATGACCCAAAACAACAGGTGTAAAAGGTGAACGAAAAATCAAAAAGGAAATGGTCTCACTGTGGTTACCAGATACTGTGAGGGTTAAAGGTAGTGTCTCACATCTGATACTGGGGAGAAGACTACCATCTAAGGCGAACATGGGCGTGGGCTTCCCTAACTGTCTGAGAGGAATGTCATGTTTCCGAGCCCATGCTTCGTCCATAAAACAACCCTCAGCCCCAGAGTCTATCAAGGCACTGCAGGAAGCAGCTGAACCGGTCCAGCGTAGATGGACCGACAAGGTAGTACAGGATCTTGATGGAGAGACAGGAGTAGTAGCGCTCACCAGTAGCCCTCCGCTTACTGATGAGCTCTGGCTTTTACTGGACATGACATGACAAAATGTCCCGCAGAACCGCAATAGAGGCAAAGGCGGTTGGTGATTCTCCGTTCCCTCTCCTTAGTCGAGATGCGAATACCTCCCAGCTGCATGGGCTCAGTCTCTGAGCCGGTGGGAGGAGATGGTTGAGATGCGGAGAGGGGAAACACCGTTAACGCGAGCTCTCCTCCACGAGCTCGGTGACGAAGATCTACCCGTCGTTCTATGCGGATGGCGAGTGCAATCAAAGAGTCCACGCTGGAGGGAACCTCCCGGGAGAGAATCTCATCCTTAACCTCAGCGTGGAGTCCCTCCAGAAAACGAGCGAGCAACGCCGGCTCGTTCCAGTCACTGGATGCAGCAAGAGTGCGAAACTCTATAGAGTAATCCGTTATGGATCGATCACCTTGACATAGGGAAGCCAGGGCCCTGGAAGCCTCTTTCCCAAAAACTGAACGATCAAAAACCCGTATCATCTCCTCTTTAAAGTTCTGATAAACGTTAGAACACTCAGCCCTTGCCTCCCAGATAGCTGTGCCCCACTCCCGAGCCCGACCAGTAAGGAGTGATATGACGTAAGCGATCCGAGCTCTCTCTCTTGAGTATGTGTTGGGCTGGAGAGAGAACACAATATCACACTGGGTGAGAAAGGAGCGACACTCAGTGGGCTGCCCAGAGTAACATGGTGGGTTATTAACCCTAGGTTCCGGAGACTCGGAAGACCAGGAAGTAGCTGGTGGCACGAGACGAAGACTCTGAAACTGTCCTGAGAGATCGGAGACCTGAGCGGACAGGGTCTCAACGGCATGACGAGCAGCAGACAATTCCTGCTCGTGTCTGCCGAGCATTGCTCCCTGGATCTCGACGGCAGTGTTGCGAGAATCCGTAGTCGCTGGGTCCATTCTTGGTCGGATTCTTCTGTTGAGCTGCAGAATGAGGACCCAAAAGCGACGTAATAGTAACAGAGTCTTTATTCCAGAATAAAACAAATAATGATTCTCCTGGATACTATCCTCTCGTCAACAGAGAGGAACGACTGGAGACGCGACCACAGACTGCAGGTCGCTTCAGGAAGGCACTGGCCGTAGCTGACATTGACACCTGCTCACACGCAGCATCTGAAGAAGGCAAAGAACACGACAGGGCGGAACAAGGACACAGGAACAGCAAACGTCAAACAAGAATCCGACAAGGACAGAAGCGGAAAACAGAGGGAGAAATAGGGACTCTAATCAGAGGGCAAAATAGGGGACAGGAGTGAAAGAGTAAATGAGGTCGTTAGGAGAATGAGAAACAGCTGGGAGCAGGAACGGAACGATAGAGAGAGAGAAAGAGGGAAAGAACCTAATAAGACCAGCAGAGGGAAGCACAGGGACAAGACATGATGAAAGACAAAACATGACAGTCACATGCGCCGAATACAACAACTGTAGACTTTACCGTGAAATGCTTACTTATGAGCCCTTTTCCAACAATACAGTTAAAAAGTAAGAAAATTAGCAAATAGACTAAAACAATATATTAACACAAAATAAAAATAACTTGGATATATACAAGGAGTACAGAGTCAGTGTACTGGGGTGCGAGGTTGTTGGGATTATTGATTGAGGTAATATGTACATGTAGGTTTGGTTAGGTGATTGATTGAGGTAATATGTACATGTAGGTTTGGTTAGGTGATTGATTGAGGTAATATGTACATGTAGGTTTGGTTAGGTGATTGATTGAAGTACTATGTACATGTAGGTAGGAATCCAGTCTTTCACAGGCACAAATATGAATTGCGTTGGTGTAAGTCTTGCCCATAGCCATACGGTGTATTTTGGAGTTAAATTATTCACTTTCTGGTGTCCTCATCAACAATGCCCATCACAAACAACTGTACATTATGACAGTGGACAGTGGGCAGTCTGGTATTATAAAGACAGTAGAGGAGGGTCAAAATATGGCTGATGCATTACATGTATGTGTGTCTTGAGATTCCCTAATTAGATGTTCACACCCTGCAGTTGTCCTCAGAAGTAAAGCACCTAGCTCCAGCCCCAGCTCCTGCCCCAGCTCATGCCCCAGCCCCAGCTCCTGCCCCAGCTCCAGCCCCAGCTCCAGCTCCAGCTCCATGACCCGGAGTTTGTTTGATGAGTCACGCCTGATATCATTCATCCAGACTCATGATCACATTTTCCTGCTGCAATTTCAAAAGAGATTGAATAATTGATGTGGTCTTTGTCAGAATGGGAGGATAATCTGTGGCCTACAGAGCCAGATAGGGACAAGTCATCTGCTAATGTCTCACAGCAGGACCAGGCGTGTGTGTGTGTGTGTGTGTGTGTGTGTGTGTGTGTGTGTGTGTGTGTGTGTGTGTGTGTGTGTGTGTGTGTGTGTGTGTGTGTGTGTGTGAGAGAGTGCGTGCGGTGTGTGCTTTTGCGAGTGTATGTGTGTGTGCTGAGGGATGATCCAAGATGGTGCAGCTAATCAAGGAGACGGCCCAGCCGGCCTGTTTCTGCCTCATCTCTCCTCTGATGTAGAGTAATGGCCTGTAGGAGACTGTAGGAGCCACCACTGGGGCAGAGAGGAGCTATCGTGCACCACACTCACAGATTAAAGTCATCATTCACCCACTCTTACTGGATAGGATACTGCCCCTAGCCCCCTTCACAAGGATGCTGAGGGAGCTGGGAGTTGCTACAGATGTACATGTACAGGAGTGGTGATAGAATGGTGTTCTCAGATGGTTTACTGTCCCCTCTATCTCTTTCTCCATTTCTCTCTCTCCGCATCGCTCTCCCCCACTCACTCCCTCTCTCTCTCTCCTGTGTACATATTGGGTCAGAACAGCTGTGGCACTTCAAAGATTGTCTACTTTACGGACAAACACACGAGCACACACAGACACACACTCAGGGAGGAGGAGATGGCTGGATGTCACAGCACAGGGAGGAGGAGGGCAGCAGAGGAGGGCTGGAGGAGTGCACGGGGGAGGGGAGCGTATCTGCGCCCTCTTGTGTAGGGATCAGTGTTCATAGACAATGAGGCAGAGCCATTGAGAGTCCTGTCACATCCGTCAGTAGGGCAGGGGGAGAGGGCGGGACTGGTGAGTGGACAGGGGACAGGGTGAATGAAGAGGGGAGTGGAGAAGGGAACGGAGGAAGGAGAGGAGTGGAGGGAGTATGGGATGGAGGCAATGGAGGGGAGGGGGGTCGGTTGGAGCCTGAATAGGGTACTCTGTAAGAGTCTGTAGCAGGACGAAACAGAACGGGATGCTGGCCCATTGAAGTGAGGGGACCTTGGAGCAGAGCAGAGTACAGCTAGCAGGCTATAACATGCTGTACAGAGCTGGATGATCTCTGCCTCCTCTCCACACTTTCATCACAGATCAGTATGCAAATAATGTTCCCTACTCTTCACGTCAAAGGAGGAAGAGGTTCGACAGAGATTTTGAGGTTGAGTCAAGGATATAGGGAGGGAAATAGATTTAGCAGTACATAGATTCAACAGCAAATATTTTCTCAGTCCACTAAATACATTTGTAGAGTCTATATCGGTACGAAGGCACGTGTACAAAGGTAAGTCCACAAGAGTCAATGTACATACAGTCCACTGCATGGTCCCAAGCTATCACAGTGGTTGTGATCGTAGTACTAAATACTGTACTCGTAGCCTACTAAAACCAAGCAAACCAACTGATATGTTCTGTTGTGGCAAAAATGGTTCTGTTACAGTCTAATGCTAAGTAAATGCTTGAGTTGAAAAGTACTATATATATATATATATATATATATATATACTGTATCAACTGGTAATTTTCCATAGCTGTCCGCTACCCTCTTCACACACCGCACAAAGGCGTGATTTGCTGGTGGCTCCTTATCGCTTTGGGCACTAGAGGCCCAGCTCAATGCCAAATTCTTCTTCATACTGAATAGGCTTTAAAAAACAAATCACTTCCTTCTCTTAGACATGTAGGCTAGGAGAGGCAAGCAGCTCATTGTGTAAAATAAGTGTATAATGACTGTGTGACTCTGTAACTTTTGAGTTCCCCTCCTGTTTATCCTGAGAGTGATCTCCCTTGCAATTGCTTGAATAAACTCTTACTGCTGATAAAGAAGTTCTGCCTGATTCCTGGAGTAAGTTTTTGTCAACACTCCTCTACAGACACATTTATTCCTCATATTTACAAACCATAATTAATAGTCAACATGATTGTTGTCAAATGTCACTGAACGACAGTCTTATCTACAGAGTGCCATCCATGTTTAAGGAAGAGCCATTTCCCATCTCTTTAACTGTCTAGTTCACTGTTAGCGGTTTGTTTCATTAGCATTTATTACTTCCTCTGTAAAAATAGAATTAATTTCCCTCCCAAACATAATTTCTCGGCTGTAAAAGTGATGAATCCTCCATCCTCTCACTAATTGTACTTTCAGCTATTTTATTTGCACATGAAAAATCCATGATTTTTTTCTGTAGCGGGTTGCCGAGGGCAGAATACTTATTGCCTCCAAAAGTGGCAAAGTTGGAGAAATGAGGTGTCAAACTTGGGTTTGAGGGTAAATAGACAGTGTTGTTGGAGGCACATCATTGTTGTTGGCCCTACTAATAGAGGAGATGCATCTGAGAGTGCTGCTGCAATTTATCAGCAAATCAGTCCAGGTCTGGAATAATTGACTTCATTTAGACTTAATTTAACTTCATTTCGTTTTTTTAGCAATGGCCTTTTCTATTCCTCAAACCAATGTGTTATAGTTCTCATCAAACTGGCATGTCGAGTAAATTACTTGTTGGAATTATGTTTCTTCTGTTAGTCTTACTTTAAAATGTCAGTAGCTCAATTTAACAAAAAATCATCCAAAATGTAATGTCAAACTCATATAACAGGATTAGGAAACTGGTCTAGAATACTTTGTATTGGACATGAATAGTGATATTGACATGTCCTCCACCTCTCCTCATCACTATGTCATATATCATTATTTCTAAATGAACACTTGTAGTTGGAACTGTAACACAGGTTCAAGCCTCTACACTGTGACCTCATTCCACCACTGCCTTGAGGCCCTACGGGCCTGCTCACAGACAGACATACAGTACAAACCGCTCCATCCAGCCCAGCCCGGGCAGGCAGGAATTGTACAACCGTCACCCCACTCAGAGTGCCTGTCACAGCTGGGGGTAGAGTGATGGTAGTATTGGTATTCGGAGTGCATGGGCCCTGTGGTATTCAGAGTAGGACTGTCTTTGAGCTGGCTTTGTTCCAGACCGGGGTGAAGAGAGGGAGTGGCGGTAGGGGCGAGGGGTCAGGGGTTAAGCCGATGGGATCCTCGGAGATGGGGCCTCGCTGAGAAAAGATGGTAATGACCTGAACGATGATTCACCACATAGGCATCCATCACACACCAACCTCCCATTGAGACAAACAGAGCTACGGCAGTGGAAGGAGGGGTGTGAATGTGTGAGTGTTTTGAATCACGTCATCTCAGCACTGCTAGCGCGGGGGTATGCGGGATGGTATTTGAAGTGCTTGTTGACTGTCATGGTGGTAGAGTAACGCCTTTATATGAGGCTAATAAAAAGCTTCTGTTTTTCTTTTTCCATTTGAGGCCCAAGCTCTTATCGGTTGTGAGTTTAAACTGTTCTAGTTGTCTAATTTCATCACAGTGTGTCAGTATGGCTGGCTGGCCTACATGACAGACTGCAGCTTTCTCTCTCTCAGCTCATTTCTCTCTCTCCCTCTCTCTCTTTCATTCTTTCTCTCCCTTCCTCTCTCTCTTTCATTCTTTCTCTCTCTGTCTGTCTCTTTCTTTCTCTCTCATTTTTCACTCTCCATCTCTATCTCTTTCCCTCATTCTCTCTTTCTCCCCCACCCTTTCTCTTTCTGTATCTTTCTCCCCCTCCCACCTCTCGCTCTCTCTCTCTCCGTTCTCTCCCTCTCTCTGTTCAGTGCAGTATGAGCAAGGTTAATTAAAGAGTCTCTCAGAACAGAGAGATAACACCCAGCCTCATCTCAGGGACAGCAGACACATCATCTGCATCCCAAATGGCAACCTATTCCCTATATAGTGCAGTACTTTTGACCAGGGTCCATTGGGCTCTGTTCAAAAGTAGTGCAATACGTAGTGAATAGTTTGCTTTTGTGACACAGACACGGCTAGCTTACTCCTCTCTCGCAATGAGCTAAATATCGATTTATTTCACTAATCAATTTGTCTCTTTCTTCCTTACTCTCTTTCCTTTTCTTTCTGATGCTTTTGGACACTTTAATCTGTGTCCAGATTCCAGTCTTGGGGTATCTGTTTTCATACCATGATGTAGTCTCTGTAGTATCCCCTAGCCCTGTTGTGCATGACAATGTTCCACTGTGTGAAGAATAAGCCAAAATGTTGGTCGATGTGGTTGTGTTGTGTGTTATGGATGATCCGTCTTAAAGTCAATACTCGATAGAGAACCCGAATGGCAGACTTTTTCTCCAGTGCGCAAAGAGGACCCCCATTCACTGTAAGAGATTAGAGGAGAGGAGGAGGGGAGAGGAGGGGAGAGAGGAGGGAGGCAAGTGACACAGTGGGGGTATAAGCTGGCCCTAGTCCGTGCCAACTCCAGCCTCTCTCTCTCCCAGCACTAGGGTTAGGCCAGCAGCACCACAGCTATTTTTAGTGAGACTGAGAGACCTAGACACAGTAACAAACATGAGAGAGAGAGGGCCATCTCTCAGGCTCCCATACAAAATGCCAATGCTGCTCTGATAGCCAAGTGTGTGTGTTTGTGTGTGTGTGCCCCAGCACTGAGCAGCAAGACCAGTCTCCTGGTGCAGCATTCGTAATTAAACCCAAAACATGCGGTTAAAAAAAAAATGCAATTGGGCAGTGGAGAAAGAGCGGGTGGCAGTGTGGTAGAGGATTGGAGGACGGTGTGTGTCTGCCTCTGTGTGTGTGTGTGTGTGTGTGTGTGTGTCTGTCTGTCTGTCTGTCTGTCTGTCTGTCTGTCTGTCTGTCTGTCTGTCTGTCTGTCTGTCTGTCTGTCTGTCTGTCTGTCTGTCTGTCTGTCTGTCTGTCTGTCTGTCTGTCTGTCTGTCTGTCTGCCTGCCTGCCTGCCTGCCTGCCTGCCTGCCTGCCTGCCTGCCTGCCTGCCTGCCTGCCTGCCTGCCTGCCTGCCTGCCTGTCTGCCTGCCTGCCTGCCTGCCTGCCTGCCTGCCTGCCTGCCTGCCTGCCTGCCTGCCTGCCTGCCTGCCTGCGTGCGTGCGTGCGTCCCAGCACTGAGCTGGGGCATTCTTAATTAAACCCAAGGCATGCGGTTCTAAAGGAATGTAAGTGGGCTGTGGTGTGGTAGAGGATTGGAGGATGGTGTGTGTGTGGAGGATTGGAAGTTGAAACACATTTCCATCCTAATGACATCTAGGCTGCAAATTAGGACGCAGCCCTGGTCCTATCTGGTTACCTGACCTCATAATCCACTGGCTGGCCCACTCAGATCCATGTTGACGCAATTAGCAAACATCAATAAGGTTCATGTCTTTTCATTGCATCTGTGTTGTTAGTAGCAATATTAAGCTCAACAGTTGCATCATTGTCAGGCAGCCAGCAGGCACTAGTCAGGCGGCCCCCTTGGCAACAGGTGAATGCTGCATCCAGTCACTCTTTTTGTGTGTGTTTATTTTGGTTTCCTAGGCAACGGAATGGGGCCCGGACGATGACACCAGGAGGTCCTGTCAGAGCAAAGGGAAGACGGAGGTAAACGATGACTTTAAGGGTCCCCCCCCCCCACACACACACACACAGGATGCCACCCTGAATAAGAGCTTTTACTTTAAAAGCTGGCAGTTGATTGGATGAGGAAGGGGCCCTTCTCCTCTCCTTCCAACGGCTGATAAACACTGTGATCATTTTGTTATTTCATTTTTTCTTTGAAAGAATTGAATACCTTGTCATTTTTTTCTCAAGATGGGAGAAACAAAAAAGCAGTCACTTCTTTCTTCTTTCTTCTTTCTGAAACCTGTAGAACCTCGTCTGAGTTCTAAAACAAAGTTACTTGATTTGCCAAAACAATATATTTAAGGAAAACTAAGAATTTTTATTACAATTTTCCCCCCCTCAATCGTCAGACAATGCTTCCCTCAATGTGTAAGACAAACCTTCAAGTAAGCAATTAGTTGCACTGTGTACTCCATGTACTGCATATCATGTTTATATGACAAATAAACTAACTTGAATTCTTTCTAAGAATTTGATGTGATTAGACTAGGTTTAGATGTGTTACATTTCATCTCACAGATGAAAGATAGACAGTCAATACAGTCATATCATTAAAGTGAGTGGTGAGTAATGCTGGCTCGTATTCATTAGTGCATACTGTTACAAACTGTAGCCAAATATTTTGCAATGAAAACAAGCGGCTTTTTTTTATCAGGTTTCTTATCAAGTACAGGTAGACCCACGCAGTTTCGGTCAATTTTCTTCCATTTGATTTCTAGTGAATAGAACCAAGGTACTGTACGTAATTCTCTAACCTATAACATCTCTGTACTCTACCACCCCCTGTAGGTGGAGTGTCAGAACTACATCCGCGTCCTGCTGGTCAATAAGACTGAGGTCATCACCTGTGGAACCAACGCCTTCCAGCCCCTCTGTATCACCCGGGAGGTAAGGGGGAAGGGGGAGGGTTGGATGGAATGATATCTGTCAGGGTGGATGGGGTTCGAGGAAGAAGTAGAATGGAGTGAAAACCTACAGGGGGCTGGGTAGGGGTGATAGGGAAGGAATGATGAGAAGGTAAAGGAGGATGGTGGGAGGAAGGAAGAGTGGATGGAGGGAAGAGGGGATAGAGTGATAACTGGCAGGATGGGGGGTGAATGATGGAGGGAATAAGATAAAGACTTGAATATAAACATCAAACAGCCATATGGTCTGAAGGAGACTTTAAAGGTGGGGGAAGACAGTAACAACACTATCATTTTCTTACTCTATCTCTCTATCTCTCTATCTCTTTCTCTGTTGCCCTATTTATCTTTCTCCCCCTCTCTCTCTATCTTTTCTATCTCTATCTTTTCTATCTCTATATCTCTATCTTTTCTATCGCTATCTATATCGCTCTCTATATCTCTATCTATATCTCTATCTTTTCTATCTCTATATCTCTATATTTTCTATCGCTATATCTCTATCTTTTCTATCTCTATCTGTATTTCTCTTTCCCTCTTCTCCCAGGTTGGGAATATGAGTAGTGTGTTGGATCGCGTGAACGGCGTGGCAAGGTGCCCCTACGACCCTCGCCATAACTCCACGGCGGTGGTGACGGAGAGCGGCGAGCTATACGCCGCCACGGTCATCGACTTCTCTGGTCGCGACCCTGTCATCTACCGGAGCCTCGGGGGCATGCCACCCCTCAGGACGGCCCAGTACAACTCCAAGTGGCTCAATGGTAACACACACACACACAAACACACACCACACACACACTGCCCACCATGTGTTAGCTCATTTATCATTGTGTAGTGTCAATTAAAGCGGATTGTTGCATAGGGGCTAAGATCTTTGTCAGAGATCCAGCACTTCCAGATGGTTAATTGTCTTGATACAGTCTATCAACCATGTTTCTCAGTGGAACTATGTCCTACCCTTTCCTAGTATCCTAGTACAAAGACCATGGTAATTTGACACCCCAAAAAGCGATTTGAGTAATCCACCACAGTGTTGTTGTATAGGGATCACAGAGGTAGGAAGGGTGTGGACAGTATGAGCTGGTATTGGCTGGCACCGTAGAAAAGCTAAGTTAGATAAACCTCCATCAGCCCCAAAAGTCATGGCTATGTGTCTATAATCTCCCTGTTGCTGACACCAAGTTTTTTTTTACTGAATGCATCTCCAAAATACATCCTGACTCATGCAGAAAAAAGACAAACCTTCCAGAGACGGTGCTTCTCATCTGCAGTAATTCAAACACAGCAGCCACACAATTATTGGCTTCACAGAGTAGGAGGAGAAAGGGGGAGGAAGGAGAAGAAAAGGGGAAGAAAAGGGGAGAGAGGAAGGGTGAGTAGGTAGAGGTAGACGCCACACTGGTAGACCAGGAGAGAGGAGATACACTCAGGAGTCAATGAATGGTATAAGAAGGGGAAGAAAGGGAGCGAAAGGGAGAGGAAAGGTGAGGCTTCATTAGTGGGCCAGGCGTAGGAGACGTGGGAGAAAGAGGAAAAGGGGGTCGGAGGCTGGAGAAGAGAAGTAAGACTCAGTAGGAGGAGACAGAAGGAGAAATGGGGTGAGGGGAAAGGTAGGAGGTAGTGGTATACAGGTATACAGGCCAGGCACAGGAGAGGTGATATACTCAGAGACTCAGAAGGCAGTGAGCAGTGTAATTATTCCTCGCGTCAGGGAGAGGGTGAAATTACAGCGTGCTGCATGCTTCATGCTACACAGGGCTCTCTTCTGACAGTGTGTGTGTCTGAGGTGTGTGTGTTGGGGAGGTGGGCTTTACCGAAGCCTCTCTAGCAAGAGAGTGAGGGAGCAAGCAAGGGAGGGAGGAGGGGAGAGGCGAAGAGAGTGCTCTGCTCATCAGCATAATCACAGCTAGTTGCAGACAGACAGGCAGATAGACACCACTCACTTTAGTTACACACCACCTTTTCTTTCCGTTCCCTCAGCCCACCTAAAAATACACACAGCCTCTTGGGGCAAAGCTCCATTTTCTTCCTCCAGAGTCTTGAGCTGGATCGAGCAGCCTCAGAGGAGACGGAGTGAGAATTAAAATCTCATTTCTAGTCATAAGCCTCCCCAGTTAGGGGGATTCACAAACAAACAGACAGAATAGAACAGAGGGGGTTCTGAATCTAATCAATCTGTTCTTTATTGGATTGGGACCTGCCAGGTGCTGACCAACTGTTTTATTATAAATGAGAATGAAGTGGGGAGCCTGGGGAGCATTGAGGATGTAGAAGTCCCTAAAGAACACAGGCAGGCAATAATCTCTCTCTCTCTCTCTCCTCTCTCTCTCTCTCTCCTCTCTCTCTCCTCTCTCTCTCTCTCTCTCTCTCTGTCTCTCTCTCTCTGTCTCTCTCTGTCTCTCTCTCTGTCTCTCTCTCTATCTCTCTCTCTCTCTCTCTCTCTCTCTCTCTCTCTCTCTCTCTTTCTCTCAAATTCAATTCAAAGCACTTTATTGGCATGGGAAACATATGTTTACGTTGCCAAAGCAAATGGAACAGACAATTAACAAAATGTAATTAAACAAGATAAAACATTAGTGAACATTGCACTCACAGAATATTTAAAAGAATATAGACATTTCAAATGTTACAACACTGTACATTGGCAATAATTATATTATTACCAATGTACAGTGTTGTAACAATGTGCAAGTAGTTGAAGTATGAAAGGGAAAATAAATATACAGATAAATATACGTTGTATTTACAATGTTGTTTCTGCTCCACTGTTTGCCCTTTTCTCATGGCAACGGGCCACAAATATTGCTGTTGTGATTGCTTTTTCCTAACAGATATGGGAGTTTATCAATGTTTGATTTGTTTTCAACTTCTTTGTGGGTCTGTGTGATCTGTGGAAAATATGTGTCTCTAATGTGGTCATCCATTTGGCAGGAGGTTAGGAAGTGTAGCTCAGTTTACACCTCATTTTGTGGAATAGCATTCTAGATTGCTCTGTTATTTTTGTTGATTCTTACCATTGGTTCAAATAGTTATCTTTTTGCTTTTTCATAATTTGGTTGGGTCTAAATGTGTTTCTGTCCTGTGGCTCTGTGGTGTCTGTTTTTGTTTGTGAACAGAGCCCCAGAACTAGCTGGCTGAGAAGACTCTTCTCTAGGTTAATCTGTGTAGGTGAGGGCTTTGTGGTGGAATGTGTGGGCATTGCTTCCTTTTAGGTGGTTGTAGAATTTAGCGGGTATAGTCCTAATTCTGCTCTGTTTGCATTACACAAAGTATACTTTGGCAGAATTCTGCATGCAGAGTCTCAATTGTGTGTTTGTCCCATTTCATTAATTATTGGTTGATGAGTGGACCCCAGACCTCACAACCATACAGGGCAATGGGTTTGATAACTGATTTAAGTATTTTTAGCCAGATCCTAATTGGGATGTTGAGTTTTATGTTCCTTTTGATGGCATAGAAGGCCCTTCTTTCCTTATCTCGTTCAGAGCCTTGTGGAAGTTACCCGTGGTGTTGGTGTTTAGGCCGAGGTAGGTGTAATTCTGGGGCAACAGTGTCTAGATATAGTTTGTATTTGTTGTCTTGGCTATTGGACCTTTTTTGGAAAACCATTATTTTTGTCTTACTGAGATTCACTGTCAGGGCCCATGTCTGACAAAATCTGTGCAAAATATCAAAGTGCTGCTGTAGGCCCTTCTCATTTGAGTCCGTAGGGTGAGGCCGGGTGAGGTGCTGCAGACTGTTCTAGTGCCCTCGGCAATTCAGTGATATACAGTGCCTTTGTAAATTATTCAAACTCATTGACTATTCCCACATTTTGTTACGTTAAAGCCTTATTCTACAATGGATTAAATAACAAAATGTCCTCAGCAATCTACACACACAATCTACACCCCAAAACGGCAAAGCGAAAACAGGTTTTTAGATATTCACACCCTATGAGATTCAAAATTTGAGCTCAGGTGCATCCTGTTTCCATTTATCACTCTTGAGATGACAGTGCATGTCAGAGCAAAAACCAAGCCATGAGGTCGAAGGAATTGTCCATAGAGTTCCGAGACAGGATTGTGTCGAGGCACAGATCTGGGGAAGGGTACCAAAAAATGTCTGCAGCGTTGAAGTCCCCAAAAACATAGTGGCCTCCATCATTCTTAAATGGAAAAAGTTTGGAACCACCAAGACTCTTCCTAGAGCTGTCCAAACTGTCCAAACTGAGCAATCGGGGAGAAGGGCCTTGGTCAGGGCCTTGGTCGGACCAAGAACCTAATGGTCTCTCTGACAGAGCTCTAGAGTTCCTCTGTGGAGATGGGAGAACCTTCCAGAAGGATAAACATCTCTGCAGCACTCCAATAATCAGGCCTTTATGGTAGGGTGGCCAGATGGAAGCCACTCCTCAGTAAAATGCACACACCTAAAGACTCTCAGACCATGAGAAACAAGATTCTCTGGTCTGATGAAACCAAGATTGAACTCTTTGGCCTGAATGCCAAGCGTTACGTCTGGAGGAAACCTGGCACCATCCCTACGGTGAAGCATGGTGGTGGCAGCATCATGCTGTGGGGATGTTTTTCATCGGCAGGGACTGGGAGACTAGTCAAGATTGAGGCAAAGGTGAACGGAGAAAAGTACAGATAGATCCTTGATGAAAAACTGCTCCAGAGCGAAGGTTCAACTTCCAACAGGACAACGTCCCTAAGCACACAGCCAAGACAACGCAGGAGTGGCTTCGGGACAAGTCTCTTAATGTCCTTGAGTGGCCCAGCCAAAGCCCGGACTTGATCCCGATCGAACATCTCTAAAGAGACCTGAAAATGGCTGTGCTGCAACACTCCCCATCCAACCTGACAGAGCTTGAGAGGATCTGCAGAGAAGAATGGGAGAAACTCCCCAAATACAGGTGTGCCAAGCTTGTAGCGCCATACCGAAGAAGACTCAAGGCTGTAATTGCTGCCAAAGGTGCTTCAACAAAGTATTGAGTAAAGGGTCTGAATACTTATGTCTAAAAAACTGTTTTTGCGTTGTCATTATGGGGTATTGTGTATAGATTGATGAAGGGAAAAACAATTTAATCTATTTTAGAATAAGGCTGTAACGTAACAAAATGTGGAAAATGTCAAGTGGTCTGAATACTTTCCGAAGGCACTGTATTTGTTGAAGATGGTGGGGCTCAAGCTGCATCCCTGTCTCACCACACAGCCCTGAGGAAAGAAATATGTGTGTTAATTGCCTATTTTATCTTCACACTGATTTTATTATGTTGTATGCTCTCCCCCAACACCGCTTTCCATCAATTTGTATAGCAGACCCTCATCCAAAATTGAGTCACAAGCTTTTTTGAAATCAACAAAGCATGATAATATTTTTATTTTGTTTTGTTTGTTTGTCAATAAGGGTATGCAGGGTGTATATGTGGTCTGTCGTACGTTATTTTGGTAAGAAGCCAATTTGACATTTGCTCAGGACATTGTTTTCACTGAGGAAAGATTCTGCTGTTGATGATACTGCAGAGGATTTTTCCAAAATTATTCCACGGTAATTATCTGGGTCAAATTTATCTTCACTTTTGTGGATTGGGGTGATCCGGCCTTGGTTCCACATTTTAGGGAAAATGCCAGAGCTGAGGGTAATGTTTAGAATAGCCCATTTGAATTTGTGGTCTGTATATTTTATCCTTTCGTTTAGTATACCATCAACACCATAGTCCTTTTTGGGTCGGAGGGTTCTCTCTCTCTGCATCCTGGGAGTGTTGGTGCATGTTGGGAATTGTATGAGTGAGTGTGAGTGGTGTCTGTAGTTAGATCGCCTCTGTTTTCTTTTTTGTTTCTTTTCTTGGTGGTTTTCCTTTTTCTATGCATGATTGAGTTTTTTTTGTTTTAGTGGTAGAATTAGGTATATTGTATTTCTTGTTGGAATTGCCATTGTTTTGGTGGGGATGGCGACCCACATGGGGATGCCATCCCTGTCACTTCGGCATGGCTTCAGGTGTGTTACTGAAGCTACTGTCACTGTGGAGGAGTTTCTGGTCACCGTAGGAGAGAAGGTAGGCTATGAAAATGTTGCTTATGTTGGATGAATAAAGCAATAGTGTTTTTTGTTAAAGAAGAGCGTCTTGTCGATCGGATGGTTGTGCATGCCATACTTCTTAAAGGTATGTTTATTTAAGTTACGCCGCTTTTTCTCCATCTAAAAAGGTTACGATTTTGAATGTACCGCCATTTATTTTCAATGAGCTATTGGAGATAAGAGATGTTTTACACATTTGTAAACTCTCTGATGTGAATGTGGGTTTACTTTCTTTGGATCAGGAGAAAGCTTTTGACCATCTGGACCGCCAGTACTTGTTCAAAACAGTGAAAGCCTTTGGGTTTGGGGATGTTTTTTTTGTCTTGGATGAGTCTAGAGTATGCTGGGGCCTCATGTATGGTGAAGGTGGTGGTGGTTTGAGCTGACCCTTTCCCGTCCATAGGAGTATTAGGCAGGCATGCCCAATTTCAGGACAGTTATTTTGTCTGGCAATTGAACCAGTGCTTTGTTTTTTAAAAGTGAGGCTTACTGGTTTCTCTGTGCCAGGGGTTATGAAGGGTCCCACAATAGCACTGTCTGAGTATGCAGATAACGTGTCAGTTTTTATTACAGGGGTTGAGGATGTTATGGTTCTCTCGAATGCTCTAAATGTGTATGAGGGGGCCTCCTCAGCTAGAGTTAATTGGGAATAGAGTGTGTTGCTGTGGGCAGGTCAGCTTCAGATAGGAACCACTCCATGGTTACCAGGGGGGCTTCAGTGTGGCAGAGATGGGATGAAGACTGGGATTTATTCTAGAATCTGATGTCTTTCAAAAAAATTATTGGGCGGGTGTAGTGGAGAAAGTGTGTGCCAGATTGTCTAGGTGGAAATGGGTTCTACCCCAGCTGTCTTATAGGGGAAGGTGCTGGTAGCCAATAACCTAACCGCCTCTACCCTGTGGCACAGACTAATGAGTTTACAGACACCAGGGGGCCTGATAGAAGAGCTTCAGAGGACCCTTGTCAATTTCTTCTGGTCTGGACAACATTGGATTAAAGCTGCAGCCCTGTACCTGCCACTGCACGAGGGTGGGTAATGCCTGGTGGACATTTCTTCTAGGGTCATGGCTTTCCGGCTTCAAGCAGCCCAGAGACTGTTGTACAGTGACGGTTCTAGCTGGGTTGATACAAATCAAATCAAATTTTATTTATCATATACACGTTTAGCAGATGTTATTGCGGGTGTAGCGAACTACTTGTGTTTCTAGCTCCAACAATGCACATAATACACACAACCTAAAAGTAAAAGAATGGAATTGAGGAATATATAAATTCCTACAGCCTACACATTGATGAGGAGATCGGGATGTTTGGGCTTAGACAAGCACCTTTTCCTCTTAATAAGGATCTGACACTTTAAAAAAATTGTTTTGCCTAAAATGACATACCCAAATCCAACTCTAGCTCAGGACCTGAAGCAATGATATGCATATGCTTGATACCATTTGGAAAAAAAACACTCAAAAAAATCTCAAATGAATGTAGGAGAATATAACACATTAGATCTGGTAAAAGATAATACAATGAAAAAAACATGCGTTTTTTTTCCATCATCTTTGAAATGCAAGAGAAAGGCCATAATATTATATTGCAGGTTAGGTGCATTTTAGATTTTGGCCACTAGATGGCAGCAGTGTGTGTGCAACGTTTCAGATTGATCCAGTGAAGCATTGCAATACTGGACAATATTTTGTCTCTGCCCAAATGTGCCGAATTGGTCAATTGGTACATTTTGATACAAGTACATAACTACAGAGAACATACACAAATTATATGGTAATACAAAATTTAAGTTTACACACTCCCAGGAATGTCATACATGATGGATCATTAGCTTATACACTAACTTTCACACATCTAGATTGCCAGGCAGTTAGTGTGGAGCCAGAGAGAGCAGGGGTTCAAACTGTAGATCCCACTTCCTACATTTGAATATAAAAATTGATTTTATCAAACAAAACTATGCTACATTTGATCTCTGGGACCCTTAGGATTACAAATCAGAGCAAGATTACTGAATGTAAGTAAATTATTTACCTTCAGAGGTGAATGTATCAAACAAGTTGCTGTAAAAGTTTTTTGTTGTTGTGCACTCTCCTCAAACTATAGCACGGTATTTTTTCACTCTAATAGCTACTGTAAATTGGAAAATGCAGTTAGAGAATTTAAGCTTTCTGCCCATATAAGACATGTCTATGTCCTGGAAAGTTTGCTGTTACTTACATCGTCATGCTAATCACATTAGCGCATGTTAGCTCAACCGTCCTAGTATAGGGACACTGATCCCGTAGAGGTTAAAGCTAGAGGGGGTGATTTGTCTGGCCTGACTCCATTCTATGAGTCTGTTATGCAGGCTTGGAGAGTTTTCGACATGTCCCGTAAGGCCGGCACACCACTAGGGATGTGGCTTTCTTTTTTTATAACAATGTCATCCAGTCCCGTGCTAAGAGTTCAGCCAGCCTACGTTCATGTCTGTTAGGTGTGGGGTGTACCAAGCTGAGTCATCTGATGCTGAGCAGGAGCAGATTGTTGGAGGACCTGGAAGAAAGAGCGGAGATCCGATCATCTTGCCTACTGTGAAAGGTCGTAGCTGAGGTCTGTGATTCCTTGCCAGTACTTCATCGGCAGTTTGTGACTGATACTTCCAACTCTGATCGATGGACGGAGGGTCTGGATTATGTGTTCCCTGCGCTGAATGTAAGTGCTGCGGTGGGGGCATTCGAGAAGGACATGGGTATGCTGTTTTCCTTTGACACCCCGGAGCTGGGGGTGTTCAATGCGGTGGGAAAGAAGGCCACATACATAATATGTGTAAAAGTGTTCCCTGCTTCTTCCCTGGAAGGGGTAAAATTGACGAGGTGGGCGGATGTGTTGGTCAAGGTGCCTCCCCAAAAGGCTGTTGGCGGTCTTTATATAAACTGCCTATTGATAAGAGGACAGCTGACCTCCAATGGAGGATAATACATGGAGCTATAGCCACCAACATGCATCTGGTACACCTGGATCCAACTGTTGGGGAGGGGTATCCATTCTGTCTGAAACTCTGGCACATCTGTGTCCCAGGTTGGTCGGGATGATTTGACCTGATCACTACTTGGTTCTCAGCTCTGGGAGAGGTTTTCTCTTCCCAACTGTTTATATTTGGGCCAAAGTACAGGTTTAGTCTAAGGGGTGTAGTGTTCTTAATTAACCTTTCTGGCGCAGGCGTTCCGCTAGCGACCCACCTCAACAACATCCGGTGAAATTGCAGAGCGCCAAATTCAAAGTACAGAAATAGTCATAATAAACATTCATAAAAAATACAAGTGTTATACATAAATATTAAATATTAACTTCTTGTTAATCCACCCACTTTGTCAGATTTCAAAAAGGCTTTATGGCGAAAGCATACCATGAGATTATCATTTTTTTCAAACATTTACAACCAAGTAAAGGAATTACAAAAGTCAGAAATAGCGATTAAAATGAATCACTTACCTTTGAAGATCTTCATATGGTTGCAGTCACAAGAATCCCCGCTACACAATAAATGTTACTTTTGTTCGATAAAGTCCCTCTTTATATCCCAAAAACTCAGTTTTGTTGGCACGTTTTGTTCAGTAATCCACTGGCTCAAAGGCGGTCAAAACATGCAAACGAATACATCCTAATAGTACCGGTAAAGTTCGTTGAAACATGTCAAACGATGTTATAATTAATCCTCAGGTTGTCAATTGTCTAAATAATCAATAATATTTCAACCGGACAATAGCGTCTTCAATAGAAAGGAAAAACAACGAAGGGTGCGCACTCGGTCATGCGCACAAACCAGCTCTGCATTCTTCCTCAGTCCACAGACAGAAAGGTCTCATTCTTCTTCATTTTTCAGAAAACAAGCCTGAAACAATGTCTAAAGACTGTTGACATCTAGTTGAAGCCATAGGAACTGCAATCAGGGTCCTAACCCATTAGATACTCTATAGGCATTCAATTGATAATACCCACATAAAAAAATCCCACCTCCTGGATGGATTTTCCTCAGGTTTTCGCCTGCCATATCAGTTCTGTCATACTCACAGACATTATTTTAACAGTTTTGGAAACTTTAGAGTGGTTTCTATCCAAATCTACCAATTATATGCATATCCTATCTTCTGGGCCTGAGTAACAGGCAGTTTACTTTGGGCATGCTTCTCATCCAGACGTCAAAATACTGCCCCCAAGCCATAAGAAGTTTTAACTTTGTGTCAGGGGCAGCTAAATTAGCATTCTGGAAAATGAAAGAGCAGTATTCGGGG
The DNA here is from genome assembly GCF_016432855.1 of Salvelinus namaycush. Classification (NCBI taxonomy): domain Eukaryota; kingdom Metazoa; phylum Chordata; class Actinopteri; order Salmoniformes; family Salmonidae; genus Salvelinus; species Salvelinus namaycush. The sequence goes on along the minus strand of NC_052319.1, from coordinate 21,971,425 downwards.
ACAGGGGTCTGTGGACGTGGTGGGCATGCTGGAAGAGATGTTGGCAGCAAGACAGAGGGATAAATTTGCCTATTACAAACTGGTTAATGACATTGTGCTGTTATGAGCATATGGGGTATTCAGTAGTTGTTGTGTTAAGTTACAGTGGAGGAAGATTTGGTGTTGTGTTTGTTTTTAATTGATGTTTAACCATTGATGTTTGAGGGTTTATTGTGTTGTGGGTTCCCAGACCTAAAGTTCTTTTTAAACTCCCTCTCTCTCTCTTGCTCTCTCTCCTCCTCCTCTTCCCCATGGTCAGTCACGTGGCTGTGTGTGAGTTACAGCCCTCAATCAGACTGTGTGGAGATTGAACAATCTGTTTGTTGGATTGACGCCTACACACATTGCGCAGCCTAAACATGCATATTATACTGTATCGACTGTGTATAGAGTATTAGCTCATTCAAATGCCACCTCTGACAGCAACCGGGCCGTGTATGTGTGTGTGTGTGTGTGTGCGTGTGCGTGTGCGTGGGTGTGTGTGTGTGTGTGTGTGTGTGTGTCTGACAGCCGTGGGGAAGCAGTAGTGTTAATATACGCTGATGCCTTTTTCTGGCTTCTCTCTCTCTGTGGTAATTATCTAGGACCCAGCAGGGGGTCTGGTGAAACAGTACCACACGCGCACACACACAAACACACCTTCATTTACATGGCTGTAAGCATCGGTTAGCTGACTGAACTGGAGAACTCAGTCCTCCATTAAACAGTATCATGAAGAGCCAGGTTAGGGAGGTAATGGTAGATTTGTCATGATAGTTTATCAGAAATGGATTACATAATTTTACATGGATTACATTACATGTGATTATTTACGGCAACGCTGTGGTTTGTAACATGGCTCCCCATGCTAGCATGTTAACATTAAGCTTACCCTAGAGACAATGATTAAACAGTGCGATAAAGGGTATGGAGAAAGCAAACTATAGGATAAGAATAATGGGACAGTGGATGAAGCTACAGCTGACAAGAAAATGTTGGTTAACACTTTATTTTGATAGTCCATCTATAGATGCTCCACTAACTATCAATCGACTATCATTAACATGTCATGCATGTCTTTGGACTTGCAGCAGGGAAGCATCTGTAGATATCACCAAACATTGTGCTATTTGGTAAACTAGTCCGTCTCTGCCACCATTTCACCCATTCCTATTTGCTGCCGCCAGCTACTACCCGCAGTTGTTTTTTTTATGAGTGTTCTGAAATGGAATTATGCGTTCTGTTATTGCTTCTGATGCTGTTTCCATTCCTGCTGACCGCCTGCGTTCTCCTATAATCTCATTCTCTTAAAAGGTAGTGCTGGCCCCCGGGGCACTTATCATCATGGCTGTTTGCAGGTTAATATCTACGCTCTCTGCTCTGCATCCAAGCTGTCCTTTGTGTATGAGTGTGAGTGTGAGAGTGTGTGTGTGTTTGATATCACTGAGAATGAATGTTACCTTAGGGAAAGCAGCATTGACTGCACATACTGTGTTGTTCTCACAGCCTCACTGCTTCTCTACTCAAGAGCAATGCTCCTCTACATTATAACTCTACAGGGAGGAAGGCATGCTACTGGTTATCGCATCTGGGTTCAAATAGTATTTAACATCTTTCAAATACTGTCATTGAGTATTTGTTTGAGCCTGAATATAATGCCAGATGGGCAGAGTTTGCACTTTTGGAATTATACCATTGGTTCCATTTTGTCCAGGCATGCTCAATAAAGCATATTTTAAATGTTGTTTGAACCCTGCTATGTCTGCTGTTAATGTGTTCAGTGTTGGGACTGAGGCTAACCCGTGTCTGTAACAATAACAACTCACAATAGGGAGACTGTTTGAGTGGCCGTACCATGTAGTGTTTCTGAGCACCAAGTAGAATGGATGATGAAGTCACAGTCTATATTGATTTTATTCCACTCATCGAGTGCATTAGTCTCATGTCTTTACCACATCAAGATTGATCATGTGTTCTGGCAATTTACAAATGGAGGAATGAATGCAGTGTACATTTTATAGGATGACTGTGACTAATGAATGTATCTCACAGGATGACTTTATTATCAACATGACTGGACACATTCATTCGTCAGGTCCCGTGTGGCTCAGTTGGTAGAGCATGGCGTTTGCAACGCCAGGGTTGTGGGTTCATTCCCCACGGGGGGACCAGGATGAATATGTATGAACTTTCCAATTTGTAAGTCGCTCTGGATAAGAGCGTCTGCTAAATGACTTAAATGTAAATGTCAGGATGACATTAAGAATCATCCCCTATGGCTGCATGGACTCTAATGCTCTCTCTGACTTTGTCTCCTCGGCCCTTCTTCCTCTCCTTCCCTGTCCCCTCCCCTCCTCCCTTGTCCTCTCCTCCTCTTCTCTTCCTCAGAGCCCCATTTCATCTCAGCCTATGATGTGGGTCTCTTCACATTCTTCTTCCTGCGTGAGAACGCTGTGGAACACGACTGTGGGAAGACCGTCTACTCCCGGGTGGCCCGTGTCTGTAAGAACGACATCGGAGGGCGGTTCCTACTGGAAGACACCTGGACCACCTTCATGAAGGCCAGGCTGAACTGCTCGCGCTCCGGAGAGATCCCCTTCTACTATAACGAGCTGCAGAGCACCTTCTATCTGCCTGAACAAGACCTCATCTACGGGATATTCACCACCAATGTGTGAGTGATGAGTAATAGTCTTCTTATGCAAGACACACACACACACACACACACTCAGGAAAACACACACACACACACACTCATATACAGGTGCAGTACACACGCACGCACCCTCTCCCACCCCCACGCTAACTCCATTACTGCAGTTTCAGGCCTAATGATTATCATTATTCAGCATCCACTTTTTGAGAACACTTAAGCTGTGTTTGAATACTCATACTAACTGCACTAGCCATACAATTTATGACATAAATTGAGTATATAGTATGCGTATTGGTCATAGTATGGGTATAGTTAGTATGCAAAAGTTCCCGGATGTCATTCGCCAAAATACGAAGTATACAAACAGTAGACACTATTTCCATGCTTTTAGTGCCCATAATGCAATTCTTCAGAAAATGGGTTGAGGGTTCACATTTTTTTCAGATTTTAAGAAAATGGCGTAAAATATGCAGCCAAAATCCAACGAGAAAGAATAAAAATACATAGCTTTAACTAATTATAATGTTAAGAATGTTAATGTTAAGAAAATGTTTAGCAAATAAGTTACCTTACACGTTATGTTGGCTGACAATTTGTTAGCTATGCTATCCTTACAAACAGTGGTGGAAAAAGTATCCAATTGTCATACTCAAGTAAAAGTGAAAGTCTTAAAGTATTTGGTTTTAAATATACTTAAGTATCAAAAGTAAATGTAATTGCTAAAATATACTTAAGTAACAAAATATTTTCAAATTCCTTATTTAAAGCAAACCAAGAGGCACCATTTTCTTGTTTTTTAAGTTTACGGAAAGCCAGGGGCACACTCCTAAAATCAAGACATCATTTACAAACGAAGCATGTGTTTAGTGAGTCCGCCAGATCAGAGGCTGTAGGGATGACCAAGGATGTCCTTTTGATAAGTGTGTGAATTAGACAATTTTCCTGTCCTGCTAACCATTCAAATTGTATCAAGTATTTTTACTTAAGTACTTTACACCTCTGCTTACAAACCACATAGCATATCATTACAGCAGTAGGTACCGGTATGTTAGCTAGCTAGCTAACGTTAGTTGGCTACTATTACATCAAACTTGCCAGTATATTAACTATATGCTATCTAACTAACTACCCAACGTTTATTGACTTGATTATCCCTGTCATTCTTAGCTAAGTGGTATAGTCGTTGTGCGTTCTCAATGGACATTTGGGTGCTTTCGTAAATTCGCTCTGGCTATCTACTCCGATTTCAGAGCACTCTCGTCTGAGTGTACCAGAGCGCAGAATAACTGATGAATTTGCGAACGCTCAACACCCGTTGAATATGGCCGGTGTCAGTAAACGTTGGCAAAAAAGGCGTAATAAAATTGTTGCCAGCAGCACAGTTACTGTCACCAACGCTCTGAATAACATGACAATTGCCTAACCAGCTCTGCTAGGGCGAGTAAAATAGTCAGAGTGAGGTGTTCTCTCATTTGTGTCTGGAAGTAGCTAGCAAGTTAGCCAGTTAGCTTGGGTGCTTGACTGCAGTTGTAAGGTCAGAACGCTCGAATCAACCCTACTGCCAGAGCGTCCAGTGTGCTCTGAACGCTCCCAGAGTGAAACGCTCTGAATTTACAAACGGGCAATCTGACAACACTCTGAATTTACGAACGCTCAGATTGAATTTAAGAACACACCTGAAGTTGTAAAATGTCTAGCTAGTAATTTGTTATGCTAACAAGCTAGCAAGAGGTTGAATAGCAACAGCATCAACTTCCAGTAGACAGGCGAAGCGCTAGTACGCTCAACTGAAAGGATACCGTTCGTTTACAGTATACTAAAATGAACTAATAGTATGTAGTATATTCTCATTAAGTATGTATTATGCAGTATGTTAGTATGTCATCGACGGGGCTGTAGTGGAGCAGATTGAGAGCTTCAAGTTCCTTGGCGTCCACATTACCAACAAACTTACATGGTCCAAGCACACCAAGACAGTCGTGAAGGGGGCAAAACCTATTCCCCCTCAGCAGACTGAAAATATTTGGCATGGGTCCTCAGATCCTCAAAAGGTCCTACAGCTGCACCATCGAGAGCATCCTGATGGGTTGCATCACTGCCTGGTATGGCAACTGCTCGGCCTCTGACCGCAAGGCACTCCAGAGGGTAGTGTGTACGGTCCAGTACATCACTGGGGCCAAGCTTTCTGCCATCCAGGACCTCTATAGCAAGCGGTGTCAGAGGAAGGCCCTAAAAATTGTCAAAGACTCCAGCCACCCTAGTCATGGCAAGCGGTACCGGAGCGCCAAGTCCAGGTCCAAGAGGCTTCTAAACATCTTCTACACCAAGACATAAGACTTCTAAACATCTAACCAAATGGCTACCCAGACTATTTGCATTGCCCCCCCCCCCTCCTATTTTAAACTGCTGCTACTCTCTGTTATCATCTATGCATAGTCACTTTAATAACTCTACCTACATGTCCATATTACCTCAATTACCTTGACTAACCGGTGCCCACGCACATTGACTCTGTCCCCTGTATATAGCCTTGCTATTGTTATTTTACTGCTGCTCTTTAATTACTTTCTCCTTTTATTTATTTTCTTTTTTTTCTTTTTTTTCTTAAAACTGCATTGTTGGTTAAGGGCTTGTATGTGAGCATTTCACTGTAAGGTCTACCTACACCTGTTGTATTCGGCGCATGTGACAAATCAAATTTGACTTGATTTGATTAGTATGAGTATTCGAACACAGCTTTAGCCTGATTTGAGCAAGTGAGGCAGAGTAAGGCAGAGAGCCTTTTTCATTACACATTCTACCTGCACTAAGGAGAATCAGGATGGTTAGAGGAAGGAATCTGTGGTTGTTTTTCCAAATGGTACCCTATTCCCTACATAGTTTACTACTTTTCCTTTTCCTATAGTGCACTACCCTATGGGCCCTGATCAAAGGTAGTGCACTACATAGGGAATAGGGTGCTATTCGCAACACATCCTGTGTGTTACTGTACTGTGTGAGCTGTGTCCTGACTCATAAGCCTGGGTTACACAGACCATTGTTTAAGGAATGCGGTATTATCCACTTCACTAGAGGGAGAAATGAGTGTGAGCAGAACAGAAGACTCATCCGCAATGTGTATGTTGCCCTTTTGTGGAAAAGAAAGAACATGAATGTGGTCCATAGGTGAAGAGGAAGTGAGAGAGTTTTGCCCTCTTCTGAAAGAAAGAAAATCTCACTGTGATGCTTTCACAGACTGAGGTTTTGGAGTGTGGAGTTGAGTGGGTGTGGTATAGTACAGTTGTTGGTATTCAGATCTGTTCCATGCTCTGCTCTGCTGTGCTCTTCTCTCTCTCAGGGGAGAGGAATCCTCCCCCTCGCCTTCTGCTGCTCTCACCTGTAAAGTTCTGACTCCCAGTAGGTGGCTGCTCTCCATCACTACCAGAGCTGAGGCTATCATTACTTCTCAGTACAGGACATATGTGCGTGGATGTACATGTGCGCGTGTGTGTTTGTGTGTGTATGCCTCCCTCTTTCCCATTCCAATCTTTTGTCTCGGTCCCTCTCTCTCTCCCAATCCCCCAGTCCCTCCCTAAAACTATTCTGAATAGTGTGATATCATAATGCAATCACAGGAAGCACTGTCTCCATCTGTCTGTGTTAAATTGAACATGGTCAAAGAACTCCCAGGAGTTTGAACTGTAAAACAGAACAGAGAGAGGGAGGGAGGGGGAGAATTAAGGAGGGAGTGAATGAGGGAGGTAGAGAGCGTTTGAGAGAGAGAGAGAGATATGCTGGTCTCCATCTGCATTTGCTGAACTTTGAGCAGCTGACTGGGTTTGCAATCATTATCTCGTCAGAGTAGTGAACTTAAGACCCCCAGAGCACGCTGAGGCCTTATAATTAACTCTAGACCTTATTGGCATCTCCCTCCATCGTCCTTCCCTCTGTTACGGCCTCTGAGTGAGGCTGCACAGTATCTGTGTTTCTCACATTGAAATGGGACTGTCACTGGCTAATGTAGAAAATCCTGAGGTGATTTCATTGCAATGGCTTTCTCCATATTTGGTATGCGTTCTGAATGAGCAGCTGGATGCTGCTGCAGGTGTTATCATAGAAGAAGCTGATTGGCTCACACAGTGATCTGATTTGACATGTCTCCTCAGTAACCTGGTAACCATGGTGTCCTGGCATGGTGTAATGTGTGTGTGCAGGGTGATCCATATTTTTGCCTGATTTTTTTCTAAACTTTTTCCTTCATCTCCAACATAATAACATCAAATGCACTTTGAAATGAGCTATATTGCCCCTGGAGCATGTTGGGTAAGAATCAAATATATATACTATTACTATGATTATTCACTTTACTTTTACAAATTATTCTTTCAGCTAAAAATACTACTTCCAGGCACCTTTTTTAGCATGTGCACAAGACACTAATCTTTTGTACTGTATTGTAACATAGCTGCTGCTGTTTTATAGCTACCTGACTCAGTCTCCACTCGTGAAAGTGATTGTTTCAGACTATAGCATTGTAGCTCAGATACTGCATTGTTATGGAGTAAAAGTATATATGGATGGGCCTCCCAAGTGGCGCAGTGGTCTAAGGTAGCAGTGCCACTAGAGATCCTGGTTTGAGTCCAGGCTGTGTCGTAGCCGGCCGCAACCGAGAGACCCATGAGGCAGTGCACAATTGGCCCAGCGTCGTCCGTGTTAGGGGAGGGTTTGGCCGGCCGGGATGTCCTTGTCCCATCGCGCTCTAGCGACTCCTGTGGCAGGCCAGGCGCAGTGCACGCTGACACGGTTGCCAGGTGTACGGTGTTTCCTCTGACACATTGGTACGGCTGGCTTCCGGGTTAAGCGGGCATTGTGTCAAGAAGCAGTGCGGCTTAGCTAGGTCGTGTTTCGGAGGACGCATTACTCTTGACCTTCGCCTCTCTCTCGAGTCCGTACGGGAGTTGCAGCGATGGGACAAGACTGTAACTACCAATTGGATACCATGAAATTGGGGAGAAAAATGGGTAAAACAATTTATTAAATAAAAAATAAATATATGGATAATCTTAGCCTTACTTCATTTTCTGCTCGCTGCCTCCCTGCCTGTCGTACGGTACAGGGGATGCTGAGTGTGCTTTTTGTTTCTGCTGCGATGCAGGTATTCACTGAGGTTGGAAAAACATTTTTACCTTAACTGTGTCCCAAATTCCATAGGGCTCTGTTGAAAAGTAGTTCACTATATGGGGAATATGGTACCATGTGGAACACACTTGATGTATTTTTTCTGTTTTTTTTCAATTGAGGTGAGGTGCACAGACTGCATTAGCTCCATATACCCTGCTGAGACTAGAGCCTGCCAATGATAGGCACAGCACATCTGTTACTGTGTGTGTGTGTGTGTGTGTGTGTGTGTGTGTGTGTGTGTGTGTGTGTGTGTGTGTGTGTGTGTGTGTGTGTGTGTGTGTGTGTGTTAGAAAGTATTTTGGAATCCAGGTGTCTCTATGGCACACATACAGTGTATATATATATATATATATATATATATATATATATATATATATATCACAAAAGTGAGTACACCCCTCACATTTTTGTAAATATTTGAGTATATCTTTTCATGTGACAACACTGAAGAAATGACACTTTGCTACAATGTAAAGTAGTGAGTGTACAGCTTGTATAACAGTGTAAATTTGCTGTCCCCTCAAAATAACTCAACACACAGCCATTCATGTCTAAACCGCTGGCAACAAAAGTGAGTACTAAGTGAAAATGTCCAAATTGGGCCCAAAGTGTCAATATTTTGTGTGGCCACCATCATTTTCCAGCACTGCCTTAACCCTCTTGGGCATGGAGTTCACCAGAGCTTCACAGGTTGCCACTGGAGTCCTCTTCCACTCCTCCATGACGACATCACGGAGCTGGTGGATGTTAGAGACCTTGCACTCCTCCACCTTCCATTTGAGGATGCCCCACAGATGCTCAATAGGGTTTAGGTCTGGAGACATGCTTGGCCAGTCCATCACCTTTACCCTCAGCTTCTTTAGCAAGGCAGTGGTCGTCTTGGAGGTGTGTTTGGGGTCGTTATCATGTTGGAATACTGCCCTGCGGCCCAGTCTCCGAAGGGAGGGGATCATGCTCTGCTTCAGTATGTCACAGTACATGTTGGCATTCATGGTTCCCTCAATGAACTGTAGCTCCCCAGTGCCGGCAGTACTCATGCAGCCCCAGACCATGACACTCCCACCACCATGCTTGACTGTAGGCAAAACACACTTGTCTTTGTACTCCTCACCTGGTTGCCGCCACACACGCTTGACACCATCTGAACCAAATAAGTTTATCTGGGTCTCATCAGACCACAGGACATGGTTCCAGTAATCCATGTCCTTAGTCTGCTTGTCTTCAGCAAACTGTTTGCGGGCTTTCTTGTGCATCATCTTTAGAAGAGGCTTCCTTCTGGGACGACAGCCATGCAGACCAATTTGATGCAGTGTACGACGTATGGTCTGAGCACTGACAGGCTGACCCCCCACCCCTTCAACCTCTGCAGCAATGCTGGCAGCACTCATACGTCTATTTCCCAAAGACAACCTCTGGATATGACGCTGAGCACGTGCACTCAACTTCTTTGGTCGACCATGGCGAGGCCTGTTCTGAGTGGAACCTGTCCAGTTAAACCGCTGTATGGTCTTGGCCACCGTGCTGCAGCTCAGTTTCAGGGTCTTGGCAATCTTCTTATTGCCCAGGCCATCTTTATGTAGAGCAACAATTCTTTTTTTCAGATCCTCAGAGAGTTCTTTGCCATGAGGTGCCATGTTGAACTTCCAGTGACCAGACAGTATGAGGGAGTGTGAGAGCGATGACACCAAATTTAACACACCTGCTCCCCATTCACACCTGAGACCTTGTAAGACTAACGAGTCACATGACACCGGGGAGGGAAAATGGCTAATTGGGCCCAATTTGGACATTTTCACTTAGGGGTGTACTCACTTTTGTTGCCAGCGGTTTAGACATGAATGGCTGTGTGTTGAGTTATTTTGAGGGGACAGCAAATTTACACTGTTATACAAGCTGTACACTCACTACTTTACATTGTAGCAAAGTGTCATTTCTTCAGTGTTGTCACATGAAAAGATATACTCAAATATTTACACAAATGTGAGGGGTGTACTCACTTTTGTGATATACTGTATATATATATATATAAATGGGATCCATATATGTACAGTGCATTCGGAAAGTATTCCATTCAGACCCCTTGACTTTCAAAGGTTTTTCTTTATTTTTACTATTTTCTACATTGTAGAATAATAGTGAAGACATAAAAACTATGAAATAACACATATGGAATCATGTAGTAACCAAAAAAGTGTTGAACAAATTAAAAAATATGTTATATTTCAGATTCTTTAAAGTAGCCATCTTTGGCATTCTCTAAACCAGCTTCATGAGGAATGCTTTTCCAACAGTCTTGACGGAGTTCCCACATATGCTGAGCACTTGTTGGCTGCTTTTCCTGTGGTCCAACTCGTCTCAAACCATCTCAATTGGGTTGAGGTCGGGTGATTATGGAGGCCAGGTCATCTGATGCAGAACTCCTTCACTTTTTTGTCCTGTTGAAAAAAAAATGGTAGTCCCACTAGGCGTGAACCAGATGGGATGGAGTATCACTACAGCATGCTGTGGTAGCCATGCTGGTTAAGGTTGCCTTGCTTCACGGTGGGAACCACACGCGCGGAGATCATCCGTTCACCTACATTACTCTGCGTCTCACAAAACTACGGCGGTTAGAACCAACAATCTCAAATTTGGACTCATCAGACCAAAATACAGATTTCTACCAGTCTAATGTCCATTGCCCGTGATTCTTGGCACAAGCAAGTCTCTTATTCTTATTGGTGTCCTTTAGTAGTGGTTTCTTTGCAGCAATTCGACAATGAAGGCCTGACATACACAGTCTCCTCTGAACAGTTGATGTTGAGATTTGTCTGTTACTTGAACTCTGTGAAGCATTTATTTGGGCTGCATTCTGAGGTGCAGTTAACTCTAATGAACTTGTCCTCTGCAGCAGAGGTAACTCTGGGTCTTCCTTTCCTGTGGCGGTCCTCATGCGACCCAGTTTCATCATAGCGCTTGATGGTTTTTGTGACTGCACTCGAAGAAAAGCTCAAAGTTCTTCAACTTTTATGCATTGACTGACCTTCATTTCCCAAAGTAATGATGGACTGTTGTTTATCTTTGCTAATTTGAGCTGTTCTTGCCATAATACATTATGGACTTGGTCTTTTACCAAATATGTCTATCTTCTATATACCACCCCTACTGTACCTTGTCACAACACAACTGATTGGTTCAAATGCATTAAGAAGGAAAGAAATTTCACAAATGTTTTGGTTACATGTTTCCATGTGTTATTTCATAGTTTTGATGTCTTCACTGTTATTCTACAATATAGAAAATAGGAAAAATAAAGTATAAAACCTTGAATGAGTAGGTGTGTTCGGAATTTTGACTGGTACTGTATATATGGGCCATCTGGTGTGATGAGTATCATCCATGCTAGTCTGCTCTCTTTGATTCATCATCATAGAAGCCTTCACCACTGAGCTCCACTGAGCATGTGCAGAAGCATGCCATGGCTGTGTCCCAAATGACACCCTAATACCTATATAGTGTGACACGTTTCACTAGACCCTATGGGCCCTGGTCAAAAGTAGTGCACTGTATAGGGAATAGGATGCCGTTTGGGATGAAGCAGTGTCACTTAGCTGCACTGAGCATGTGCAGAAAAATTACGAAGTCCAGTGGATGTTGTTGAAGTCACCAGCTCTGGTTGGGCTCTTCTGCCTTTTTCTCCAATAACACTTTGCAGCCATAGGGGAATTGTACAATGACACAATAAAAACTGCTGTGTCATTCTGTCCGACTGGTTGGCTGGTGTGGTCAGGGACATCAACCTTTTACTCCCATAACACTGGCCATAGGGGAACACCAGCCAGCCAGCCAGCCAGCCAGCCAGCCAGCCAGCCAGCCAGCCAGCCAGCCAGCCAGCCACAGAGGAACAGTACCATGACACCACAGAAAGGGTTGTGTCATCTGTACCGACTGGCCGGCTGCCTTATGTAAGAACATGAAGGGCACTGTGGGTTATATCTCCTCTGTATCCCTAGGCTACATCCCAAATGGCACTCTATTCCCTTTTTAGTTCACTACTTTTGACCAAGGCCTAAGTCTAAAGCTCTGCTCTGCTCTCTACTTGGCTGCCGATTGCCTTTTTTTGTGAGAGGAGCAGAAGAGGGACTGGGCTCATGCTCCCTAAGCACTGCTTTCTGCCACTCTTTTTTTCACTGTTCTCATCCCTCTCTTTCTCCCTCTCTTTCCCCTCCACATTAAGACATAAAGACACAGTGAGCTGAGTGTGATTAAGAGGTTATGTTTAATACCATAGGGACTGACTCATTGAGGGGAGGTTTTAAAATAGCCTAAATCTTTATTAACGGTTTAGACGTTAACAGTAACAATGGCTTCATTTGTAACTGTAACCACAGCCGTGGTCACAACATAACATTTGGCTGCAGACTGCAGTCCCTGGGACACCACAGAGGCAGGGAGAGGGTGTATCTAGCTCTGTGGCTGTGGCTGCAGCCTGGTTAGTGGTTGTTGCAGCTAATTGTCTGTGGTTTTGTAAGTTGGGATAGGTTGCTGGCTGCTCACCGCAGGAAGCACACTCACTCACTGATGGAGTTGCACACTCTGCAGAAACATTGAGAAGAGAGGGCAAACAAGCTACGCACGCACACACACACGCACGCACGCACGCACGCACGCACGCACGCACGCACGCACGCACGCACGCACGCACGCACGCACACACACACACACACACACACACACACACACACACACACACACACACACATTCAATAGCTGCTGTTCAATGTGCTGCAGGCTATTTCCCATCTCCTTGTGAAGCGTTGGCCAACACCAGGGTTCCTCTGACAGTGTTAATGTATTTCTACAGAGCTCAGTCGGATCTCCACGATGGTTGCTACAAACCACTAAAGTGTAGGGACAATACACGTATATAAGGCATGTATGACATACGGTGTTCATACTGTTCTCTGTAAGAACATAACAGATATAGAAATGTATAAAAGAAGAACGTAACAAATGTCAAACCATACAGTGATTCCATAGGGCCCTATTGTATCGTACTCCTCACCATCCCCGTGCTACAGTATACCAGCCCATTTATGAGTGTGCTGGCATTCCATACAAAGGAAAGTATAGAGTATATTGTACAGTAAAGTCTGTTCAGTGCAGTGAGTGTGTATGTGTGCGAGGGGGGAGAGTGTATCTGTTTGTGTGTGTGTGTATCTTAATTCACTTTAGCAGTCTCATGACGATTGTGAAGCACAGACACAGCTTCCAGCAGAATCAGACACGGGCTGTGTCTTTAATGCACCTGTAAAAGATGGGACTGTTAGACAGTGTGGTGTACATAATGGATCAATTTGAGCTCTCAGTTAGAGAGACGTATGGGCAACACTGTAACCTCTTTGTTCACTGGGTTTTTAACACCGTCTCTCTCTCTCTGTCCCTCTTCTCCCCCCTCTATTATTCTCTCTTTCCATCTCTCTCTCTTTCTCCTCTCCTCGCCCTCTCTTTCTCTGTCCTACAGGAACAGTATAGCAGCATCTGCAGTGTGTGCGTTTAACCTCAGCTCCATCACCCAGGCCTTCAACGGTCCCTTCCGTTCCCAGGAGAACCCCCGCTCTACCTGGCTGCCCACCCCCAACCCCATCCCAAACTTTCAGGTACTACCCACCCCAACTTTCATGTACTGCCCACCACCAACCCCACCCCCAACTTCCAGGTACTGCCCACCCCCAACCCGTTCCCCAACTTCCATGTACTACCCAACCCCTTCCCCAACTTCCAGGTACTGCCCACCCCCAACCTCTTCCCCAACTTCCAGGTACTGCCCACCCCCAACCCCATCCCCAACTTCCAGGTACTACCCAACCCCACCCCCAATTTTCAGGTACTGCCCAACACCTTCCCCAACTTCCAGGTACTACCCAACCTCTTCCCCAACTTCCAGGTACTGCCCACCCCCAACCTCTTCCCCATCTTTCAGGTTCTGCCCACCCCCAACCCCTTCCCCAAATTTCAAGTTCTGCCCACCCCCAACCCCTTCCCCAACTTCCAGGTACTACCCAACCCCTTCCCCAACTTCCAGGTACTGCCCACCCCAACTCCATCCCCAACTTCCAGGTACTGCCCACCCCAACTCCATCCCCAACTTCCAGGTACTGCCCACCCCAACTCCATCCCCAACTTCCAGGTACTGCCCACCCAAACTCCATCCCCATCTTCCGGGTTAGTGCTGGTCTGAAGCAAAATCCTGCTCACCCTGTGTGTCCCCAGAACCAGGACTAACAGACTCTGCATCTAGGTGGCACTGCATATAAGAACCAGGACTAACAGACTCTGCATCTAGGTGGCACTGCATATAAGAACCAGGACTAACAGACTCTGCATCTAGGTGGCACTGCATATAAGAACCAGGACTAACAGACTCTGCATCTAGGTGGCACTGCATATAAGAACCAGGACTAACAGACTCTGCATCTAGGTGGCACTGCATATAAGAACCAGGGATTATGCACCCAAAAGCCCACATAATTTACATTTTAGCAATGCAACTGTAGCTTTATGAAGAAATTCATGTCATTCGGCATTTCAAAAGCATATTGTTGCTGTAGCTTGCCAGACACAGAGATGTTGTTTGCCAAACAACAATCATTACAGTGTAACAGTATTGTAGGTGTGAATAAGCGTGATTACTGGAGGAGAAAATGAGAAGGAAATGACCACAGGCAGAGGCATAGTATTGATTTATTCAAAGCAACAATGACTATTAAGATGAAGTATTATTCCTTTTCAGTTAACTTTTCTTTCTTTCTCTCTTTCTTTCTTTTTCTTTCTTTCCCTGTGTCTTTCTTCCCTCTGTCTCCTGCTCTCTCACTCCTCTCTCATCCCCCCCTTTCCCTCCCTCCCCTGTCTCTCTCCCCCTTTCTCCCTTCCCATCCCCCCTCCCCTCAGTGTGGTACCATAGATGATGACGGCGGTCCTAACGATGGTCTGACGGAGCGCAGCCTCCAGGACGCCCAGCGGCTGTACCTGATGAACGACGTGGTGCAGCCCGTCTCTGTGGACCCCTTGGTCATGCAGGATGACGTGCGCTTCTCCAGACTGGTGGTGGACATTGTACAGGGTCACGACACACTCTACCATGTCATGTACATCGGCACAGGTCAGTCGAGTTCAAAGGTCAGGGGTCAATCAATTAAATTGACTTATAAAGGAAAGGGCACATTATCTAGGTAAATCTCCCTAGAAGGAAGAAACCTAGGGCCTCCCGGGTGGCGCAGTGGTGCCACCAGAGACTCTGGGTTCGAGCCCAGGCTCTGTCGCAGCCGGCCGCGACCGGGAGGTCCATGGGGCGGCGCACAATTGGCCCAGCGTCGTCCGGGTTAGGGAGGGTTTGGCCGGTAGGGATATCATCGCGGGCCGGGTGCAGTGCGCGCTGACCAGGTCGCTAGGTGTACAGTGTTTTCTCCGACACATTGGTGCGGCTGGTTTCTGGGTTGGATGCGCGCTGTTATAATTTAAAAAAATAATATATACACTGCTCAAAAAAATAAAGGGAACACTAAAATAACACATCCTAGATCTGAATGAATGAAATATTCTTATTAAATACTTTTTTCTTTACATAGTTGAATGTGCTGACAACAAAATCACACAAAAATGATCAATGTAAATCAAATTTATCAACCCATGGAGGTCTGGATTTGGAGTCACACTCAAAATTAAAGTGGAAAACCACACTACAGGCTGATCCAACTTTGATGTAATGTCCTTAAAACAAGTCAAAATGAGTCTCAGTAGTTTGTGTGGACTCCACGTGCCTGTATGACCTCCCTACAACGCCTGGGCATGCTCCTGATGAGGTGGCGGATGGTCTCCTGAGAGATCTCCTCCCAGACCTGGACTAAAACATCCGCCAACTCCTGGACAGTCTGTGGTGCAACGTGGCGTTGGTGGATGGAGCGAGACATGATGTCCCAGATGTGCTCAATTGGATTCAGGTCTGGGGAATGGGCGGGCCAGTCCATAGCATCAATGCCTTCCTCTTGCAGGAACTGCTGACACACTCCAGCCACATGAGGTCTAGCATTGTCTTGCATTAGGAGGAACCCAGGGCCAACCGCACCAGCATATGGTCTCACAAGGGGTCTGAGGATCTCATCTCGGTACCTAATGGCAGTCAGGCTACCTCTGGCGAGCACATGGAGGGCTGTGCGGCCCCCCAAAGAAATGCCACCCCACACCATGACTGACCCACCGCCAAACCGGTCATGCTGGAGGATGTTGCAGGCAGCAGAACGTTCTCCACGGCGTCTCCAGACTCTGTCACGTCTGTCACATGTGCTCAGTGTGAACCTGCTTTCATCTGTGAAGAGCACAGGGCGCCAGTGGCGAATTTGCCAATCTTGGTGTTCTCTGGCAAATGCCAAACGTCCTGCACGGTGTTGGGCTGTAAGCGCAACCCCCACCTGTGGACGTCGGGCCCTCAAACCACCCTCATGGAGTCTGTTTCTGACCGTTTGAGCAGACACATGCACATTTGTGGCCTGCTGGAGGTCATTTTGCAGGGCTCTGGCAGTGCTCCACCTGCTCCTCCTTGCACAAAGGCGGAGGTAGCGGTCCTGCTGCTGGGTTGTTGCCCTCCTACGGCCTCCTCCACGTCTCCTGATGTACTGGCCTGTCTCCTGGTAGCGCCTCCATGCTCTGGACACTACGCTGACAGACACAGCAAACCCTTCTTGCCACAGCTCGCATTGATGTGCCATCCTGGATGAGCTGCACTACCTGAGCCACTTGTGTGGGTTGTAGACTCCGTCTCATGCTACCACTAGAGTGAAAGCACCGCCAGCATTCAAAAGTGACCAAAACATCAGCCAGGAAGCATAGGAACTGAGAAGTGGTCTGTGGTCACCACCTGCAGAACCACTCCTTTATTGGGGGTGTCTTGCTAATTGCCTATAATTTCCACCTGTTGTCTATTCCATTTGCACAACAGCATGTGAAATTTATTGTCAATCAGTGTTGCTTCCTAAGTGGACAGTTTGATTTCACAGAAGTGTGATTGACTTGGAGTTACATTGTGTTATTTAAGTGTTCCCTTTATTTTTTTGAGCAGTGTATATATATATATATATTTTAACACTTCACTAGCTGTCCAGCCAAAGGATATATTATAGAGCTCTGAGTTTTTCCTAGCCACATGACCTGAATGGGAAAACCTCTTGACTCTAGGCTGTATACAGTACAATCTGTCACGTTCCTGACCTGTTTTCTGTTGTTTTGTATGTGTTTAGTTGGTCAGGGCGTGAGTTGGGGTGGGTAGTCTATGTTATGTGTTTTCTATGTTGGGTTAATGGGTTGCCTGGTATGGTTCTCAATTAGAGGCCGGTGTTTGACGTTTCCTCTGATTGAGAACCATATTAAGGTAGGTTGTTCTCACTGTTTGTTTGTGGGTGATTGTTCCTGTGTCTGTGTTTACCACATGGGACTGTTTCGTTTGTTCGTTCGTTTTAGGTAGTCTGTTCCTGTTCGTGCGTTCTTCGTCTATATGTAAGTTCGTTTGTTTCAGGTCTGTTGCCTTCGTTTATTGTTTTGTAGTTTGTTCTAGTGTTTTGTCAGTGTTTTCGTCTTTCATTCAATAAATTAGTATGTATTTCTCACCTGCTACGCCTTGGTCCGTTCATTCACCACAAGACGAACGTTACAGAATCACCCACCAACAAAGGATCAAGCAGCGGTGTAACGGGAGAGAGAAACAGCGCACGAAGGAGGAATGGACATGGGAGGATGTTTTGGACGGCAAGGGTTGCTACACATGGGAGGAGATCCTGGCTGGAAAGGATCGCCTCCCATGGGAACAGCTGGAGGCGATTAGGAGAGCGGAGGCAACCGGAGAGAGGAACCGGCGTTATGAGGGGACGCGTCTAGCACGGAAGCCCGAGAGGCTCACCCAAAAATTTCTTGGGGGGGGGGGGGGGGATAAAGGGTAGTGTGGCGAGGGCAGGTAGGAAACCTGCGCCCACTTCCCATGCTTACCGTGGAGAGCGGGAGTACGGGCAGACACCGTGTTATGCGGAAGAGCGCACGGTGTCTCCTGTACGGGTGCATAGCCCGGTGCGGGTTATTCCACCTCCCCGCACTGGGCGGGCTAGAGTGAGCATTGAGCCAAGTGCCATGAAGCCGGCTCTACATATCTGGCCTCCAGTACGTCTCCTCGGGCCGGTGTACATGGCACCAGCCTTACGAATGGTGTCCCCGGTTCGCCTACACAGCCCAGTGCGGGTTATTCCACCTCCCCGCATTGGACGGGCTACGGGGAGCATTCAACCAGGTAAGGTTGGGCAGGCTCGGTGCTCAAGGGAGCCAGTACGCCTGCACGGTCCGGTATATCCGGCGCCACCTTCCCGCCCCAGCCCAGTACCTCCAGTTCCTCCACGCACTCTCCCTATGGTGCGTGTCTCCAGCCCAGTACCTCCAGTTCCGGCACCACGCACCAAGCCTCCTGTGCGTCTCCAGAGCCCTGTACGCACTGTTCCTTCTCCCCGCACTCGCCCTGAGGTGCGTGCCCTCAGCCCGGTACCTCCAGTGCCGGTACCACGCACCAGGCCTATAGTGCGCATCGAGAGTCCAGTGTGCCCTGTTCCTGCTCCCCGCACTAGCCTTGAGGTGCGTGTCTCCAGTCCGGTACCACCAGTTCCGGCACCACGCACCAGGCCTACTGTGCGCCTCAGCAGGTCAGAGTCGGCCGTCTGCCCAACGCCGCCTGCACTGCTCGTCTGCCCAGCGCCGTCTGAGCTGCCTGCCTGCCCAGCGCCGTCTGAGCCATCTGTCTGCCCAGCGCCGTCTGAGCCATCTGTCTGCCCAGCGCCGTCTGAGCCATCTGTCTGCCCAGCGCCGTCTGAGCCATCCGTCTGCCCAGCGCCGTCTGAGCCATCCGTCTGCCCAGCGCCGTCTGAGCCATCCGTCTGTCCAGCGCCGTCTGAGCCATCCGTCTGCCCAGCGCCGTCTGAGTCATCCGTCTGCCCCGCGCCGTCTGAGCCATCCGTCTGCCCAGCGCCATCTGAGCCATCCGTCTGCCACGAGCCATTAGAGCCGCCCGTCTGCCACGAGCCATTAGAGCCGTCCGTCAGTCAGGAGCCGCTAGAGCCGTCCGTCAGTCAGGAGCCGCCAGAGCCGCCAGCCAGTCAGGAGCCGCCAGAGCCGCCAGCCAGTCAGGAGCCGCCAGAGCCGCCAGCCAGTCAGGAGCTGCCAGAGCCGCCAGCCAGTCAGGAGCTGCCAGAGCCGCCAGCCAGTCAGCAGCTGCCAGAGCCGCCAGCCAGTCAGGAGCTGCCAGAGCCGCCAGCCAGTCAGGAGCTGCCAGAGCCGCCAGCCAGTCAGGAGCTGCCAGAGCCGCCAGCCAGTCATGAGCTGCCCTCCAGTCATGAGCTGCCCTCCAGTCATGAGCTGCCCTACAGTCATGAGCTGCCCTACAGTCATGAGCTGCCCTCCAGTCATGAGCTGCCCTCCAGTCATGAGCTGCCCTCCAGTCATGAGCTGCCCTACAGTCATGAGCTGCCCTACAGTCATGAGCTGCCCTACAGTCCGGAGCTGCCCTGCAGTCCGGAGCTGCCCTACAGTCCGGAGCTGCCCTAAAGTCCGGAGCTGCCCTACAGTCCGGAGCTGCCCTACAGTCCGGAGCTGCCCTACAGTCCGGAGCTGCCAGTAGTCCAGAGTTGTCCCTCTGTCCTAAGCTACCTCTCTGTCCGGAGCGATCTCTCTGTCCTGAGCTACCTCTCTGTCCTGAGCTACCTCTCTGTCCTGAGCTACCTCTGTGTCCTGAGCTACCTCTCTGTCCTGAGTTGTCTCCTCTATTTAGGAGGGGCGTTGGTGAAGGTTCCTGGACCATGGTCGGGGGCGAGGGTCGCCACTCAAGGGACGCTAAGGAGGGGGACAAAGACAGTGCTGGAGTGGTGTCCTCGTCCACCGCCGGAGCCGCCACCGCGGACAGATGCCCACCCAGACCCTCCCCTTGAGTTTTAGGGGTGCGCCCGGAGTTCGCACCTTGAGGGGGGGGGTCCTGTCACGTTCCTGACCTGTTTTCTGTTGTTTTGTATGTGTTTAGTTGGTCAGGGCGTGAGTTGGGGTGGGTAGTCTATGTTATGTGTTTTCTATGTTGGGTTAATGGGTTGCCTGGTATGGTTCTCAATTAGAGGCCGGTGTTTGATGTTTCCTCTGATTGAGAACCATATTAAGGTAGGTTGTTCTCACTGTTTGTTTGTGGGTGATTGTTCCTGTGTCTGTGTTTACCACATGGGACTGTTTCGTTTGTTCGTTCGTTTTAGGTAGTCTGTTCCTGTTCGTGCGTTCTTCGTCTATATGTAAGTTCGTTTGTTTCAGGTCTGTTGCCTTCGTTTATTGTTTTGTAGTTTGTTCTAGTGTTTTGTCAGTGTTTTCGTCTTTCATTCAATAAATTAGTATGTATTCCTCACCTGCTGCGCCTTGGTCCGTTCATTCACCACAAGACGAACGTTACACAATCAATGATTTCTCATCATCTTCTTCCTCCTCTCTCCTCCAATCAGAGTACGGCACCATCCTGAAGGCTCTTGCGACCACCAATAAGAGCCTTCAAGGGTGTTACCTGGAGGAAATCCAGCTCTTCCCCGCTGGGGTGCAGGAGCCAATCCTGAGCCTGCAGATCCTTCAAAGTGATAGGTCACTGTTCGTAGGACTCAACAACAGAGTTCTGAAGATCCCTCTGGAGAGATGCTCCAACTACAAGACTGAGATGTGAGTTTCTTACCTTTTTCTGTTTTGTACAAGTGCAATAAAAGCCAAACTGGCCAACAAACCCAACCTTATGGAAGAGTATAGGTGAGCAAAAGCTGCAACTACAAGACTGAGACATGAGTGTCTCAGACTGAGAATGATTCCACATTCTGCATGTCATCCCAGGGTTGTGGTCAGTGGTGTAGTGGATGGTTAACGCAAGTAGACACATCTTACCAACCTTTCACGGAAAAAAACAATGAAAGTATACTAAAAAGCGTTACTTTTTTCACCGCTATCGGCAATCAGAGATTGCGCACTTATTTTTTTACCACTACATCACTGGTTGTGGTATATTACCATAGAAATGTACAGCGTGTTGTTTATTGCTTACTTATAGTCACTTGCCTTGAGTATAAAGTGCTAGAATTATACCAGCCTGAGTAACTGACTGTGTAGTCTTATCCCTTGGGACTCTGTACTAATATATTCATTATTTGATGATACACTACCAAAACAATAACACATTTAATTTGTTGCGGTGTTGCTTTTAATTAACGAAGCAGTGTTTCTAAAAAGAGTGAGAACAGAGAAAGGAAGGAAGCCTTTATCTTTTACTGTCTCTCTGATTCAGGCTCATTTAGTGGGAGACGTGTGGCTCAGACTCTGCCCTGCCTGACTCCTGCCAGTTCAATATGAGTCTCTGAGTGTGAGCTCTGCTCAATGCTCTGGCTGTCATCTCCAGAATAAGCTGCCTGATGGCTGCCTCTGTCGTTCATCTAAACCTCCCCTCTCTCTCTCTCACAGCTGAGTGAGGAGGAGAAAAGCCCTCCCCTCTCCCTCTCTCCCCCTCTCTCTCTCTGCTCTCTGTTTGTCAGGCCTTATGCATTTCATCAATGCTTTCAATCAACTCTCTAGAGCTGCATCCATGCTTTGTCAGCTCGCTGTGCAATATACGCGTGCGGGTGTGCATGAAGGGCAACCGACTGTATAGGAGATTGTTGTATGTGGAGGTGTGTGCGTGTGCGTGCGCGCGTGCGGGTGTGCATGAAGGGCAACCGACTGTATAGGAGATTGTTGTATGTGGAGGTGTGTGCGTGTGCGTGCGCGCGTGCGGGTGTGCATGAAGGGCAACCGACTGTATAGGAGATTGTTGTATGTGGAGGTGTGTGCGTGCGCGCGTGTGTGGGTGGGGGGGCTCATGCATATGATGAATCAGCTCGCTCCTTTCTCCATCACATGTCACCAGCGGTAACACACACACGCACTCACTCCTCTCCATCAGGTACAGTGGTGAATACTAAACAAGGTGTGAGTGAGGAGATGTGAGAGCAGAGCAGAGCGGAAGCCTCGGTAGCCAGGCCTATTTAAAACACAGTGGGGTGGAATAATCACACTGGGCTTCAAGGGCACACCAGGGGAACACTGTCCTTAATCCTGCGTGCTGCCTTATATCTGCCAGCCTCAGTAGCAGACACAGTCAGTTGTCAGGGGACACAGAGAGAGAAAACCACGCAGAACTGCAAATATACATGACAGGTGACGGGCTGTCAATCACTGTGATTTATTGTGATATCTAAGGTCGGCTCAGAACATGCAGGAAAGTGTGAAGGGCTTATTAGTCTTTAGTTTATGCTTTTAGGAAATCTTATTCAAAGAAAAGTTCATGCAGAATGCATACATTTCACAGCCATAGATACAGACACAAACAGGATTTACACAGAAATTGACATGGTTCTATTTTCTGTCTTTGCATATTGTTTGTCATTGCACTCCCAGGCTATTCTGTGTCTCAGCCCTCCGCCTCTGTGTTATTACATCAGTCTGCAGGAGACAGCCCCAGGACAACAACACTCTGCCTCTGTGTTATTAAATCAGTCTGCAGGAGACAGCCCCAGGACAACAACACTCTGCCTCTGTGTTATTACATCAGTCTGCAGGAGACAGTCCCAGGACAACACAGCCCCAGGACAACAACACTCTGCCTCTGTGTTATTAAATCAGTCTGCAGGAGACAGCCCCAGGACAACAACACTCTGCCTCTGTGTTATTACATCAGTCTGCAGGAGACAGTCCCAGGACAACAACACTCTGCCTCTGTGTTATTACATCAGTCTGCAGGAGACAGTCCCAGGACAACACAGCCCCAGGACAACAACACTCTGCCTCTGTGTTATTAAATCAGTCTGCAGGAGACAGCCCCAGGACAACAACACTCTGCCTCTGTGTTATTACATCAGTCTGCAGGAGACAGTCCCAGGACAACAACACTCTGCCTCTGTGTTATTAAATCAGTCTGCAGGAGACAGCCCCAGGACAACAACACTCTGCCTCTGTGTTATTACATCAGTCTGCAGGAGACAGTCCCAGGACAACACAGCCCCAGGACAACAACACTCTGCCTCTGTGTTATTAAATCAGTCTGCAGGAGACAGCCCCAGAACAACAACACTTTGCCTCTGTGTTATTAAATCAGTCTGCAGGAGACAGTCCCAGGACAACAACACTCTGCCTCTGTGTTAATACATCAGTCTGCAGGAGACAGCCCCAGGACAACAACACTCTGCCTCTGTGTTATTAAATCAGTCTGCAGGAGACAGCCCCAGGACAACAACACTCTGCCTCTGTGTTATTACATCAGTCTGCAGGAGACAGTCCCAGGACAACACAGCCCCAGTACAACAACACTCTGCCTCTGTGTTATTAAATCAGTCTGCAGGAGACAGCCCCAGGACAACAACACTCTGCCTCTGTGTTATTAAATCAGTCTGCAGGAGACAGCCCCAGGACAACAACACTCTGCCTCTGTGTTAATACATCAGTCTGCAGGAGACAGCCCCAGGACAACAACACTCTGCCTCTGTGTTATTAAATCAGTCTGCAGGAGACAGTCCCAGGACAACAACACTCTGCCTCTGTGTTATTACATCAGTCTGCAGGAGACAGCCCCAGGACAACAACACTCTGCCTCTGTGTTATTACATCAGTCTGCAGGAGACAGTCCCAGGACAACAACACTCTGCCTCTGTGTTATTAAATCAGTCTGCAGGAGACAGTCCCAGGACAACAACACTCTGCCTCTGTGCTATTAAATCAGTCTGCAGGAGACAGTCCCAGGACAACAACACTCTGCCTCTATGTTATTACATCAGTCTGCAGGAGACAGCCCCAGTACAACACAGCCCCAGGACAACAACACTCTGCCTCTGTGTTATTAAATCAGTCTGCAGGAGACAGCCCCAGGACAACAGCACTCTGCCTCTGTGTTATTACATCAGTCTGCAGGAGACAGTCCCAGGACAACAACACTCTGCCTCTGTGTTATTAAATCAGTCTGCAGGAGACAGTCCCAGGACAACAACACTCTGCCTCTGTGTTATTAAATCAGTCTGCAGGAGACAGTCCCAGTACAACAACACTCTGCCTCTGTGTTATTACATCAGTCTGCAGGAGACAGCCCCAGGACAACAACACTCTGTCTCTGTGTTATTACATCAGTCTGCAGGAGACAGTCCCAGGACAACACAGCCCCAGTACAACAACACTCTGCCTCCGTGTTATTAAATCAGTCTGCAGGAGACAGCCCCAGGACAACAACACTCTGCCTCTGTGTTATTAAATCAGTCTGCAGGAGACAGCCCCAGGACAACAACACTCTGCCTCTGTGTTAATACATCAGTCTGCAGGAGACAGCCCCAGGACAACAACACTCTGCCTCTGTGTTATTAAATCAGTCTGCAGGAGACAGCCCCAGGACAACAACACTCTGCCTCTGTGTTAATACATCAGTCTGCAGGAGACAGCCCCAGGACAACAACACTCTGCCTCTGTGTTATTAAATCAGTCTGCAGGAGACAGTCCCAGGACAACAACACTCTGCCTCTGTGTTATTAAATCAGTCTGCAGGAGACAGCCCCAGGACAACAACACTCTGCCTCTGTGTTATTACATCAGTCTGCAGGAGACAGTCCCAGGACAACAACACTCTGCCTCTGTGTTATTAAATCAGTCTGCAGGAGACAGTCCCAGGACAACAACACTCTGCCTCTGTGTTATTAAATCAGTCTGCAGGAGACAGTCCCAGTACAACAACACTCTGCCTCTGTGTTATTACATCAGTCTGCAGGAGACAGCCCCAGGACAACAACACTCTGCCTCTGTGTTATTACATCAGTCTGCAGGAGACAGTCCCAGGACAACACAGCCCCAGTACAACAACACTCTGCCTCCGTGTTATTAAATCAGTCTGCAGGAGACAGCCCCAGGACAACAACACTCTGCCTCTGTGTTATTAAATCAGTCTGCAGGAGACAGCCCCAGGACAACAACACTCTGCCTCTGTGTTAATACATCAGTCTGCAGGAGACAGCCCCAGGACAACAACACTCTGCCTCTGTGTTATTAAATCAGTCTGCAGGAGACAGTCCCAGGACAACAACACTCTGCCTCTGTGTTATTACATCAGTCTGCAGGAGACAGCCCCAGTACAACACAGCCCCAGGACAACAACACTCTGCCTCTGTGTTATTAAATCAGTCTGCAGGAGACAGCCCCAGGACAACAACACTCTGCCTCTGTGTTATTACATCAGTCTGCAGGAGACAGTCCCAGGACAACAACACTCTGCCTCTGTGTTATTACATCAGTCTGCAGGAGACAGCCCCAGGACAACAACACTCTGCCTCTGTGTTATTAAATCAGTCTGCAGGAGACAGTCACAGGACAACAACACTCTGCCTCTGTGTTATTACATCAGTCTGCAGGAGACAGTCCCAGGACAACAACACTCTGCCTCTGTGTTATTAAATCAGTCTGCAGGAGACAGCCACAGGACAACAACACTCTGCCTCTGTGTTATTACATCAGTCTGCAGGAGACAGCCCCAGGACAACAACACTCTGCCTCTGTGTTATTACATCAGTCTGCAGGAGACAGTCCCAGGACAACAACACTCTGCCTCTGTGTTATTAAATCAGTCTGCAGGAGACAGCCCCAGGACAACAACACTCTGCCTCTGTGTTATTACATCAGTCTGCAGGAGACAGCCCCAGTACAACACAGCCCCAGTACAACAACACTCTGCCTCTGTGTTATTAAATCAGTCTGCAGGAGACAGCCCCAGGACAACAACACTCTGCCTCTGTGTTATTAAATCAGTCTGCAGGAGACAGTCCCAGGACAACAACACTCTGCCTCTGTGTTATTAAATCAGTCTGCAGGAGACAGTCCCAGGACAACAACACTCTGCCTCTGTGTTATTACATCAGTCTGCAGGAGACAGTCCCAGGACAACAACACTCTGCCTCTGTGTTATTAAATCAGTCTGCAGGAGACAGTCCCAGGACAACAACACTCTGCCTCTGTGTTATTACATCAGTCTGCAGGAGACAGTCCCAGTACAACAACACTCTGCCTCTGTGTTATTACATCAGTCTGCAGGAGACAGTCCCAGGACAACAACACTCTGCCTCTGTGTTATTACATCAGTCTGCAGGAGACAGCCCCAGTACAACACAGCCCCAGTACAACAACACTCTGCCTCTGTGTTATTAAATCAGTCTGCAGGAGACAGCCCCAGGACAACAACACTCTGCCTCTGTGTTATTACATCAGTCTGCAGGAGACAGTCCCAGGACAACAACACTCTGCCTCTGTGTTATTAAATCAGTCTGCAGGAGACAGTCCCAGTACAACACAGCCCCAGGACAACAACACTCTGCCTCTGTGTTATTACATCAGTCTGCAGGAGACAGCCCCAGGACAACAACACTCTGCCTCTGTGTTATTAAATCAGTCTGCAGGAGACAGCCCCAGGACAACAACACTCTGCCTCTGTGTTATTAAATCAGTCTGCAGGAGACAGTCCCAGGACAACAACACTCTGCCTCTGTGTTATTACATCAGTCTGCACGAGACAGTCCCAGTACAACAACACTCTGCCTCTGTGTTATTACATCAGTCTGCAGGAGACAGTCCCAGGACAACAACACTCTGCCTCTGTGTTATTACATCAGTCTGCAGGAGACAGCCCCAGTACAACACAGCCCCAGTACAACAACACTCTGCCTCTGTGTTATTAAATCAGTCTGCAGGAGACAGCCCCAGGACAACAACACTCTGCCTCTGTGTTATTACATCAGTCTGCAGGAGACAGTCCCAGGACAACAACACTCTGCCTCTGTGTTATTAAATCAGTCTGCAGGAGACAGTCCCAGTACAACACAGCCCCAGGACAACAACACTCTGCCTCTGTGTTATTACATCAGTCTGCAGGAGACAGCCCCAGGACAACAACACTCTGCCTCTGTGTTATTAAATCAGTCTGCAGGAGACAGCCCCAGGACAACAACACTCTGCCTCTGTGTTATTAAATCAGTCTGCAGGAGACAGTCCCAGGACAACAACACTCTGCCTCTGTGTTATTACATCAGTCTGCAGGAGACAGTCCCAGGACAACAACACTCTGCCAGAAGCCTATAAAGAGGTTATGTCTTTCTGACTTGGATTATCCAAAGAGGACCTCTCCCTTTCTCTGTCCCCCTCTTTCTCCATAGGCGTGGCGGATGTCAGTGGGTCTTATGAAGGACACCCACCAGGTGGGGTGACAAAACACTAGTCCCATTGTCCTGCTGACTGTCTGTCTGGCTGACCTGTCTGGCTGAGTCGGTCAGTGGCCTAGCCTGATCTGTGGGTGGCCCTCCCAGTCCCATTCACACATACAGCCTTTCATAATGAAACCTCATAATAACTAGTGGAACTACAGCAATACATCAATTCATATTGGCTTCTTCAGCCCCCTCTGTGTGACACAATGGAGGTTTCTATGGAGCAGTCTTGTGTAGAAAAGCTACAGAGGCCATGGCATGGCTTATTTTTAACTTTAAAGTTATCTGTTTTTTTACAGAGATAACCCCTCGCTCTGGAAAAGGATCCTCTGTTACCACATGAATGGCAGTACTATACTAGTGTTCAACCAGAGAAGGAAATTATTGGTTCTGTGTTTGTCCCCTGTATTAGCATAAATGGATAGGCTGTTAATGGAAATACAGCACTGGGAAAACTCATAATGTTTAAGTGCAGTTATTATTATCCTTTTTTTTTTTATATATTTGTTGCCTTTCAGAGGGTGAATGGGCAAGACAAAGATTTTAAGTGCCTTTGAACAGGGTATGATAGTAGGTGCCAGGCGCACCAGTTTGAGTGTCAAGAACTGCAATGCTGCTGGGTTTTTCACACGCAACAGTTTCCCGTGTGTATCAAGAATGGTCCACCACCCAAAGGACATCCAGCCAACTTGACACAACTGTGGGAAGCATTGGAGTCAACATGGGTCAGCATCCCTGTGGAATGCTTTGGACACCTTGCAGAGTCCATGTCCTGATGAATTGAGGCTGTTCTGAGGGTAAAAAGGGGTGCAACTCAATATTAGGAAGGTGTTCCTAATGTTTTGTACGCTCAGTGTATGTTTAGCTAATGTGTACAGCTTTGTACGGTACAGAGTGCCTGGTGTCTGTTTAGGGATCAAATCAGCCATATTGCTTTGCACAGTGTTGTCTGTTTAGTGGTGACTTACTGCTATGTGCTGCACCGCCTACAGAGGTGGTATAGTCTGCCCTCTCTTAGTGAAAATTACATCTGACCTCCCCAATGGCCACTACCTACTGCTAAGTACAGCCTCCACCTCCACTCTCAATCTCTCTCTCTCCTTCTCTCTGTGTTTTCCCTCTCGAACTCGCCCTCTCTCACTCTCTCACCTCCATTTTCTGTAAGTAGCCTTATTTATTCTGCAGCGGCTGCAGTGTTGTTTGCATGGTAGTGATACGTTGTAGCCAAGCTGCGCCAGCAAAGTAGCTCTGTCAACACTTTCACTGAGGCAAGGTGTTCCAGGTCCATACATACAGCTCAATGGCAGGATTGGGAGTGGTGTAATAATGTTGTGAATGTGTTAAATCAGGATAGAAGCCCTGAGATGCTAACCACTTACCCCTACTTCCCTGCCAACCTCTTAAGTGTAGTACCCTTGATGTTTAGGTGGTGAAGGTGAAGACAGAGTAGGAGTGGGAGTTTTGCTTGCTTTGTGATTTACAGTACTACCGTAGCTGCAACCAGCCAGTCAGGGGAGGTAGCAGACTAGTGGGTCTGTGCTGCAGGAGTTTATATCAACATCATGAAACCACAAAGTGGCTGTCTCGGTGTGTTCACCATGAACATGACCAACTCATTTTTCCAGTGTAGAAGTTCAATGATTTCCTGATGCTCTCTAGCTCAGGGAACTTCAGGTGTTTTCATTGTTTATTCAATTATTTTCACAATCAGACCATTTGTGGATAGCAACCATGTCTACAGCTGTATTCCACGGACCCTCATGCAAAATAATAGTTATTTGCTTTTACAGGTGGGAACTATTCAATTCTCAAGTTTATTGTAATGCCCCTGGGCATTTTTTAATCTTATAAACCCTTGTCATCAGCATTGAGTCCTGAGGTTGGGCCCTGGGGATAATAATAACCTCTTTATATACAGTATTCTGGCCTTAACATCTCCAGAGCGTCCCAGGAGCCCTGAATAAATCCAGTGTTTTATTGTCTGTGTGAGAAGAACTTTAATTCCACCCACCGGTCCTCTTCAGTCCTCAGCAGAGCCAATTTATGGTCTGTTGATGCTGCCGCCAGCCTGTCAACAGGGTTCTAAAACACAGTGCTGTTAAGCCTGTATGAACACTCCACTCCCAGGAACACACCAGGGAGCCATGGACAGAGAGGGACAAGGGAGAGAGAGAATGGGGGAGAGAGGGGATTGAGAGAGATGGAGAGGGAGGGAGGGAGGGAGGGAGGGAGGGAGGGAGGGAGGGAGGGAGGGAGGGAGGGAGGGAGGGAGGGAGGGAGGGAGGGAGGGAGGGAGGGGAGAGAGGTGGGGAGGGGGAAAGTAATCACAAAGTGTACGTATTTATCACTGGTGCAGAATGTTTTTGCTTTTAACGGGCTCTCCTCTCTGGCAAACCCCCAATATTAAAACCATTTATATTTCTCTCTATCCCTCACTCACTCTCTCTCTCTCTTGTTCTCTCTCCCTCTCTCTCCCTCTCTCTTTCACACATATTCTTTCCCTCTCTCCATCTTTCTCCCTCCTTCCATCTTTCTCATTCTTCCTCCTTCAGCCTTTATTTGGGCAGGCAGTTTGTCTTAACCTGCCTCCCACCCTCCCAGCTCCCCAGACGCTGACAAACTTTCCCTCTTTTTCAGTGAGGTTGTACCGTCTGCTCTCCCTTCACCTTCCCCTCTCTTCTCCTCTCTCTCTCTCTCTCTCTCTCTCTCTCTCTCTCTCTCTCTCTCTCTCTCTCTCTCTCTCTCTCTCTCTCTCTCTCTCTCTCTCTCTCTCTCTCTCTCTCTCTCACACCTCTCTCTGTCTCCTGCTACTATGTGTGCACTGTAGTTTAGTATCAGTGAGGTGACCATCATCCCACACTCCCCCATAGGACAGTAGAAGAGGGATAGAGGAAGGACAGCGCGGCAGACAGGAGGACAACTCAGTAGGTAGAAGGCTCCTGGCAGGCAGCCATCTTTCTGCCTCTGGACGTTTCAGCTCTCCCCAGCCCAGCCCTCTAGCATGGTGCTATGAGGCTAATTGGATCCTGAGCTGCGATTAGTGTGTAACGCTACGCTAGACCGGGGGATTTATCTGGCCAAAGGTTTATGATGAACCACGGCTGGCACGTCAGAGCAGCCCAGCGCAGGCTGGAGGGAAGCCCCAGGGACAGAGCCTCTCTTCTGGGATGAGGAAGTCTTGAAGCTGGCCTGTCCCCTGGGGGGGGGGGGGGGGTACTATACTGTACTGTACAGCCATTCAGGAAGCTGCCCTCCATTCACATTTCAGATGTCCCCAATATGCCTATTGGCTATCACAGCTTACATTTCTAATCAGAATATTTACACAACCTGTCTGTCTGTCTCTGTCTTGTTTACAATTATGAGGTCATGATTTGCAGTTAAACGGAAAGTGATAACTGCTGTTTTATGACTTTCTATTAAAAGGCCTAGTAAAGGACCACAGGTTTACAGCTCTCACAATCCCTTTTAAAATGTTCATTAAGCCCCATGGCGAACTCTGGAGATTTATCACAAGCTGTCTGTCGACAGCCAAGCCACATTGTTTTATCGTTTGGTTTATTGTTGCCGGTCGCTCTGTTTAAAATTTAACAGCCCATGTTTTGTTTTGTGGCTTCGCTGTTTTGATATAGTGTGCTATGTCACCGCTAAAAGAGGCTGGTGAATTAAATATCAGTATGGTGTCTTGGGTTGGTGTCAGAACCATACAGAAGCCTTCTCTCCTTCTCTCTTTCCTTTAATCTTTATAACTCCCTTAGTCTTCTCTCTCACAGTCATTCAAACACACACACACACAGACACACACACACACACACACACACACACACACACACACACACACACACACACACACACACACACACACACACACACACACACACACACACACACACACACACACACACACACACACACACACTACAAAACCATTGTTGGGGAAGTTACTCTGAAAATATAGTTTACCAAGCTACCAATTACTTAAGTTCATTTACACTACAGCTTCCCTTGAGAAAATTATACTTTACTTAAGAGCCCATTAGTAAGCATTTCACTTTAAGGTTGTATTTGTTGTATTTGGAGCATGTGACAAATACAATTTGATTCAATTTGATTTGACAACATGTAGTGCGCTACTCCCCAACACCGTGCAAATCCCACATTCCTCTCTAGCAGCAGACTCCATCACGTGTAGACTCTTAGAAAAAAGGGTTCCAAATGGGTTCTTTGCGGAGGGATAGTGTTTTACCAAGAACCGTTTTGATCTGAAGAACCCTTTTTGGAAGACAAGGGTTCTTTGTAAGGCAAATGGTTCTACCTAGAACCTTTAACATCCTAAGAACAGTTTTTGGAAGAAAGGGTTATTTGATGATTCTTTGGAAGGCAAACATTATTCTTTGGAAAGCAAGAAGGGTTCTACATCAAGCCATATATCATATTTCCAAGCATGCTCTATTGTATGGTGATTTTCAGAATTGTTTGTTTTAATATGTGTTTTTGCATGTACAATCATTGGGTGGCAGGTAGCGAAGTGGTTAGAGTGTTAGACTAGTAACCGAAAGGTTGCAAGATCGAATCCCTGAGCTGACAATGTAAAATGCTGTCGTTCTGCCGCTGAATAAGGCAGGTAACCCACTGTCGTAGGCCGTCATTGAAAATAAGAATTTGTTCTTAACTGACTTGTCTAGTTAAATAAAGTTTTTTATTTTATTTGGTTGATCCAATCTGTTAGTAATTTGACTTGTTGCACATGTGACTGAGATGGTTATTCCAGTTTAGATGATTGAGGTAGTCTCAGTATTTAATCTGCCCTACGCTGGCAGTCATTGTGAATGCAGGTTGCGGGTGATAAAACATTTCACTTGTTGGCTATACTAACCCTGGCTGGATTCCAATAGGAATTAAACATCACTTTGCAAACCAGCATAATGTGACTTGCAGGCCTGATGTGGCCTGAAAAGCAGGAGTAAAACTACTTTTCAAGCCAGCATAATGTGACTCTGTAAAGGGATCTACCTAGCACCAAAAAGGGTTCCCTTATGGGGACAAACTGAAGAACCGTACATGGTTCTACTTTTCTGAGTGTACCTGCTCCCACTTCATCCCTTACAGAGCCTACATCAGAGCCTTGTCTGTAGCTGGCTGGCTGATCTCCTTTACTTTTACAATGACCTGTTTTGTTATATAAATGTTGAGAGCTTTGACTGGCCAACAGTTGATGCAGCTGGAGAAAGGTCAGATGGGATCGGAGCTAAACCCACTAGTCTGCACTGTAAATCTTACAAAAAAAGGTGCTATCTAGAACCTAAAATGGATGTTCGGATATTCCCATAGGAGAACCCTTCGAAGAACTCTTTTTGGTTCCAAGTAGAACCTTTTTGGTTCCAGGGAGAACCCTTTTGGGTTCCATGAAGGGCCTTTTCCACTGAGGGGTGGAAAAAGGGTTCTCCTATGGGGACAGCCAAATATCCATTTTACATTCTGGACAGCACCTTTTTTGTACGATTTACAGTGCAGACTAGTGGGTTTAGCTTACTGTGTGTGTGTGTGTGTGTGTGTGTGTGTGTGTGTGTGTGTGTGTGTGTGTGTGTGTGTGTGTGTGTGTGTGTGTGTGTGTGTGTGTGTGTGTGTGTGTGTGTGTGTGTGTGTGTGTGTGTGTGTGTGTGTGTGTGCATGCTTGTATGTGCGTCCATGTGAAAGAGAGAGAGCAGGATTACCCCCAATCTCTTTATCGAAAGTATTCCTATGAGGCCCATTGTTACAGTAAGGTGAGCAGACGGGACGGTTGGCATGCCCTGCCCTGCGGTGATGTTTGTACTGCAGGGTGGCTCTCCTTTTCTCTCTGGTAAACCCGTCCTCCACTGCCCCTCTCGCTCACTGCGCTCGTCAAAAACCGTCAACTCAGCATTCTTTTCAAGCTGACGCATTTTCATAGTCTTAAGAGCTTACATGGATGGCTGGCTTTCATCTGTGTGTGTGTGTGTGTGTGTGTGTGTGTGTGTGTGTGTGTGTGTGTGTGTGTGTGTGTGTGTGTGTGTGTGTGTGTGTGTGTGTGTGTGTGTGTGTGTGTGTGTGTGTGTGTGTGTGTGTGTGTGTGTGTGTGTGTGTGTGTGTGTGTGTGTGTGTGTGTGTGTGATTTCACCACTGTAATTAATGAGACCAGGTCCAGGGTAAACTCTTTCAGCTGAAGGCATTTTAGATTTGAGGTGTGTGCCCTGAGGGTGGGTATGTGTGTGTGTCCTCGGGCCTGACTTCTGGCTTACTGTAACGGAGGGTAATTGGACCTCAGATCTGCACCATACTCTTCTTAAGTGTGAGTGTTTAGTCTGTCTGTCTGTAAGCAGCATTATGTGTCTGAGTAAAAAGAATGCACACTAGCAGTGCTTGGTGAGGCAGCTAAACATTATCAACATGTTATGCTTGCCAGGTCTTCACCCTCTCATTTACCACTCATTTAAAGCTATGGTGCAGCAGAAGCGTTCCCGTCTCTCTGATGTCACCACAACAACACCACAACAACATGGATCCCTTCCCATAGCCTCTCTCTCCCTCTAGCTCTGTGTCAGGCCAT
Source organism: Salvelinus namaycush (assembly GCF_016432855.1). Lineage (NCBI taxonomy): Eukaryota > Metazoa > Chordata > Actinopteri > Salmoniformes > Salmonidae > Salvelinus > Salvelinus namaycush. Next base: position 21,937,692 of record NC_052319.1, on the reverse strand, counting down.
CTCTGATGCAGGTTGATACAATTTGTCAGCTCAGCACTAACTCCTAAAACACCTTCCCCACTGCAGGACTTGGCTCGGGCTTAGCTGTGTGTTCTGTAACAACACAAAGTGATGCTTCAACCTCGTAGCTGAAACACCAGAGGCCCCACTCAAATAAACCAAGGGGGCTGGTGCCAAGAATATAATTATCTTTCTTTCTCTCTGCTAGCTAAGGGGGCTGTAAAGAGGTAGTACAGGCAGGAAATAGGGAGCAGACATGGGTTCAAATAGTATCTGAGATTTTTCAAATACTTCAAGCATTTGCTTTAGCCTGCCTGGAACTTGTTGGGACTTCACTTTTCTATTGGTTCTACAGCAACAGACAAGCTCAATCAAGTGTTTGAAATGATATCAAATACTATTGAACCCAGGTCTGCTAGGGAGGCAGTCAGGAGTTGGTACAGGGCAGTAAGGACTGATGTGTTTATTACAATAAGTTCTCTCTTTCTCTCTATTTATCTCTCTTTTCTCTCTTTCGCTCTCTTTCTTTTGCTCTCTCTCTGCGCTCTCACTCTCTCTCTCTCCCTCTCTCTCCAGCTCTCTCTTTCCCTCCCCATCTTTCTCTCGCTCCCTCTCACTCCCTGTCTCCCATGGTCTAACTTCATCATTAACAGGTTTAGATTTAATTACCCCTCATTAAGCTCCTGTTTGACTGGAAACTTGCATATTTCATCGCTGTTTGGTTGCTGCACGGCTGTGTGTGTGTGTGTGTGTGTGTGTGTGTGTGTGTGTGTGTGTGTGTGTGTGTGTGTGTGTGTGTGGGGGGGGGGGGGGGGGCACTGATTTGTTTACATCTAGTCAGACGCTCCTTAGTTAGGAATCACAGGGGTGCGGGCTGTGTGCCTGGAGGGAGAGTGAGTTTATTTGTACATGGTTTAGTGGGCCGGCCTCACAGGGCTGGTGAGTGTTCTTTGCTTGTGTTTACTGCGTTGACTGACTGCTCTCTCTCTATCCTTCACCATCTCCCTCTCCCTATCCCTCCCCCTCTCCTCCATCTCTCTTGCCCCCTGTAGGCTATGCCTGGAGGCCAGGGACCCATACTGTGGCTGGGACAGGAAACAGAAGCGATGCACCACCCTGGAGGATAGCTCTAACATGAGCCAGTGGAGTCAGAACATCACTGTGTGTCCGGTAAGTGCCAACAGGGACCCCCAATTTCCCCTACCCCACTCGTTTTGTTATTTCCCTAGGTGTCAATATTGTCACTGGTAAGCCCCTGGGGCTACCTGCGTCACCGCTGGCTGTCTGATAACCTAGCATACCTCCATTCTGCCTGGTCTCTCCTGGGGACTCTGGCCATGTACAGTAGTAGTCTGACAGTTTAACATTGTAACAGTTTGTTTTGCCTTGGGGACTCAGTTTGAACAGGTCGCCCTTGGAAAATGTTTTTAGCCTCAGGTGTCTTTCCTGATTAAATAAAGGTAAAATAACAGTTTTCCTGTGTCAAGGTTATTGTCACATGATTAATGATATCCAGTACATTTCCTGACACTCTTATCTCTCTCTCTCTGCTCTGTGTGGATTTTCAGCTGAGGAACCAGATCACCATTGGTGGCTTTGGACCCTGGGCAGCGTGGCAACAATGCAGCAACGACGACGGCGAAGGCACCAGCACCTGTCTGTGTCGCTCCAGGGAGTGTGACAACCCTCCAGCTCGCTGTGGCGGGAGGAACTGTGAGGGGCCCACCATCGAAGTCTCCAACTGTTCCAGGTATGTAAAACAAATAGGGATTTATATAGATCCTGATTGGAGGATTGCGGATTTCCTGCTTCTTCCCTCCTTCCAAGCAGGATTTCTGGAAAACCTGGTAATTTGGAGAAAGTTACAGGAATGTTTCCACCCTAACCACCAACCACCATCTCATTTAGGGTGTGAAATAACAACCCATTCCCTATATAGTGTACTACTCATGAATTCTGGTCAAAAGTAGTGCAGTACATAAGGGATAGGGTGCCATTTTAGATGCAGCCTCAGATATGTCTGTCTGTCTGGAAGTGGCTACTGAATATTGAGAAATGCTTTCAGAGGAACAGAGCACTTAAGCAGATTGAAGAATGTGTTTCTGGTGTCACATTTAGCTCCTGAGCAAGTGGTTTTGCTTCCCTCTCAGAATCACAAATTAGGGCCATATTCATAAGTGTGTTGAGTGCTTAAAGAGATTGAAAGGAATCTTAAGCACTTACAAATTTGTACTACTATAATGCATATTTTAGGGAAAATATCTTTAATGTTTTGGTGCAAAAAATTCTGTAATCTTTTTTGTTTACCTGGAAAATTGGAACCGTTTTTTTACCTGAAACTTTTCATTTTAGATTCTACAAATAAACGTTTTACTCCGTATTCATCAAGCCATCGTTTCCGTTTGGACTCATTGGACTTATTGGATGTACATCTCAATCTTGAAACTGGTTTCCCCACGGTGCTACAGGATTCTTTGAACCTCCTATAACATCACATTTCTGTTGCCGTAGAAACGGAGGCTGGACCCCCTGGTCGTCATGGGGACAGTGCAGCACCACCTGTGGAACGGGGTTTGAGATGCGCCAGCGCACCTGCAACAACCCATCACCCCGTCACGGTGGTCGGGTGTGTGTGGGCCCCGTCAGGGACGAAAGGTGAGAGGAGAGGGGGAGATGGCAGGTCTATTTGTGAGAGAGCTATGTGAACAAATGTTGGTTAAGTAATACTTTTATCATATGTCATTTTTTTGCTGAATAATGAACATGTTCGCTTGACTCAAAATAGCAAAACTCTCAAACATGTATAGGTGATTTACTAAGAAAGGACATTTATGATTAATTTATGAGACATGTTTTGCACTTTTCAGTAACAGTATTGGCCCTCAGTATCTTTTTGGGCATGATGGTCTTAGGTAAATATCAGCTCTCTTACACACGCCAGTGCCTCTCACCGTGTAAGGCAGAAGACAAATTGACATTTCTTCCAAAATAGATATCAGTTTCTACCCTCCCGTCCCGTCTCCTCTCCTCCCCTCTCTAGGTTCTGTAACGAGGGTGTGTCATGTCCCCAGCCTATCTTCTGGTCCCCGTGGGGTTCCTGGACTAAGTGCAGTGCTGAGTGTGGAGGTGGGGTCCACTCCAGGGTCAGGAGCTGTGAGAATGGGAACAGCTGCCCAGGCTGCGCACTGGTACGATATGGATGGACGGACAGACGGATGCATGCACACACGCACACACACACACACACACCTCTTGGCTCACCGAGCTGCTCTGGACCTGTATGTGAGCCTGAGAGGCGCCCCTTAGCCCTTCCAGTCCCCAAAGTGTGCTTTTTGTTGATGGTAGAATTTAACCAAAAAGTTTTTAAAATTATTTTTTACAAATTGGTTGTTGTTGTTCTGAACCTACTGCCCGCATGTCGTTGTTAAATTCTCATCTATGTTTCAGAACCAAAAGGTTGTGTGTCTTGATTGTTGACCAAGGACCATTCATCAGCACAAAGGACTGTGTGCATATCCAGATTAGTGACCAGAAAGAATTTCCTCCAGTTTTTCCTGGAATAAACAGATAGGTCACATTTATCATCCATATAAAATACAGTTTATCTACTACTGACTCATCTTTACCAGAACTATAATAGGCTACCTGGCAATTTTATTGATACTTTTCATAATTCAGATACTGGTGATGTGTCTAAAGATAAGCAGCTGTAACATCGCACTGACTTCAATATTATGGAATTACGATGTAACATATTCTGGCAAATTTATGAAGATATTTGTGAGGAAGCACAGGTCTACTCGGCAGCCAACAAGCACTCTGCAGGCAGGCTGCCCTCCAAAGTGATGGAGCGGTCCGAACACAACATGCTTTCCATCAGATCCTGCAACATTCGCTACAAGTAGGCGTAGGATTTTGCTCTGGTTGATCTGGCCTCCACAATCACACCGACCTCAACCCAATAGAGATGGTTTAGGATGAGTTGAACCGCAGAAAAAAGGAAAAGCATGTGGGAAACTCCTTCAAGACTGTTGGAAAAGCAATCCAGGTGAAGCTGATTGAGAGAATGCCAAGAGTGTGCAAAGCTGTCATCAAGGCAAAGGGTGGCTACTTTGAAGAATCTCAAATATAAATATATTTTGATTTGTTTAATACTTTTTTGGTTACTACATGATTCCATATGTGTTATTTCATAGTTTTGATGTCTTCACTATTAATTTACAATGTAGAAAATAGTAAAAACTTTCTTTAAATTTATTGGAAACTATGGCCCTGCTCTGGACTCCGGAGAAGTGAGATAATATATCGCTAGTTGATATTGGCTGCTAACATGAATGACTTTCAGCACCAAATGCAGGTGTAAAAGGCAATTTATTTCTGTAGCCTATCTTGCGTTTTGAAAGTAAATCACAGTTTATGGCTGGCTACATTTGCGCAAACGATTGTGTGCACACTTGCATGAGCGAGGGTCGCAAGTTTTGTACCACTCTTTTTTGGGAGTCGCAGGTCAAAAATTGAAATAAAAACACTGGGATACATGTTACTGGCAACAAATCTAGTTGGGTTGGATATAGTAATAGTAGGCTACAGTATTTCTTACAATCTTCTATTTGGGCTGGAATTGTGTTGGTCATTGTTAATAAATGCAGCATTTATTCCCCCCCAAAAATGTTTTGATGTGCTGAATATATCAGACTAGTAAAGGCCCAGTGCACTACTTTTGTGAAGAAATGTAAACTAAATGTATTTGAGTGTTTACCAGCATTTGTAACTTGAGTCTGATAATTATATGTACAAAACAGTTCATTTGATACTTGTGGAATATAAAAATACTTGCTTGAAATAGGTTTTCAGTTTCTTTAAATACTTTGCAAATGCAACTTATTTCTTTTTTTGTTGTAATTTTTACCCCCTTTTTCACCCCAATTTCATGATATCCAATTGCGATCTTGTCTCATCACTGCAACTCCACAACGGGCTCGGGAAAAGCAAAGGTCGTGTCATGCGTCCTCCAAAACATGACACGCTTCTTAACACCCGCGCGCTTAACCCAGAAGCCAGCCACACCAATGTGTCAGAGGAAACACAGTTCAACTGAGGACCAGAGTCAGCCTGCAGGTTCCTGGCCCACCACAAGGAGTTACTAGAGCGCAATGAGCCAAGTAAAACCCGCCCAGCCAAACCCTCCCCTAACACAGACAACACTGGGCCAATTGTACACCATCCTATGGGATCGAACTCCAGGCTGTAGTGACACCGCAACACAGTGCCTTAGACTGCTGCGCCACTCAGGAGGCCCGCAGCTTATTTCTATGTGAAAACTGAAATGGTCTAATCATTCCTTTTCCATAGACACTCTTATCCAGAGGAATTTACAGTAGTGAGTGCATACATTTTCAGACTTTTTCATGCTGGTCCCCCATGGGAATTGAACCCATAACCCTAGCATTGCAAGCACTAACTGAGCCTCATCACATTATATCCTCAATGTACTCAATTACTGTATTATGCATTGTTTTTCTTCATGGTGATGGACAATCTACAGGTACAAACCTAGATGACCACATTAAGTGGTTTGTAAGGATGGTAGATTAATACTGCACAAAACGTTTTTTTAATGTTATTTGATAAAGGAAAATATTTAATTGGATGTGGATGTTTTGTGTGTTTTCCCATAACTTTGCACCTTTTGATGTAAATGTTTGAGGACAGGGTTTTGTTCTTTCTGGATTCCATTACAATGACAATTGTAGAGAAAGGGACAGGGCAACAACTCTTACAATTCCAACTATTGAATCCTGCAAAATACTGTTCTTAATTAAACAATTACCTTTTTGCCAAAGATGAGATGCAGAATTTTGTCCCCCCCCTGCGCTACAGATGTCTATATCTCCGCCAATACTAGTAAAGGCCCAGTGTACTACTTTCGTGAGAAGAAATATTAATATTTTTTCTTAATATACATTTTGTTATTCAGATTCATCAGGGGGTGCTGCAGCAACCTCAGCACCAAATTAGCTATGCTTTTATAATAATGGCCTCTCTTTCTCTCGCTCTTTCTTCTCCCTCCCCCTCAACCCTCCCCCTACAGGAGTACAAGGCGTGTAACCTGGAGGCGTGTCCAGAGGTAAAGAGGAACACCCCCTGGACCCCGTGGATGCCCATCAACGTGACCCAGGGCGGGGCACGCCAGGAGCAGAGGATGCGCTACATGTGCCGCGCCCAGCTGGCAGACCCCCACGAGCTGCAGATCGGACGACGCAAGGTAGAGACCCGCTTCTGCCCCAATGACGGCACGGTTGCCTGCGAGACCGACAGTGAGTATCCGATGTGGAATCGCTAGTTAGTTGTGATGTGCTAGTAGCTACCATTGAGCAAGTGACATGTATTGTGTTGGTGTGCAGAGGGTTGGGAGTTAACGCCCAGGTTTAAATATCGTTTTAATTTTGTCAAACCCACCCACTCTCAATCTATATTATAGACGGCTCTGGGCTCGTGGTAATGACTGGAGCAGGATGGGTGGAGGGGTATCAAATACATCAAATACATGGTTTCCAGCTGTTTGATACCATTCCATTTGCTCCGTTCCATTATTATAAGCTGTCCTCCCATCAGCAGCCTCCTGTGGTATCCTCCCGCTGGGTAGTACAGTGATGTAGAGCATATTGAAGGAATCCTCCTGTTAGTGTCTGTTAGTCTGTTAGTGGCTGTTAGTGGCTGTTAGTGTGTTAGTGTCTGTTAGTATGTTAGTGTCTGTTAGTATGTTAGTGTTTGTTAGTGTGTTGGTGTCTATTAGTATGTTGGTGTGGTAGTGTCTATTAGTATGTTAGTGTCTATTAGTATGTTTGTGTTTGTTAGCGTGTTGGTGTCTATTAGTATGTTGGTGTGGTAATGTCTATTAGTATGTTAGTGTTTGTTAGTATGTTAGTGTCTATTAGTATGTTAGTGTGTTAGTGTCTATTATTGTGTTAGTGTCTATTAGTATGTTGGTGTCTATTAGTATGTTAGTGTCTATTAGTATGTTGGTGTCTATTAGTATGTTAGTGTCTATTAGTATGTTAGTGTCTATTAGTGTGTTAGTGTCTGTTAGTATGTTAGTGTCTATTAGTATGTTTGTGTTTGTTAGCGTGTTGGTGTCTGTTAGTGTGTTGGTGTGTTGGTGTCTATTAGTGTGTTAGTGTCTATTAGTATGTTAGTGTCTATTAGTATGTTAGTGTGTTAGTGTCTATTAGTATGTTAATATCTATTAGTATGTTAGTGTGTTAGTGTCTATTATTGTGTTAGTGTCTATTCGTGTGTTGGTGTGTTAGTGTCTATTAGTATGTTAATGTGTTAGTGTCTATTAGTATGTGAGTGTCTATTAGTATGTTGGTGTCTATTCGTATGTTAGTGTGTTAGTGTCTATTAGTATGTTAGTGTCTATTAGTGTGTTAGTGTGTTAGTGTCTATTAGTATGTTAATGTGTTAGTGTCTATTAGTGTGTTAGTGTCTATTAGTATGTTAGTGTCTATTAGTATGTTGACGTCTATTAGTATGTTGGTGTCTATTAGTATGTCAGTGTCTATTAGTGTGTTAGTTTCTATTAGTATGTTAGTGTGTTAGTGTCTATTAGTATGTTGGTGTCTATTAGTGTCTATTAGTATGTTAGTGTCTATTAGTGTGTTAGTGTCTATTAGTATGTTAGTGTCTATTAGTATGTTAGTGTGTTAGTGTCTATTAGTATGTTAGTGTCTATTAGTGTGTTAGTGTCTATTAGTGTGTTAGTGTGTTAGTGTCTATTAGTATGTTAGTGTCTATTAGTGTGTTAGTGTCTATTAGTATGTTAGTGTGTTAGTGTCTATTAGTATGTTAGTGTCTATTAGTGTGTTAGTGTCTATTAGTGTGTTAGTGTCTATTAGTATGTTAGTGTGTTAGTGTCTATTAGTATGTTAGTGTCTATTAGTGTGTTAGTGTCTATTAGTATGTTAGTGTGTTAGTGTCTATTAGTATGTTAGTGTCTATTAGTGTGTTAGTGTCTATTAGTGTGTTAGTGTCTATTAGTATGTTAGTGTGTTAGTGTCTATTAGTATGTTAGTGTCTATTAGTGTGTTAGTGTCTATTAGTGTGTTAGTGTGTTAGTGTCTATTAGTGTGTTAGTGTCTATTAGTATGTTAGTGTCTATTAGTGTGTTAGTGTCTATTAGTATGTTAGTGTCTATTAGTATGTTAGTGTCTATTAGTGTGTTAGTGTCTATTAGTATGTTAGTGTCTATTAGTGTGTTAGTGTCTATTAGTATGTTAGTGTGTTAGTGTCTATTAGTGTGTTAGTGTCTATTAGTATGTTAGTGTCTATTAGTATGTTAGTGTCTATTAGTATGTTAGTGTGTTAGTGTCTATTAGTATCTTAGTGTCTATTAGTGTGTTAGTGTCTATTAGTATGTTAGTGTGTTAGTGTCTATTAGTATGTTAGTGTCTATTAGTGTGTTCGTGTCTATTAGTGTGTTAGTGTCTATTAGTATGTTAGTGTGTTAGTGTCTATTAGTATGTTAGTGTCTATTAGTATGTTAGTGTCTATTAGTATGTTAGTGTCTATTAGTGTGTTAGTGTTTGTTAGTGTGTTAGTGTCTATTAGTATGTTAGTGTCTATTCGTGTGTTAGTGTCTATTTGTGTGTTAGGTGTCTGTGTTAGCTGTCTGTTAGTGTCAGTTGGTGTGTTAGTGTTCGCTAGTGTATTCGTGTCTGTTGGTGTGTTCGTGTCTGTTCGTGTTTTATTGTCTGTTGGTATGTTAGTGTATGTTAGTGTGTTTGTGTCTGTTAGTGTGTTAGTGTCTTTTAGTGTGTTAGTGGCTGTTGGTGTGTTAGTGTCTGTTGGTATGTTAGTGGCTGTTGATGTCTGTTGGTGTCTGTTAGTGTGTGGGTCTCCCAGCAGGCACACAATGCTGCTGGTCACAGTCCGACTCTCCTCTCCTGGTGGCAGCTTTACGCTCTCCGCCCACTGTATCGATTAACTGTAGCTGGCTGACAGTGGTGGGCTGGCCAGGGTGGGCTGTGTAGGCAGGGTGGGCTGTGTAGGCAGGGTGGGCAGATAGGAGGACAGGAGGACAGGCTCAGAGAGGAGCTGATGAATTGCTTCTGAACAGGAAATACAGTCCAGACTGGACAGGACTAAAGGGAAGGATGGTCTCTCTCTCTCTGTCTCTCTCTCTATGTATGGCCAGGTGGCTCTGTCTGTTGTATATACAGTATATTCAGTTAGTGAGGTCACTGCAAAACACTTAAACACTTCCCAACGTGTCACAGTCTAGCCAGACTTACCCAGAATAAGACCAGTGCTGACTTGAGTAAGATATGAATAAAGTAAGACTCCTTCCTCAGAACAGACAGTAGATGATTTTTCAGTTGTATGACTCTCCATGGAGGCAGGTTTGAATAATCTGAACAGTTTTGGAATGGAGAGTGTTTCAGTATAAAGAAAGCCTGGTCCTATTGATCCCCTGGTATCAGTGATCTTTCGCTTGTATGTGTGAGCTATTCCATACACCTATATGATATACAACAGTATCATACTACTCTATCTCTATGACCTGTGTAATGTAAAAATGATTCAGTGTATTGAGCAGACCAGTGACCTGTGTATTAACCCTTTCCTCTACTGCTAGCTCTAGTGGAGGACCTCCTGAGGACCCCTGTGGTACGAGTGGCAGGCTCCGACTGGTCATCATGGGAGACGTGGTCCGCCTGCTCCCAGGACTGTGCCAAAGGGTACCGCACCCGCAAGCGCACCTGCACCACCCCAGAGGGCAAGGCTGCCCCGCCAGCCTGCAGGGGCTCACCCGTGGAGTACCAGGACTGCAACTCTCAGGCCTGTCACGGTAAAGGGGAAGAGAACATGCACACACACACAAACACACGTGCACACATGCACTTGCACACACATACACACACACACTACTTCCATAACTATACATCAACGACCTCCAGTTGTGGTTAGCATAATACACACATTAAAACACACCACTAGGGAGAGAGCTGTATGCTGATGCTCGTCCTGTAAAGTTATGCTGAGGGGATCATTACTTCCATTAGCTAATGAAACAGAACCAAGGAGTCCTTGGTTACAGTAGCTGAGTCTTTGTAGCGTTTAAACTAAAGCTTCTCATCATCCCCTAATCATGCAGTTGGCCTGCTATAACCAGTAGTACCTCCACCAAGCTCTGCTCTTAACACTCATGTAAATGGAATGTGGACTGGCTATATTCATGTTGTATGGTTGGTGCATCACTGATGATCATCCCTTGAGTGTATCGTTTAGTAATGGTCATTGGCTGTGTGTGCCAGCCCATTCTCTTATGTCTATATACTCAACTCTTAATTAACCTGACCTAAATGACTCAGTCTGTAATTTCTCTCTCTGTCTGTCTGTCTGTCTGACAGTTGGATATTATGTGACTGAGGGAGGGAGGGCGCGTGCGAGGGAGGGAGAGAGGGAGAGAAGTCCTTGATTGAGAGACAGAGAAAGACAGAGAGAGAGAGTGAGGGAGGGAGAGAGAGAGGTCCTTGACTGATAGACAGAGGAAGACAGAGAGGGAGGGAGAGGTACCTGATTTACAGAGGCAGAGCAAGACTGACAGAAAGAGACCGAGAGACCGTGAGACCGAGAGACCGTGAGACCGTGAGACAGTGAGACAGTGAGACAGTGAGACAGTGAGACAGTGAGGCAGTGAGACAGTGAGGCAGTGAGACAGTGAGGCAGTGAGACAGTGAGACAGTGAGGCAGTGAGACAGTGAGACAGTGAGACCGTGAGACCGTGAGACAGAGAGACAGAGAGACCGTGAGACCGTGAAATTGACAGATGGAGGGGCCAGACAGACAGCCAGAGGAGTGTGAGGCAACCAAAGCAGTCACATCCCAGTTCACTCTCCCTACTGTCTAATCAACTGAAGTAAATGGAGTTTTCTAGAGCACGGGGCGATAGGGGCGAGGACGGCATTACAGCCCCGGCTCCTCTCACCACTCACCTCCATCTCTCTCTGTCAAACGCATTCTTTACTGTCTCGTCCCCTCAACTCAAACACTCTCATTCAGATGGACATGCTGAAAGTACCTGTTCAATGGGGCGGCAGGTAGCCTAGCGGTTAGAGCGTTGGGTCAGTAACCAAAAGGTTGCTGGATTGAATCCCCGAGCTGACAAGGTAAAAATCTGTCGTTCTGCCCCTGAACAAGGCAGTTAACCCACGGTTCCCCGGTAGGCTGTCATTGTAAATAAGAATTTGTTCTTAACTGACTTGCCTAGTTAAATAAAACAAATGTGAGTGGAATGACAACACACTTAATATAGGAAGTCTTTATAGAGGGGTTAAGCATAGCAGAGTTATTCCTAGGCATGAAAAGTGCTGTGTAGGGACAATGGACAGCAGTGTAGTCTTTTAAGTAGATAATCTATCTGGTCCCCTAGGTAGACTTTGGTTGTGTTTATTGCAGCTACAAGAGGATAACATTTCATATGTTTATTTTTGCCTAGTTAGTGATGAGAGAGATAGATATCTGACCTTGCTTATATGTTTATATCTTTGTGTGTGTGTTTATTCCTGTCCAGTGAGTGGAGCCTGGTCGTGTTGGTCGTCCTGGTCTCAGTGTTCAGTGCCCTGTGGTGGAGGGCACTACCAGCGTACCCGCTCCTGTAACAACCCCAGCCCTGGCAACGGAGGAGATATCTGTATTGGCCTACACACTGAGGAAGCGCTGTGCAACACACACACCTGTGACGGTAAGGCACACACACACACACACACACACACACATCACACCCAACACCACCCCAACACATCCATCAGAGTCACAGGCTTCCCTGTCCTTTACATCAGGACGATCATTACCTCTAATCAATACATTACAACTAGTCTATCATGATAATTACTCACTGATCAATACTGTGCCAATCAACACCTTGTTATGTCGCTCCAGAGAGGGCTGTGAAATGGAGTCTCCGGCATGTCTGCTGCTTCCCTTTTGCAGCCTCAGTGCCAGCCTTGTGGTGGTGCAGACCGGTGGTGTGCCTTTTGGCCCAATATTGTGTGATGATGGGATCTGATATTTATACTGTATGTGTAACCAGGCCCTCTGCTCTGTGCGTCCCTCTGTGTAGTGTCTCTTCTCCCAATAGGACACTGTCATTCGTATGTGTGATTCTGAGCCAGCTAATCCTGGCCTGGGTAGAAAGTTACTCTCAGACGTGTCTCTGAATAAGCCCACAGCACTAATGAGAGATGAGACACCATTTCTAAAGAGTTTCTCTTTTGTTTTATCTGATTCCTAATCTATTCTTTATTTTCTGGAATTTGCTAGCCAGTGCAAATATTGCTTCTGTTGCTGCTGCGGCGTGTGACCGTGTGTGTGTGAAATGCGTTTGAAATGTGTGTGTGTGCCTACCCAGCTGCCTGTGGTTGTGTCCACAGTTTACCATGCTAATGACGTGGCCATCTCATTTGTCTCCGGCTACGGTACATTTACTGACAAGCAGGACATTGGTCATCTATGCACAGATCCATGCTCACTTCCCTACAGATACAGTGCACCTCCAATTAGCCAAAAGGCCTTGTGTCTGTCAGTCCCCGGACTATCTGATGTCCCTTTCAGAGATGGTTTGACTAAAGAGATTGTGCTAACTAATGGAGGACAGGTGTGTGTGTGCTTTTGTGTTTGTGTATGCGTGCCCGTGTGACCGTTATTACAGTGAATGCTAATAGAGGTGCCTCAGGGTTTTATTTCTGCCTTGATCCAATTCTACAGCTCAGACGCATTGGTTTGGTTGAGTGACGTAAATAAATGAATGAAATGAATGAAGCAATTATAGTAAGAGGGCTGGTTTGCTGCGTTGTTAAACATAATTGTAATATTATGCGACAGTACTGTGTCCACATTAGGACAGGCTCAGAGTCACAAGGCCACCAACTCCTTGTGACTCTGAGGCTGTCCTAATATGGATGCCATCCTAATTAGAGGTCGACTGATCATGATTTTTCAACGCCGATACCGATTATTGGAGGACAAAAAAAGCCGATACCGATTAATCGGCCGATTATATTTTTTTTTAAATGTATTTATATATATATATATATATATATATATATATATCATACACACACACACATTTTTGTAATAATGACAATAGCAACAATACTGAATGAACAATGAACACTTTTATTTTAACTTAATATAATACATCAATAAAATCAATTTAGTCTCAAATAACATGAGAACATATGTTAAAACGAACCACCAGCTTTCATGGGTCTTCAATATTCCCAGTTAAGAAGTTTTAGGTTGTAGTGCAGAAAGCAGAGCTTGTCTGCATGGTCCCCTGTCAGTCTGCTCCTCCGCGAAACACAGACCTTATTTGAAGTAGATCAAGACATTCTCTATGGAAGACATGAACGGTAAAATAACGAAGGAACCCCCTTCAAGTTCAGCCGCAAGTTATTACAGGAATTATAACGCGTCGACTATTTCTCTCTAAACCATATACCTTTGACTAATCCGGAAACTATCACCTCGAAAACAAAACGTTTATTCCGTTCCGTATTTTATCTAACGGGTGGCATCCATGAGTCTAAATATTCCTGTTACATTGCACAACCTTCAATGTTATGTCATAATTACGTAAAAATTCTGGCAAATTAGTTCGCAAAGAGCCAGGCGGCCCAAACTGTTGCATATACCCTGACTCTGCGTGCAATGAACGCAAGAGAAATGACACAATTTCACCTGGTTAATATTGCCTGCTAACCTGGATTTCTTTTAGCTAAATATGCAGGTTTAAAAATATATACTTGTGTATTGATTTTAAGAAAGGCATTGATGTTTATGGTTAAGTACACATTGGAGCAATGACAGTCATTGATTATTTGTTTTTTATAAGATAAGTTTAATGCTAGCTAGCAACTTACCTTAGCTTACTGCATTCGCGTAACAGGCAGGCTCCTCGTGGAGTGCAATGTAATCAGGTGTTAGAGCATTGGACTAGTTAACTGTAAGGTTGCAAGATTGAATCCCCCGAGCTGACAAGGTTAAAAATCTGTCGTTCTGCCTCTGAACGAGGCAGAACGTTCCTAGGCCGTCATTGAAAATAAGAATGTGTTCTTAACTGACTTGCCTAGTTAAATAAAGATTAAATAAAGGTGTAAAAAAATATTTAAAAAAATTAAAATCGGCAAATCGGCGCCCAAAAAGACCGATTTCCGATTGTTATGAAAACTTGAAATCGGCCCTAATTAATCGCCCATTCCGATTAATCGGTCGACCTCTAATCCTAATATGGACACCGTACTGTGGGGGTTGTCTTCTGTTGTTCTACCAACACAAGTTGTGGGAGATCAAAGAGCAGATGGAGCAGCTTCAACAGCCAGTGACTGAGTCTCTGACTGATACGAGAGGTGAACAGAATGGCTGCAGTCATAGAGCCTTATATATGTACAGTTTCTTTGGATTAATGGGTTTTGTCATTATGTGTTGGGAAACTGGGAGAGGATCCTTTCTGTTTACTGTATACAAGTGCCTGCCGGCCGGGAAACATGGCTTACACTTGGCTCTGGACACACACATCTCGGCTATGCACTAAACAAACTATGGGTTTGCTTTTCAATACAGTTTACCTCACAAACGTTTGGGTCTGTTTGTATATGGCTAAGGTTGTTTGTGGCTGTGCTGTGGTGGGGCTAGTTTGTTTGTTTGTCTCATGCTCTTGGGTGGGCATGTTGGGTTCCAGGCATTTTAAGACTGTAGCAGTTACTTCAACTCAGGGTGAGTCCATGGTCATTTGTCTGTGTACTGACAGTCACAGTGTGTGTGTGTGTGTGTGTGTGTGTGTGTGTGTGTGTGTGTGTGTGTGTGTGTGTGTGTGTGTGTGTGTGCGTGTGCGCGTGTGCGTGTGCAGGCGGCTGGATGGCCTGGTCTCTGTGGTCAGTGTGTGACAATGCAGGGCTGCAGGTACGCAGCAGGGTCTGTGGAGCTCAAGGCTCCGCCCCCTGTGTGGGAAACAGCACCGAGCACAGGGACTGCAATGAGATCCCAGGTGAGTCAGACACACCTTCATCATCATTATCATCATTGTTATCATCATCATCATCATCATCGTCGTCGTCGTCATCATCATTATGTAACATAGACACACACTGAAATGAGCTGTATCATCACACACATAGGGCCAGTTTTCCAGAATAAGCCATTTCCTGGTCTAAAAATCATGTTAAATTGAAAGTGCTTTTAAATCCATCAGTGTCCGGGAACTGCCCCATATACTATCAAACTCCTCCAATCCCCACCAGACAGAGGCCTTGCCCATCTGCTATCTTAATTAGTGTTAATCTCAGTAAATCAGGCTTCTCAGACGGCTCCTCTGATGTCTCTGTCTGTTAAGTTTTCTTCCTTTATTTTTGCTGTAGTCGTAGTGATCTTTCAGGGCCTGGCTGCCAGAGACAAGACAAGATAGACTCACTAGCCCAGAATACCAAGTGAATTAAATCAAGGCTTCTCTCAATTAATATTAATGTGTCACAACACCAAGGCTGCATCCCGAATGGCCCCCTATTCCCTATATAGTGTACTACTTTTGACCAGAGCCCTGTGCCCTGATCAAAAGTAGTACACTATATAGGGAATAGGGGTGCCATTTGGGATGCTGGCCAAATCACACCTAATTTATTGCAATTTTGGATGAGGCGATAGAAATCGTAAGGTCACTGGGAGTGCGTGTGACACTGCCTGGGGGGAAATTGCCCCAAATTTAATCATTGGATTGTTGCGTCTCAATTAAAAACACACCCTTCCCTCCCTCTCTCCCACTACCTTCCTGATGAATTAGTGGAAGGCAAACGTGGTTTAACTTTAAATGATTGGCTTTACTTTGATTAAATGATTGGCTCAGGCTACACAACATTCAACATTCAAGACATTTACAACATTCCACTGGAGAAATGATTCATTGATTTGTGTTTCATGATGTTTGCTTGTTTGTTTGTGCTGTATGTACCGTATACAGTATTTCATCTTCCAGTTAAAATGAAAGTCTACTCTGGTGTCTTGGGGTGATTCCAGCTGTGTCTGGTAAGAATCTGCATGTGCTGGTAGCTGACTGTGTGTCTGTCTCTGCATGTCTGTCTGTCTGTCTGTCTGTCTGTGTGTCTGTCTGTCTGTCTGTGTGTCTGTCTGTGTGTTTGTTGTGTTGCAGTGATTCTCCCTGCATCTGGCTTTGATAAGGACCAACAATGCGGAGGTAAGTGGATTGACAACTATCTATGTGTGTGCATGTGTGATCGTTTGTGGGGGGGTTGGAGGTAAGGGGGGGGGGGGTGTAGGGATAGAGCGAAAGAGTTAGTTGTGAAGGCTGCCACTACAGTGCCTTCAGAGAGTATTCATACCCTTTGACTTACTCCACATTTTGTTGTTACAGCCTGAAATCAAAATGGATTACATACATTTTTTTCCTCATCATTCTACACACATAATGACAAAGTGAAAACATGTTTTAGAAATGTTAGCAAATGTATAGCTAATTTACATGTGTATTTTGTAGAAGCAGCTTTAGCAGCGATTACAGCTATGAGTCTTTCTAGGTAAGTCTTAGGGTTGTATCACATTTCAGGTAAGACCCAAATGTAGACTGTGTTGAAGTAACAAACAGGAGACAAAGGACTGTGACACATGGATTT
Organism: Salvelinus namaycush; assembly: GCF_016432855.1. NCBI lineage: Eukaryota > Metazoa > Chordata > Actinopteri > Salmoniformes > Salmonidae > Salvelinus > Salvelinus namaycush. The sequence goes on along the minus strand of NC_052319.1, from coordinate 21,921,007 downwards.
ACATCTAGACACATGAAAAGTAGGAAGTATACAGAGGGTATGGGACAACAGAGGACGAACAGCAAAGGGGCTAATGATTTTGGAGAAGGGGGGAAAGGTCTCAGCTTCCGGGGGTGTAGCCGCGGGGCTATAGCGGCATGCCAGCACATCCGGCTTAACATCCTTGGGTACCAGGTTGGTGTTGCGGGAAGCGAAGTGGCCCGGGCCTTACTGAACCCCTCCCAGAGGTCCTGGTACTCCGCGGGAATGACGCAGAGGTTCGGGGCTATTTCCAAGCCCCCAGGGAGACGTCCCGGGGCAGGCAGAGATGATTTCAGGCAATGATCGTGGCAGAACGGGCTCCAGCCCATGATGGCACCAGTAGACCAGTCAATCGAGGGATTGTGTCGCTGGAGCGAAGAGAAACCCAATACCACAAGAACCTGCGGACACTCAATTAGCAGGAATTGGATTGTCTCGATATGGTTCCCTGACACTTGTAGGTTGATGGGGGTGGTATGGTGGGTGACCCGGCCTATAGAGCGCCGTCCAGCACTCTAACATCCATGGGAATGGAGAGGGGTTGAGTGGGGATGTCCAGCTCGGACGCCAGGGTAACATCCATAAGACTCAAATCGTCCCCTGAGTCGATGAGTATCTGGAGAGACTTGGGCTGATTGCCCCACAGCAATGTGGCATGGAGAGGGGGGTGAGTAAGGGGAGAAGCAACATTATCCTTAAGACCCACCAGAATACTCATTCCTACCAATGAGCTAGGTCTCTTGAAGGGACAGGTAGCCACATAATGACCGGCAGGCCCGCAATACAGACAACACTGGGTGTTAAGTCTGCGTACGTGTTTGGCTGGAGACAGCCTAGCCCTGCCGAGCTGCATTTGCTCGAGAAGAGGCAAATTGGCTGTCTTCGGAGGCTCTTGGAGGAACTCGGGTAAGCTCGGATCCTCTCGGGGACGAAGACGCCGGGGACTTCCGGAGTTCATCAGATGCAAGGTGGTATCCTTGAGTGAGAGATTGCGACCTTAATCAGACCTCTTCTCCCTCCTACTTTCCCGTAGCCGACCATCGATCCGGATGGTTAAAGTGATGAGTGAGTACTTCCTCTGAAGTAAAGGAACATGTTGAACAACGCTTCCAGGTTCCAGGCACCCTCCGCTGCTAGTGTGCTGAAATCCACCGCATAGTCTGCCACACTGAGGGAGTCCTGCCGAAGCTGGAGTAACTTCCGGGCAGCCTCTCTCCCAGACACCGGAGCCTAAAACTTTTCTCACCTCCACCACGAATACCTCCAGACTGAGGCAGACGGTGGATTGTTGCTCCCACACCGCCGTGGCCCAGGCGAGTGACCTCCAGGACATCAGCGTAGTAATGTACGCTATCTTCGAGCTGTCCGAGGGGAACGAAGAAGGCTGCAGATCAAAAACAAGGGAGCACTGGGAGAGAGATGCTCAGCAGGTTCTGGAATCTCCATCGTAGCGCTCCAGGGGAGGTAAGCGGGGTTCCCGGGAAACCGGGGTGACGGCGCCAGCCGGGTTACTGAGGGGCTGTGAGGTTACCGTCGTGGTAGGCTGCCTAGTAGGCAACCCATGGAATTGCTCCCGCAAAGCGTTTAATGCTAGGTTGTGACGTTCGGCCACGTCCTGGACCCCTTCCATCAGACCGCAAAGCAACTCTTCGTGTCTACCAATGAGAGCCCCTTGGGAGGAGATGGCGTTGCAGAGCTGGTCCAAGTCTGCTGGTCAATCATGGCCAGTTCGTACTATCACGTTTCAGGTTAGACCCAAAGTAACCATGTTTATTACAGCAACAGGGGCAGGCAAACGGCAGGTCAAGACAGGCAGAGGTCGATAATCCAGAGTAGTGGGGCAAGGGTACTGGACGACTGGCAGCCCCCAGATCAGGTCAGGCAGAGGTCGGTAATCCAGACTAGGGGCAAAAGCACAGGACGGCAGGCAGACACAGGGTGAGGGGGAGGCAGAGTGGTCAGGCAGGCGGGCTCAGAGTCAGGACAGGCAAGGGTCAAAACCAGGAGGACGAGGAAAAGAGACTGGGAAAAAACAGGAGCTGAGGCAAAACGCTGGTTGACTTGAACAAACAAGACGAACTGGCAACAGACAGAGAACACAGGTATAAGTACTCAGGGGATAATGGCGAAGATGAGCGACACTTGGAGGGGGGTGGAGACGAGCACAAGGACAGGTGAAACAGATCAGGGTGTGACAGGGTTGAATATTTTGCCGGTATTTAAAAAAAAATCCATACAGAGAATAAATCACTTTTCTCCCGGGTAACCCTGTATTTCCCGCCAAAACCGGAAGTGTCATTCAAAATGATTATAAAGCATATAAATATGTCTGGTATAACCTGATGCTACCTGAGCCTAATGAGCCATATACAGTATTAAATATATTTTATGAGCCAATACATATGAGCCAATACATAATGTGCAGTACATACTGCACATTATGCACGACAGAAAAACATAAACGCCCATAGATGTAGCTAGCTATATGCTCTCTTGGTTAAATAAATGAAACTAGCTCCAGTAGGCTAATCTTTTTGAGTGTTTACTGTATTGCTGTATTGTATAATACTGTATTATATGGACTGGAATTATGCACATCGTTCAAACCATGATAAAGCAGAAGAGAACATACGATTCTGGTGCAGCACATGCGGCCAACAAAGTAGTATAGGCTAGGGAATTAGATATTAATTTTGAAATAGTGGGGCATATTTGTGTAGTTACTAGGCTGACGCATATATACCTTTCATAATATTTATCTTAATGTTATTAGCATATCTCTTCTTTCTCTCTCTCTATTGTTGCTTCATTCCTTCCTCGCTTTCAACAGTTAAGGTGAATTAAACTTGTTTCATTTATCTTCATCATTCATGTCATCCTTGAATAATATAGGACTAGAATTAGATGCAGAAGGCTGTCACTTCTCTTCATGAAGATTGAATGGTTATGGGTCAGAATAAATAACTGCTATTGCCAACCACCATTGCACGTTCACTCTTCTATTCACTCTTGTGTTTAACATTCAGCAAAAAAGAGCTTGCGTCCCTCTTCGAATAGTCTATTGGTATAAGAAATGCTAAAACAATAATGTCCAGCAAGCCATTCTCGTCTAGCTTTTCCTACATGGGACTCATAGAGCTAAGGAGTGTTTTTTAAGGAGAGAGGCCAGCGGCGCACAGGTGCTTGCGTATTGCGCAAGAGAAGGAGGCTATGAGTTAGATGCTTATTATGCATAACCCATCATTAATTAGCTAAATATAAGGCTAATACTGCATTGAATGTATTACCTGAAAGATATATACAGTATATATGAAACATATATACAGTGCATTCGAAAAGTATTCAGACCCCTTCCCTTTTTCCACATTTTGTTACGTTATAGCCTTATTCTAAAATTGATTAAATAAAAAAAAATCTTCATCAGTCTACACACAATACCCCATAATGACAAAGGAAAAACAGGTTTTTAGACATTTTTGCAAATGTATTAAAAATAAAAAAAACAGATACCTTATTACATAAATATTCAGACCCTTTGCTATGAGACTTGAAATTGAGCTCAGGTGCATCTTGTCTCCATTGATCATCCTTGAGATGTTTCTACAACTTGATTGGAGTCCAACTGTGGTAAATTCAGTCCTCTGTAAACTGGTCATCTCTGTATACCTGTCGCAAGACCCACTGGTTGATGCTTATTTATAAAACCCTCTTAGGCCTCACTCCCCCCTATCTGAGAAATCTACTGCAGCCCTCATCCTCCACATACAACACCTGTTCTTCCAGTCACATTCTGTTAAAGGTCCCCAAAGCACACACATCCCTAGGTCGCTCCTCTTTTCAGTTCGCTGCAGCTAGCGACTGGAACGAGCTGCAACAAACACTCAAACTGGATAGTTTTATCTCAATCTCTTGATTCAAAGACTCATTCATGGAAATCTTACTGACAGTTGTGGCTGCTTCATGTGATGTATTGTTGTCTCTACCTTCTTGCCCTTTGTGCTGTTATCTGTGCCCAATAATGTTTGTACCATGTTTTATGCTGCTACCATGTTGTTATTATGTTGTGTTGCTACCATGCTGTGTGGTCATGTGTTGCTGCCTTGCTGTGTTGTTGTCTTAGGTCTCTCTTTATGTAGTGTTGTCTCTCTTGTTGTGATGTGTGTTTTGTCCTATATTTATATTGTATTTATTTTTAATCCCAGGCCCCCGTCCCCGCAGGAGAACTTTTGCTTTTTGGTAGGCCATCATTGTAAATAAGAATATGGTCTTAACTGACTTGCCTAGTTAAATAAATAAAAACATTATTTGGAAAGGCACACACCTGTCTATAAAAGGTTTCACTGTTGACAGTGCATGTCAGAGCAAAAACCAAGCTATGTGTCACGTTCTGACCATAGTTATTTTGTATTTTCTTTGTTTTAGTGTGGTCAGGGCGTGAGTTGGGTGGGTAATCTATGTTTTCTATTTCTGTGTTGGTTTTCTGTGTTTGGCCTGATATGGTTCTCAATCAGAGGCAGCTGTCAATCGTTGTCCCTGATTGGGAACCATATTTAGGTAGCCTGTTTTCTGTTGGGTTTTGTGGGTGGTTATTTTCAGTCTTTGTGTGTCTGCACCAGACAGAACTGTTTTCGGTTGTATCTTTGTTATTTTGTTATTCAGTGTTCTGTTTTGATGATTATTAAACATCATGAACACTTACCACGTTGCACCTTGGTCCTCACCTTCTTCCACCGACGACAGCCGTTACACTATGAGTTCAAAGGAATTGACCATAGAGCTCAGAGACAGGATTGTGCAGCATTGAATATCCCCAAGAACACAGTGGTCTCAATCATTCTTAAATGGAAGACGTTTGTAACCACCAAGACTTTTCCTAGAGCTAGCCGCCCGGCCAAACTGAGCAATCAGGAGAGAAGGGCCTTGGTCAGGGAGGTAAACAAGAACCCGATGGTCACTCTGACAGAGCTCCAGAGTTCCTCCGTGTAGATGGGAGAATCTTCCAGAAGGACAACCATCTCTGCAACACTCCACCAATCAGGCCTTTATGGTAGAGTGGCCAGACTGAAGCCACTACTCAGTAAAAGGCACATGACAGCCCGCTTGGAGTTTGCCAAAAGGTACCAAAAGGACTCTAAGATCATGATAAATAAGATTATCTAATATGATGACACCAAGATGGAACTTTTTGGCCTGAATGCCAAACATCACATCTGGAGGAAACCTAACACCATCCCTACGGTGAAGCATGGCGGTGGCAGCATCATGCTGTGGGGATATGTTTCAGCTGCAGGGACAGTTTGAGGCTAGTCAGGTTTGAGGGAAAGATGAACAGAGCAAAGTACAGAGAAACCCTTGATGAAAACCTGCTCCAGAGCGCTCAGGACCTCAGACTGGGGCAAAGGTTCACCTTCCAACAGGACACATTACCCTAAGCACACAGTCGAGACAACGCAGGAGTGGCTTCGGGACAAGTCTCTGAATGTCCTTGAGTGGCCCAGCCAGAGCCCGGACTTGAACCCGATCCAACATCTCTGGAGAGGCCTGAAAATAGTTGTGTAGCGACGCTCCCCATCCAACCTGACAAAGCTTGAGAGGATCTGCAGAGAAGAATGGGCGAAACTCCCCAAATACAGGTGTGCCAAGCTTGTAGTGTCATACCCAAGAAGACTCGAGGCTGTTATCGCTGCCAAAGGTGCTTCAACAAAGTACTGAGTAAAGTGTCTAAATACTTCTGTAAATGTGATATTTCAGTTTTTCATTTTAATAAATTTGCTAACATTTCTGAAAACCTGTTTTTGCTTTGTCATTATGGAGATTTGGGTGTAGATTAATGAGTACATTTAAAAATATATATATATATTTTAGAATAAGACTGTAGTGTAACAAAATGTGGAAAAGGTCAAGGGGTCTGAATACTTTCTGAATGCACTGTATATAGGGCTATAAATCAATCTAGAACAGGATTTTCTATTTTGGATGCAATTTGAATGGAGTTAATGGAGAGAGAAAAAGACTGCGAGAGAGTGCCCGCATGTGCACTGATTTAAAGCAATGATATTGGAGTGATAGGCTGTTTTAAAACTCTGCACCTGCAAAAAAATATATATATATCTTTACAATTAAAAAACATAGTGACCCTCGAAAGCCAGATGGAGATGGGTAAATTAGAAGCTCATTCTGGCTTTGTGACTGTACCCCTTAGGCTATTCTGCAGAAAATGTAGGCCTACAGTACCTGTCACAAGAAAGAAAGTTACCATGATGAGATGATATTGTAGGTCTACATGCATTGTGAACTGAGCTCCATACTGAGGTGGGCTGTCTGTCCCCACCCTGAACGTTGGTGATTCATCATGCAGAGGCAGTAGAGAAGACAGATTTAGACATCACATATTATTTAACACTTCCATTTCACACCATGCTGTTCATAAAAATAATTTATTATAATTTACCGGTTTCTCACAGTTCTTTATCCCGGGAAAAGTGAGTCGTTTTGGGCGGTAAATCCCGGTAAATCTCGGTAACCGAGTTCCCGCCATTCAGCCCTAGTAAAGTATGTAAGAGCTTTCCACACACACCTGGATTGTGCAACATTTGCCCATTCTTTTCAAAATTCTTAAAGTTCCGTCAAATTGGTTGTTGATCATTGCTAGACAACCATTTTCAGGTCTTGCCATAGATTTTCAAGTAAATCTTAGTCAAAACTGTAAATCGGCCACTCAGGAACATTATCTAGCACTGTCTTCTTGGTAAGCAACTCCAGTGTAGATTTGGCCTTGTGTTTTAGGTTATTGCCCTGCTGAAAGGTGAATACATCTCCCAGTGTCTGGTGGAAAACAGACTGAACTAGCTTTTCCTATAGGATTTTGACTGTGCTCATAGCTCCATTCCATTTCTTATTTATCCTGAAAAAAAACCAGTCCTTAACGATTACAAGCATACCCATAACATGATGCAGCCATCACTTTGCTTGAAAATACGGAGTGGTACTCAGTAATATCTTCTATTGGATTTGCCCTAAACATAACATTTTGCATTCAGGACCAAAGTTAATTGCTTTGCTACATTTTTTGCGGTATTACTTCAGGATGGGGGAGCTGCGAAAAAGAGACGGCTATCGGTCCGCTAATACAGGACTCGTAAAGGCCCAGTGCACTACTTTTGTGAGAATTTTTTTTTTTACAAATTAAAAAAGCTACAGACTGCAATATTTGTCTGCTAATACAGGACTTTTGTGAAAAAGCACCCTCAGTACCCCTACTTCCCACCGCTATGCAAACAGGATGCATGTTTTGGAATATTTTTATTCTGTACAGACTTCCTTCTTTTCACTCTGTCAATTAGGTTAGTATGGAGGAGTACCTACAATGTTGTTGATCCATCCTCAGTTTTCTCCTATTACAGCCATTCAACTCTATAACTGTTTAAAAGTCACCATTTGGCTCATTGTGAAATCCCTGAGCGGTTTCCTTCCTATCTAGTAACTGAGTTTGGAAGGACGCCTGTATCTTTGTAGTGACTGTGTGTATTGATACACCATCCACAGTGTTATTAATAACTTCACCATGCTCAAAGGAATATTACATTTTTCACCCATCTACCAATAGGTACCCTTCTTTGTGAGGCATTGAAAAACCTCCCTGGTCTTTGTGGTTGAATCTGTGTTTGAAATTCACTGCTTGGCTGAGGGACAGATAATTGTATGTTTGGGGTACAGAGATGAGGTAGTCATTCAAAAATCATGTTAAACACTATTAATGCACACCGATTGAGTCAATGCAACTTATTATGTGACTTGTTTAAGCAAATGTTTTTATTTAGGCTTGCCATAACAAAGGGGTTGAATACTTATTGACTCAAGATGTTTCAGCTTTTCATTTTTAATAACAAATACATTATGGGTTATTGTGTTTAGGCCAGTGACAAGAAAATCCAAATTTAATCCATTTTAAATTCAGGCTGGAGCACAACAAAATGTGTAAAAAGTCGAAGGGTGTGAATACTTTCTGAAGGCTGCTGCTGGACAAAATCAGGATGGCACAAGCCTTTGAACCAATCATTAGATGGGGAATATGCATTATGGGGGATGGCCATTAGAATGAGGTGTAGGTAGCCTGCTGGGAATGGTAATGGTTTGAAAAGGCTGTGCCGCCACACCATTAGACAGTTTCCAGGAAGTGCCAGGGGAACTGAGAAGAAGGAGCTTGGTGCCCTTCAATAAACCAACATTTTGCTAGCCTGGTCACCGATCTGTTTGTGCTGTCTTGCCAACTCCTGTGGCTATTGAATGACCATAGGAGTTGGCAAGACAGCACAAACAGATTATCGACCAGGCTACTGAAGTAGAGCTTGTTGCCCCTGAATGAACCACCATTTTACTGCAATACAATACCTGATGGAGGACAGAAAGAGAGAAAACGACAGATTACAGGCACAGATAAGTGAACCAAACATTCTGACTGATCTCCTACCATCTGTCGGCTTTGTTGTGTCTTCCCAGCATTCACCTCGCTGCACCTGATAGCCACAGGCGTGTCCTGTTTCCTGGGGGCGGGCCTTCTGTCCTTTCTGGCCTACGTGTACAGCCAGCGCTTCCACAAGCCCTTGCAGGAGTCCGCCGTCATACACCCCACCACGCCCAACCACCTCAACTACAAGGGCAACACTACACCAAAGAACGAGAAGTACACGCCCATGGAGTTCAAGGTATTGTCACAGGTATTCAAGGATTGTCACACACGTAGACACGGACGCACGCATGAAGACACGTGCTTGCATACCCACACAATGAAACACCATTTTCTGCGTAGCACAAAGATTAGGTAACACCAGTCATTCATTTGATTTTGACAGGAGATTCCATATGCATAGGTTTATTTCATTACATGAACTACTGTACAGGGGATAGAGATATGGTGGGAGCTCAGAACATATATTTCTTATTTCTCTTCACCTGGTTTCCTTACTCCACTTTCTGTTCACAGTCTCAGTCCTTAGCAATGGCCCTCATTAGCCTGTTATAGCCATGGACTCCCACTGCTGTTTATAATGCTGGAATCAGCATCTTTTGAGGAATGTAACACCTGTGTGTGCCTGTGAGCCACGATCTCATCGATCTGTCCCACAATGGCATTGCCCTCCCTGCATGTGGCAGGGTTAGCCCTAGGACCGACGTTGTATCATGTATCATCACCTAGTATACATACTGTTGTTGCATATTATGCGGCAGGTAGCCTAGTGGTTAGAGCGTTGGACTTGTAACCGAAAGGTTGCAAGATTGAATCCCCGAGCTGACAAGGTAAAAATCTGTCGTTCTGCCCCTGAACAAGGCAGTTAACCCACTGTTCGTAGGCCGTCATTGAAAATAAGAATTTGTTCTTAACTGACTTGTCTAGTTAAATAAAGGTAAAATAAAAAAATGATATTGCCCCATAATTAGTCAAGTACTATGCTAGGACGCTCTTTATCTCAGGTGACGGTTGCTGCTTCTCAGGGTGAAACCTGATTATTTTCTGAAGATGTCAGCCACCAGCTGGCTGAGTGATGTGTTTGTGGCTGAGTGAGGCTGGGTCCCAATGTGTTGCTGAGTCTGGGTCCTCATGCTGGGCCCTAATTATGAGAGTCATACGTTGAGAGCAGTGTCTCATTAGGTTAACGACCAGACCAGGCAGGTTTCATACTAGAGGTAGTTAGCTAGCTATTCGCCTGGCATCCTTACGGATTTCTCTAAGTTTCACCATTGAGTGCAGCATGCAGTCTGGTTTAACCAGGCTACCTAGCTAGAGCCACTGGCTCAACCTGAGAACTACTGCTGTTATTGTTGCTTTAGCCATTACATTATGCGGTTGTTTCTTCACAGGCCCTCACTACCCAACGTTGTTGTGCATTTCACTGATTCTGTAACCCATTTACAGAGCCGTGTTTGGCCTAGAGCTGTTAACATACAGTAAATGACATTACTCAGCAGCCCTCCGTAAAGTGTTCCCTTTGTCGGCGCATTGTGGCTTCTAGCCGCCATGACCTGCTTCTAAAGTGCAAGTGTATTAAATTAAGTGTGTCCCAAATGGGACCTAATTTCCTATATAGTGTACTCATTTCTCTATGGGCCCTGGTAGTGCACTATAAAGGGAATAGGATGCCATTTGGGATACAAACTAAATGTTTTTGTATTTCGTTTTTTGGAGGCGCCTACTGTAATTTATTCATGCCTCTCATATTTGTTCATTGATTACACTTGATGTTTGGCTGCTAAATCATATTTGTTGAAGGGTTGTACCTTGCTTAGTAATCCACTAACAGTACCCAGCACTGTTGCCCACTTTTCAACCTGTAAGAGTCTAATATATTGATATTGCTCCTGTCTGGGTCGTTGGTAAACTAACACATCTGTTACAGCACTGGTATAAAACTCGTATGTCACTGTTATAACACTGTTATGACTGTTTTCTCTACTCTTCCCACCTCACCCAGAAAAACACTTTACTGAACAGTACGTACCTTTTCAACTGATCAGTGTTTTTTGTCTAATTTTGTAGCCACTGTCACCTGTTATGACACTGTCTTCTCTCCTCCTCCAGACCCTGAACAAGAATAACCTGCTCCCAGATGAGAGGTCTAACTTCTACCCAACGCCCCTGCAGCAGACTAACATGTACACCACCACCTACTACCCCACAGCGCTGGGCAAATATGACTACAACAGGCCTGACTCCTCCCCTTCCCCCTGCAGGACCTATAACAACAGCTGAGACACCACCCCCACCCCCATGGCCCCCGGCCCCGCCCACCCAGACTGAACTGAACTCCACCCCGATCACCATGGTGACAGATGGCATGGTGACTGAACCCATCCTCTGACCTGGAACTAATTTTTTCTCCCCTCTCCTTTATCCCATGGTATCTCCCAAATGGGGGGGGGGGGGGGGGTGTAAGGGTATACCTGGAACATACCATGGTATACCTGGAACATACCACTCTGTAGAGGTGCTGATGCCTCCATTAGACTCGCTAAGTAGAGCCAGGAATTTGATCATAGTTTGTGGTGTATTTTGGTGGGTGTGAGTGAGTACTGGACTCACACATTTGGGGGGTGTGAGTGAGTACTGGACATCACAGTGTCAACGTAGTGGAGAGATAAATGATGAACTCTATAAGACACTATAAGCTACAGTATGGAGTTGGAGAACTACTTATCCCTGTGGAACTTGACAACCTGAGCGCCTTACTGTAGGTGTTGTGTTGCTATCCAGAGAGGCTAGAGTTGGCCTTAGGAGAAAACTCAAATGGCTGCCACCTCTCTTCCCTGGTCTGTCTGGTCACCTCTATGATTGAGTCTCTTTTTTAATTTAATTTCTTTTTTTTACTCCCTTTTTCAATCTTGTCTCATCGCTGCAACTCCCCAACGGGCTCGGGAGAGGCAAAGGTTGAGTCATGCAGCCTCCAAAACATGACCAGCCTAACTGCTCTCCTTAACACCCCCGCCAGCTTAACCCAGGGGCCAGCCACACCAATGTGTCAGAGGAAACACTGTTCAACTGGCGAACGGGGTCAGCCTGCGGGAACCTGGCCTGCCACAAGGAGTCGCTAGAGCCGATGAGCCAAGTAAAGCCCCACCCTTCCCTAACCCGGATGACGCTGGGCCAATTGTGCGCCGTCCTATGGGACTCCCGGGCCATGGCTAGTTGTGGCACAGCCCGGGAATGAACCCGGGTCTGTAGTAACGCCTCTAGCCTCAATGCAGTGACTTAGATCGCTGCGCCACTTGGGAGGCCTATGAATGAATTTCTATGACACCAACATCCCCTTGGTCTGCAGCATCCATACCCATGATGAACACCTAATTCTCCCAACAACAAAAGCAGTTACCCAGAACAACCCTACCAGTGCATATCATTGTGTCTGTCCTTCAGTATGGTGGATGCGAATCGGGAGGGAACAAAAAAAAGAACTAAATTAATTCAAGAGATGAAGAGATCAATACCAGTTCTATTGTGTTTGGAGGTGGATGGATGCACTCAGGTCACCTCGCCTCATCAAATGACACGAGGAGGACAAGTACCTGGGACTTCAGCTCTGCTGTGGCGCCATGTTTTTGGGTGGTACTATGGGACCAGGGGAACACAGGCACATCCAGGAATGGCAGCGTGTGATCTGTTATAGGAAAAGTGCCTACACTAGACCACATAGATACAGACATACTCACTGCTGGAGAGAATTTCTCTATCTGCTTATGTCCAAACAAGGCCCACACCTCAGGCTGGCTGTGTTATGTACTGTATCGGTATGTTCACAAAGGCAATGTTTCCCAGGGAATTATCTGAACATGGGCTAGAGAGATGAGGTGTCTGACTGAAATAGAGTTGGAATCATCCAGCTTTGGGTATACAGTAGAGAGGATCATGTGGGGTCAAATTTGACTTTCTATTACTTCTTTTTTATGATGATATAAAGACTTTTGGAAGGAATTCCCTTGCTTCTAGAATGAAATGGATGTATTCTACTGAGTACTATACCTACCTACCGCTCAGTGGTCATATTAAATATGGCCAGTGTGCAGAACTGGACTTTAACCGATTTTATATGATATCATACAAGGTGGGATAAAAAGATAGTAGTGGGGCATTTTTTTATGAGGGTGATTTGTTTGAGGTTCAAGAGAGCAGTAGGATAGGAGGAAATGTTTTATTTCACAAATAAGGGATAGCTGATTCACTTTTGAGTTTCTCATCGGTTTCACACCACAGCATATTTAAAAAATCACAGCCGCTTAGTAGCCAATACGTGTCTGACAAATTAAAGGAGAATTTTGATTTATTACAACCACGTCTGTATTTTTGGTGGCATGTTATAGAAGGGTCCAGACCTTTTTTGTTGTTGTTGCAACTTCACTTGTTTTTGAGAAACATACCCCAACCAGCGAGTCACTTCTTCATCCTCGTTGTGCAATACAGGAGCTCTGAAAAAACATGAACCAACGCTCCAAAAACACTCAAATCCTTTTAGAAACGGAAAACCTTCAGTACAGTGATGCAGGTCTTTAGATGTTGTACACATGAAATTGTGTCATTCCGAACTTTATCCGCAACATTATATTCCATTTTGTGCAACTCTAGCTGTTTCCCTTATCCAGCTGTTCCACTCTCCTAGTGGCCTGCTGCTACCTGCATCACTATACTGAGATGGTTTCTGTTTCCCTTATCCAGCTGTTCCACTCTCC